>NW_028327174.1:175982480-176285510 GCF_987537825.1 Furipterus horrens | reverse complement strand
GGGTGCCTACACCCTCCCCTCCCCCACTGGAGGAAGGTGTGAGGCTTTGCTGTTGACCCAGCCCTGTGTAACCTGACCTGGTCCCTACATGACTACACCATAGAATCTTTTGAAAAATACTGGTGCTGAGCCCCACTCAGAGCCTGTCGTGGGGTGCAGACATTATGACACACTGAGAGGTTGGGGGACTGACAATGGGGCCTCCTCAGGCCGTGTGGACAGGAGCTGGAGCCAGCGATGAGAACTGCCTGTCCTAGAGCCCCTGCCCACTACCAGCCAAGCTTGGTTTACAGATGAGGAGCAAAGCGCTCAAACCCATTAACTTGCCCAAACATCACACAGCCATGGAAAGTTTAAGCCATGCTCAAGCCTAAAGTCCCTAATTGCAAAACCAGGGAGGGCTCCTCCCTGCTCATCTCCCTGAGAACCCAAGGGAAAGGGCAGGCCTGGCCCACAGCCTCCTGAGTGGTGTAGGGCCCATAGAGATGGCTCCAGGCAAAGGAGAATGGGAGGGAGAACCATCGCCTGACCAGCAGGCTGTAGCAGGGGCAGGTGAGGATGGAATCAATCCTGACAAGGCCTGGGGCTGCTGCGACTGCTGCTCCTAGGGAGACAGGCCACCCTCCCCCTGCTCTCCCTGAAGGGCTTCGGGGCCTACCCCTGGTGTCAGGTTCCCAGCCCTGCACGGCAGCTGTCGCCCCCATCCCCAGGGGCCGCTGCCTTCCAGGGCTAGAGGATCTGATCCCTTGCAGCCCCACCTTCCTACCCCAGGGGATGAGACCTCTTTCTCAAAGCATCCCTCTCCAGACATTGGACCCCCAGCAAGCTGAGGTTCACACTCCATTCTACAGGGGAGGTGGAAGGAGTTATCCTGGCGACCTCCCTGGGCTGAAATCCCCAAGGATAAAGAGACTCAAAGCAGGAAAAAGAGCCTGGAGGGCACTTTGGGAGCCCAGCACCACCACCACAGACCACCTGTGTTCAGGGCTACTGTCCCCCACACTCAGAACCTCACCTCCCAGGAGCTGCTGCCCCTACTTCAGTTCAATCTCCCATGGGCACAGGGCCAAGTTGGGCAAGTAGATGGAGAATTTGCCTCTTTCATACACACATACACACACACACACCCCTATTCTGGTCCCTTTCGTGGCAGATTAAACAAAGCAGGCCGTGTTGACACCTAGGGAAGAAAGGTGTTGGTTTCCTGGCCCATCCCAATCAGCAGTATGGCCCAGTAAAAGGTACTGGCAAATGGGCCCAACTTTGGAGCCAGACCTATTATGTGGTTTTCTAGCTAGGGGCCCCTGGCAAATCATCTCCACTCTGGCCTCAGTATCCCCATGTGTGCAATGCAGAGGATGGTCAGGGAATAACCTTCCTCAAATGGACCAGGGTTAGGGGGAGGGAAAGGGCAGGAAAGTGAGTGCTCCCCACCCCCAACACACACACACAGCATCTCCAAGAAGGGTCCCTATTACAGAGGCCTCCAATGGCCTTCCCTCTGCCACAGGCCCCAGAGGTCCCTGTCAAACCAGCTTTTCCCCAAACACAGCCCCAGCCTCCTGTCTTCATGGCACAGGGTGGGATGGTGCAGATACAAGGCAGGGAGGACACAGCCACAGAGCAGCTGGGAAGGCTTCCTGGGGAGGAAGGGGTGTTGGTGCCAAGCCGGGAAGGAAAGATGAGGATGTTTAGGCAGTGGGAGATGATGCGGCAAGAGAATTCCTAGTGGAAGAGAACGTGTGAGCAAAGGCACAGAGGTGTGAGCTGCAAGAGCTTGGGAGACTGTCCTAGAGGTGCTGCCTAAGCTCCAGCTGAATCGAGACATTCAGATGCTGTGGCCCTCAAAAGGTTATGGTGCCCACAGCCCAGGTGTAATTAAAAATAAAGGTAATATTGAACCAGAAGTATAAGGAGCTCCCACAACATCCTGATTTTCCATGTGCTTTTTTGAGACATCAAATGTCCACCTCTGTCATGCTGATACTGGAAGTGCGCCTTCAGTTGGCCTACTGAGCAGACCGGCTCTAACAGTCCTAGGTCAGGGCCGCAGAGCTGAGGCTTTGCAGGCTGGACTGAGGGGCTGGGCTTAGGGTGGTAGGCAGGGAGCCCATCAGCTCTGGGCAGGGCAGTGGTCCAGTGAACACCAAGTCACAGATTCGGCCCTGGCTGTTCTTTCTAAGGAGATAAACAAGACTTGAAGTACTTAGCGGCTCTAAGCCTCCATTTTCTTCTTATCTGTAAAGTGGGGGTAATCATAATGCCAAATAAAGGAGTTATCAGGATTAAATGAAATAATAGATGTTGAGTGCCTACTATGTTGCAGGCCCTGGAGATATAACACGGAACAAAACAAGCTTTTCTCAAAGGGTGGAGTGGATATCGACTTGGGCTTGGGAGCCACGCTGCCTAGTGTTGAGTTGTAGCTGTGTGTTCTCAGCTTCCTTATATGTAAATTAAGAGGGTAATAGTGTAACCTCATAGGCTTGTGTGACGTGCGAGTGAGGTGAGGAATTTAAGGTGCAAAGAACAGCGGCTGGCTCAGTAAGCGTTAGATAGAGGTGCTCAAAGTCGGAATCTCTCCATCTCCTCTGGATTGCCTAGGGTACTCAAGACCCCAAGCCTGACAGGTGCGTAGCAGCGCCCCCTCCTGGTTACCCCGAGAAAGAGGTACTTAGCGACTGCCCTTCTGCTCCCGAGCCGAGTTTACCTAGCGCTGCCGTGGCGGGCTCTGCGCGCGCACTTTCCCGGGCGGATAAATTAGATCGTCGCATCTAATTCTCAAATAGCTCTCTGAGGCAGACACAATTACTGTTTTCATTTCGCCATGGGGAAAACGGAGGCTCAGGGAGGTCGAGTCCCTTGTCCGCGCCGCGCAACGACGGACTGGCGGGACGTGAAGCCAGGCGGGTCTGACGGTCCCCAGCCTCAGCCTGGTCGCCGGGGAGCCCGCCCCAATCACTGCGGCGTGTGCGCGCCTGTTCTGTGAGTGTGTGCACGCCCCGAGACCAGCCCCTGGGGGCCAGGAGCGCAGTCAGGGGAATGGGGAAGGAGGGGGGGCCCCCCGCGGGGTGTGCGGGCGGGGCTTGTGCTGGGATCCTGCCCCTCCCACCGGCCCCGCCCGCCAGGCTGCGGGGGGGAGGAGGTGGTGGCTCTAGGCGCGGGGACTCGGAGGGCGGCGAGGAGCTCAGAGCCGGATCCGGACGCCACCGCCACCTGCGCGGTCGTCATCAAGGTAGGGCGGCCCTGCGCTGCCAGCCATGCCTTCCTGGTCTGCGCTGTGTGTGTGTGCTGCGTCTCCCGGCTGCAGCACCCCGGGAGGGATGCTGGGTCAGGGCGCGCCGCAGGGACCTGGTGGGGCGCGGGGGACCTGGCTTCCAGCCCCTCTCCATGACCTTGCACAAAGCACTGCTCCTCTCCAGGCCTCAGTTTCCCCATCGGGATAGAGGGAGCAATGGTGGCCCCCTTCCTTACTGGGCCGTGAGGAAGGGTCGCCCCAAGGTTCAGGCTCTCGACGGCTAGAGCCCGGATGGGCACTGTCTGCACCGCCCACCCCTCCCGCCCGCAGTGAGGCCCTCACACTCTGGGTGTGGCCAGCCGGCCCAGACAGGCCCCCTTGTGGCCTGAGTGCTCCGCGGGACCCTTGTTGGGACTCTCCCCCTCCAAATGAAAAACAGGAGGTGAGGACGCCCCTAGGTCCCTATTGAGCCAGCCTGGGCATGCAAGGTGGGGCAGTCAGAGTCTCTGCTTCACAATCTGAAGCTAGGGAATCTCTGGTTTGGAGGCGGTGGGGTCCTTGGTTGCAGACTTGCCTGGCTTTTAGGAATGATATGGGAAGTCCCTTAAATATGCTCAGGTGCTGGCACCCAGCTCTATGTCCCAGCCCGGAGTGATAGGACTGGCTCACGTCCATGTGTGGACCCCAGAGGCCGACAGTGCCAAGAGAGCTGTGTGTGAGGGGGTTGAGTCTGAGACAGAGCACAATCTGAAGAACTGTGGCTCCATGCTCTCTTAAGTAAAGACCTCTGGCATCTGGTCCAGCTCCTGCGGAAGATTCCCTCTGGATGGTCCTGTTACCCATGGCTCGCCCCTTAGGATGGGGATCTCATTAGCTGTAAACAGCTGGAGTCTGGTGACCTGTTCTAGGCACATAGACAGCATCTGACCCCTCTTCCCCACCCAGGGGCAATCATCTGTCCCATTGATCTTCTCACCTCCAAGCCAAACAGCCCCAGGCCCAGCAGCACTGTTTCTCCAGCTGGAGCCAAAGAGAGAGCAAAAGCAAGACTCAGCCTAGGGCTTGTTCAGAACCCACCTGCACTAGGACCGGAATGTGTCCCTGCACTTCCTGTGCACCTTTGGGTTAGCAGCTGCCTTAGAGGTCTGGTGTGAGAGGAGCCAGGAGCCCTTCTCCAGGCCTTCCTGCTGACTGATCCTCTTCCCCCTCTGCCGCTAACTGCCCTGATGGAGGCAGTAGTTTCTGAGAACCAAGCCATGGCCTTCTGGTCTCTCTTGTCCCCCTCATGACCTGCTCCTCTCCCAGGAGCTTTCTTACAGTCCAAAGAAAGTAGGAGCCACCTGGGTGGGTGGTGAGCTCTGTGTCATCAGAGGTATGTAAGCAGAGGCCCGGTGAGCTACCTTCAACCTCAAGTCTGGGATTCTAAGGGCTGAAGTGCAATGACCATGACGTTGCCTTCTGGCCTTGGTGGAGCTGCACAGAATTTGGAGCTAGACCACAAATGAGTTATTAGCCTCTCATAAAAGCAGACTAAGTATATGTGCTGTCACTGGAGCATAGCTCTGATGCACAGGCTTAAGTGCTTCCTACGTCTCCTGTCATCTCTACATATGTATCACCTAGGCCTCATTTTCCTGCCTGGCCAGTCCAAGCCATTTTGTCCTGGCTTAGGAGCATGGCAGATTCCAATTATTGAAAAATCATTCTGTCCTGGCTCAATTGGTTGGAGTGTTGTCCCCATGTACCAAGAAGACGTTGTGGGTTTGATTCCCAATCAGGGCACATACCTAGGTTGCAGGTTTGATCCCCATTCTGGGCGTATCCAGGAGGCAACCAGTCGATGTTTCTCTCTCACATCACATCAATGTGTTTCTCTCTCTCTCTCTCTCAAATCAATAAACATATCCTTGGGTGAGGATTTTTTAAAAATGTCGTCTCATGCTAATTTTAAAATGCACCATGGAATTATGAATGTCCAAGCTGATAGGGATCTTAAGAAGTCATCTCACACAACCCTGTCATTTTACAGATAAGCATCCCCTGTCTCCAAAGGGGATGTGACTTGTTTAAGGCCACAAAGCAAACCAGCAACCAAACCAAGGGATCCTGATTCCAGGACCAGAGTGTGTGTGTGTGTGTGTAAATACATACCAGTTAGTAAATGAAAGCAATCTGTATTCATTCCTACAGAATTAGCAAGAATAAATATAAAAGGATAAACCTCTGCTGATGGGGATCCTCCAGTGAATCTAATTTTGCAAGACAATCTGACAGCTTGTTACAAAAGTCCATGAAAATTATCTTAATTACCCTTTGCCCCCAGTTTTCTACTTTGAGGACTTTCCCATAAGGAAGTAAGTGCAGAGGGAGGAGGTGAGTGTCGGTCCAGCACAGAAGCCTACGTCCAGAGGAGAGGTCGCAGGACTCAAGTCAGCAGACAGATTCCAGGATGAACTCTTCCTCCCCCGACTCAGACCTTAGGCCAAACCCTTCCCCTCTTTCCGTACCTTACTGACCCATCTGTGAAATGGGGTAGCTTCAGTGACTGCTGAATATTTTCCAGCTCTGATAACCTATGTTCTAGACTTAAATCTCTTTTCACTGAAGCCTTTATTGAACACAGAGATACCAAAGAAAGTTCCTGCCTCTCTCCGCCATCAAAATCCCCTTGGAGGAAGGCAGCTAGGCTTTTTCCCTTGGGAAGGGACTTTGTCCAGCCTTAGACCTTGCTTATGGTGAGAACCTGGGTTATTTTAGAGCATAAAATATGTTCTTTACCAGATATCAAGGGACAGAGTGTTTCAGGGGAACCTGAAAACAATTCAGCAAGATCCTCTATTGATTAAGTCTACAGTCTGTGCCTTGCCTCCTTCAGACAAAAGGGAGTTGCTTTGCAATCACTCCTAGGTGAAGGACGGGGAGTACATGACTTCATTTCTGTGACCTGATATTTATTGGGCATTTCGTGTGTGCTAGGCCTTGAGGTGCCTCCCCCGAGGCCTGCAGGCTGCCATGGGAAAGATTTTAGGTTAAACTGTGAAATGGCCAATATCTGGCTGCTTTTGACTTACAAGAAATGACAATTTTATTAGGTTTAGTTTGAATGGAAAAAGATATAATTAAGGAGCACAGTACCTACCGCCTGCCTGATTCTGTCCAAAGTGCTTTGCATTGTTCATTTAGTCATTCAACCAGTCATTATTAAGCACATACATAGCACTAGGTATTTTGGGGGGGGGAGGGGTCTTGACTGTAAAAAAATAAATTAATTAAAAATATCTGTTGCAAAGGAACTTACAATCTAATAAGGAAAGATGGTGGTAACTGAGATGGAGCAAATGAACATGGGAGTGGAGTGCATTTCTGGTGTGTGGGTGGGATGGAAGGGAGAGCATTGCCCTTTGAATAGGGTGGTCAGGGGGAGTCATTAAGAAAGTGACTTTTGGGCAAAGGCCAGAAGGAGGTGAAGGAGGTGAAAGAAGGAGCTGGGTTGATCTCCGAGGAAAGAGCCATCCCAGAATGGTGGCAGGAACAGCCAGTGCAGAAGCCCTGGGGTAGGACCCTGCCTGGCACGGCCAAGGAAGAGCAGGCTAGGCAGTGCGACGGGAGAGGTGAGAGGAGACAGGTGGGAGAGAGGCCAGGAGTCAGACTGTTCCCCACCCAGACAACATGGGATCCTGTAAGTCTGTGAGGAAGATAACTGTTTTTATTCCTCTTTTTCAGTGAAGAATACAAAAGTACAGAGAAGTGAAATAACTCGCTGAAACAATGTCTCACATAGGAGCTAGAGCAGTGGGGAGCCACAGGTCAGGGGGATAGTGCTGCTCCGGGGCACAGACAGAAGATTGTGGAAGTGTTCCAGGCCTAGGGTGATGAGGCTGGGGCCTGCGGTGAACTTGGGGAAGCTGAGGGGGGAGCTTGATGCTGGGGTGAGGTGGGAGGTCCAGTCCAGGTAAGCAGTAAGAGGAGAAGGAAGCCAGGCTGCTCTTCGGCTTATTTATTTAGCAAACAATAGCATTTCTTATGCTCCAGGTACCATCGAAGATTTTACATACATTAACCCATTCAATCCTCAAAGCAATCTGTAGGATAGATACTATTACTAAGTATTATTCCCATTTTTAATGGGTATATCATATTGTATTTAAATTATATCTCAATAAAATTAAGAAGAAAGTACATTTGCTTTTTCTATTATAAGTACCTGATAATGGAGAATTTAGAAAAAGACAGGAATCAGACAGAAAATAAATTACCCACATCTTCTCTTTTCATCTCATAATCAATGTAAATATTTTGGTGTATTTATTTTCAGTCTTTTTTCTACTATCATCCCCATTTTACATATGAGGACACTGAGGCCCAGAGAGGTTGAGCAACTTGCCTAGGGCCACACATTTGAACGCATGTCATCTGGGGTCTTAATCACTGTGCTCTGCTGCCTGCAGGCAAACCCTGCAATGTCAGAGCTGGTGGGCTCCCCTGAGACAACCCCCTTCCACCCACCCCCCACCTTCCACTCGCCCCACCCCCTGGCATCATTTCTCAGGTGCAGAAAGTGAAGCCCAGTGAAAGGCAGGGCCTTGCTCAACATCTTTTAACCAGCTGGGAAATGATGTGTAAGGTCTTATGCTACTAAGAAGAAATAAGGAGCTAAGAACCTGTGCCGGGTTGATATGGCAGCTGCTTCCAGCCTGGCTTTGAGCCCAGAGCTTGCAGGGAGCTGGCTGGTGGTATGACCCTGCCCACAGCGGGTACTTGGGGACTGCCAGGGCCAACCTGTGTTCCCTGGGCCCAAGTGTCATTCCAGGGGTGGGAGGTGGCCGGTGACGGGGAGGGAGAGTTTGAGGCCTTGCCAAAACGAGCCTGCAGACCTCCTGGGAGGAGTTGTCGCTTGTACTCTGACTGTAGTTTGTTCCTGGCTCTTGTGCCCGCACACTCTTGGGGCTGCCGGCTGTCAGGGATGCAGCCTGGCTTCCAGGCCCAGCTCAGCCACTGAGGGAGCCTTGGGCTGGGGTCTCCCCCACTGCCTCCCGCAAAGTGGCATCATCACAGTGCCAGTGGCAGGATGAAGTGAGATGGAGACAGAAAGGGCTGGCACAGGGTGTGGCGCATGGAACTGCCCAGTGGATGGCCAACTCCGGTTGCCACTCCTAAGCTGCACTGGGGTGGTGGCGCAGGCTGGGGGCTGAGCCTACCTTAGCCAGAGCCCCTCCCCCAGCACTCCCCTTTACACCAGGCTGGGCCGGGCTGAGCCCAATCAGTGCAAGAGAAGCTGGAAATGACCCTCTGGCAGGGACTTGGAATCCAGGATTGCAGATGACAAGGGACACAGTGGAATGAAAGAAGCCACACCTCTGACGAGAGAGACCCAACCTGGCCACTGACGTGCTCTGTAGGCAAGTCCTGTCCTTTCTTCATGCCCCATGTCCTCATATACAAAGGTCGTTAATAATTGTAATGATCTTCACCCCAGCAGCCATCTGTTGAGATTTTTCTATGCTTGGGGAGTATGGATGTGGAAATAAGCCAGACCCATCATTGCCTTCAGGGGCACCCAGCCTGGGGTGGGGTGGGGGTTGGGGAGGCTCCCTGGAGGAGGTGGTGCCTGAGGGCTCCCTGGAGGAGGTGATGCCTGAGCCAGGTCGTTAGTGAGATTTGGAGTCGGCCAGACTCTGAAGGGGAGGAGAGCAGAGAGGCCATTTAGTAAATCACCCCACCTCTCTGAGCCTCAGTCTTTTCATCTGTAAAGTGAAGATAATAGCTACCTGCTTTGCCTAATGTATAGGGTTGTAGTGAGCCTCACAATTGCATAAAGAGTATAGAAATGCTTGATAAGCTATAAAATGCCAGGCACCTGTTCATTGTCATTTTTTGTGATGTCTGGAGCCCCTGGGAGTTACTGAAATACCCAGCCAGCATCTGGGTCTGGGAGAATATCGGCTCTGTGCTCAGAGGCCTGCAATCAAACCCAGCAGGGACAGACAGCCGCCATTGCCCTCACACCCCTTGATTTAAGAGCTCAAGAGGACTTCTGTGCCAGGGCGTGGCAGCCATGACCTAATCACAGCCCTGCCCTGAGGAAGGGGGGACAAGTCGCCCCAGAAACCTTTCAGGGCATAAGCCCTGCATCCTGGTGTGGGCTGGGTGCTCTGGGTCAGGCCTCAGGGACCTGATTGAGGGGGGCTTTCGGGACCTGCCAGGTGAAGGGTGGGAGGGTGGGGTAGCACCCTGAGGTCACATGTAGAGAGAGGTCTACAATGTTGTGTTAACTAGAAAAGCAAAGAAGAGTGCGTGTGGAACGAGCCTGTTTTGAATATGAAAAAAGGATGCATCTACACATATGCAAATAATACAGAAATATTCAGACACACATCAAACTGCTTATCACTAGATGGCAGAATTTTATTTTCTTTTTTTTAAAGATTTTATTTATTTATGTTTAGAGAGAGAGGGGAAGGAAGGGAGAAAGAAAGAGAAAGAAACATCAATGTGAGAGAGAAACACTGATCAGTTGCCTCTTGCACGCGCTGCAACCAGGGACCAGGCCTGCAACCCAGGCAGGTGCCCTGACCGGAGATCGAACTGGCGACCTTTCGGTTGGTGGGACGACGCCCAACCCACTGAGCCACACCAATCAGGGCTTGTCTTTCCTTTATTTTGAAATTTTTATGTGTGATGGATGTTGTATTTCTATAAAGATTTGGCCATATGTGATATACGTTACAGTATAATAATAATGTAGATAGTAATCTGTCCAAGCTGGCGTCTCCAGGCTGGAGGTTTAAGGAGGCACCCACAGCTCTAGGACGTGGCTGAGGTCTGGATGACAACCTGGTGCTGGCCTTCCAGAACAATTGAGAGCAGGGACCAGGGGTGTCTGGTAAATGGGTCACACTGGAGGAGAGGTCACTGGGGGTCCTGGGACAAAGACTGGGGGGTTTTAGGTGGCTGCAGGCACACAGACAGCATTGTGACCAGACTGCCCCCCAAGCCAGGGACTGCAGGCAATGTCACCAAGCGCATAGGCTCAGAGCCAGAAAGGTGAGGGTCCTGCTGGAGTTCCAGTTACTCTCTGAGTGGGACTAGGACTCTAGGTCCACGGCACAGGTTCAGAGGCCATCAGGCTGGGGAAGGCCTGTGCCTTCAGATTGCCTGATGCTTTAGGATTCCACATCATCATACTAGACCCCAGCAGACCCTTTTCCCTCCACAATGTTTGTTTTTGATCTTTGGACCCTGGACCTCCACAGACTTCCCTGTGTCTTTGCACAGGAAACTAAGCCACTGCATCTTTCCTTGAATGCAGGACACCATCTGTGAGAGCTGCCATTCTTGTCTAATCCTTTAAGAAAGAAAAAATGGCAGACAAACTCTGATTATGAGTTGCATTTCAGTTTCAGAGATGTTAAAATGTTAAAAACTGTGTCTTGAAATCAGTTAGATATGACACGTGGCAGACCCCACGCTCAACTAGACCCTTAATTGTATTTTTATTCATTTAATCCTTACAGCAACCTCTGGCTAGATATTCCTTCTTTTTTTTTTTTTTTTTTTCCTGTAGAGAGTTTGGCTAGATAGTCTTGTACTGTTTGTACAGATGGGGAAACAGGAGCCCAGAGAGGTTAAGTGACTTTTGCAGGGTCACACAGCCAGCAAAAGGTAAAACTGGGATTTGACCTCTGCTCTGACTAGATGCCACCACTTTGTCCTCATCCAGCCCCACAAAGAAAAGGCTTCTGAGTTCTAGTCTTTGGGATGAAGAAAGTGTTCACACTGCAGAGTAAACTGTATGCCTGTTCAGAAATGCCCCCATGGACTGGTCATTGAGTGCCCAGAGCTGTGAGTAATGGGGGCCAGCCTGGAGGAGGACTGGGAGATAATGGACAGGATGGAGCTCCAGAGCTTGTTGGCTGGGTCATTAGCCTCATCCTTGTTATGATCATTATCAGAAGTAGTTTGGCCTGTGGCCCACCCTGGAGAAAGACCGAAGAGACCTGCCCCACACGGATATTCCTAGAACCCTGTCCAGACTAGCTCATCCTTGAAGTTATTTTTTTAATTTAATGTTTTGAATGTTTATGGTTTGAATGTTCACGTATTGGTCACTTTCTGCATGTGAAGCACAGCTCAGTGCCATGGATACAGAGCAGAGCAGAGCAGACACAGGCACTGCCCTGGCGGGCTCACAGACTGTAGGAGATATAGTCCCACAAAACCTGAGCAGGTACCTGGATGAAAAGAGAGGATGTGATGGTGTGCAGAGTAGTGTACCTAGTCTGGGGTCACTGCGGGAAGGCTGTTCTCCGGGAAGGGTTTTGAGCTGAGATCTGAAAAGTGAGTCGGTGATGACCAAGTGAGGGTGGGAAGGGGTGCACGCTGGACAAGGAAACAGTGCAAAGGCCCTGAGGCTGCAGGCAGGGGGCTTTCGCAGAATTAAAAGCACTGAGTGTTGCCCTGGTCCCTGGCAAGGTGAGACTGGAGAGGTGAAATGGGCCATGGGTTAGATCATCCTGGACAGCAGTCTGTAGTCCAGGGCTCTCTCTTTCGGTCTGAACCTGTTTTTATTGCTCCATCGGGGGTTACTGACAAAGGGCTGGTCACATCTGGCGAGAAGCTGGAGGTGGGGGGAACATGGTCAGCAGGGGTGCTTGAATGAGTGACTTTGGAAGCAGGTGGAATATTTTTGCGTGATGACAAGGTGCAGGTGCGGCCAAGAGAAGGGATGGCGAGGTCAAGGCAAGGAGGCAATTTAAGATGAGCTGGTCCTTGTGCACAGAGACTGGTGAGGCCATGGCACTTGGCTGAGGTCACACACTAGGAAGTGGCTCTCCTGGAATGGTTTTCTACACTCGGAGTTCCAGACTTCAGAGCACGGTTCCTCTCTTGAATCTTCCTCTGGGGATGAGAACACAATGCTGCTGAGTCTAATGCCCTGGCTGGGAGTCGGGAGGCCTGGGAAGAGAGTCATGGCCTGCTGGGGGACATGCAGGAAGACTTCCTGGAAGAGGGAGCAGCTGAGCTGAGCCTTGAAGGAGCTGGATGTGCAGACTGGTGGGAGGGAGTTACTGGCAAAGGAACCACACAAGCACGCGACTGGCAGCAGGAAGCACGTGAGCCCCTTGGGGATGCGGCACACGGACAGTTGGGTTTGGCTCAGTATAAGGGGAACAACGTCAGGTACTGGCCAGATACCAGCAGCGGGTGGGTGGAGCAGCCACCCTGGCAGGGAGGAGTGTTTTATCACTGGCATTGTTTAGAACTGTAGGCCCATCATGGTAATTAAAAAAAAGTCAGACTTTTAGTCAATATTATTCTTTTTAAGCTCTCTATAGAAAATACACCGCCTTATTATCTACACCTCGGCTGACGGTTGCCCTCCCTACTGCCCTTGCCCCTCCCCCACTTTCCCTTCCTAGCAAGGGGAGTAGAGCCACAGAGACAGGAGCAGGATTTCAGTCCGATGCCTCAGAAGGCCCAGGCCCCACGTCCACAGCCACCCACCGCCGCGCCAGGCCTGGGCTGGAAGACACGGCGACCGCTGGGCTACAGGGGCTCCACATCCAGCAGCGTCCAGGGCTGCCCTTGGCTGTCAGAGCAGAATCTTTTGACATCCTGGGTCTCTCCCCTCAAAACAGAACCTGCTGGAGTGTCAGGACAGCATGACACCCGTCAGGTTACGTTCCCAGCTCACAGATGTCTACGGGACCCCATGGACACTCAAACAACAACCTGAGAGTGGGGTTTGATTAGACCCATTTCACAGATAAGGAAAACGAGGCTTTCGTGTAAAGCAGAGTGACTCCTAGAACCAAGGCCTGCTGTCCCCTATCCCGATACATATGTAAACTTTGCTGGGGTGCACATCTCCCTGCCCCCCTCAGCCACCCTCAGAGCTGGTGGGTGACCTCACAGCACAACAGAGGCTGCCCCAGAGGGCTGAGCAGTGCAGGGGCCTGCCTATGGCCCAGTACAGGGGCCAGTGAGGGGCTGCACTGTGGCTATAGGACTCAGAGGCAGCTGGTTGTAGCATCAAGGACTAGACATTTGTGTTCTGTCTGGGATCTGCCATTGACCAGCCAGGTGACCTTGGACAAGTTACATCCCTCCCCGGGTCCTTGTTTCCTCACCTGCCAAGTGAGGGGGGTTAGATGAGGTGATCTCTGCCATCCTTGCAGCCTGAAAATCCTCTCTGAGTCTCCCCACCTTCTGTTCTGGTGGCCTCTAAAATGAGGTATGTAAAATGCTCTTTGGAGTACAGGAAGAACATTATCTAAACAAGGATATTATATTTAAAAGCTTGGGTCCTGCCCGCGAGGCTCTGTTGGTTGGAGTGTCGTCTCATAACCAAAAGGTTTCGGGTTTGATTCCTGGTCAGGGCACGTACAGGAGGCAACTGATCAATCTTTCTCTCTCACATTGACGTTTCTCTCTACCTTTCTCTCTCTCTCTCTCTCTGTCTCTGTCTCTCTCTGTCTCTCTCTGTCTCTCTCTGTCTCTCTCTCTCTCTCTCTCTCTCTCTCTCTCTCCCCCCCTCTCCCTGTCCCTTTCTTTCTCTCTAAAATTCAATAAATATATCCTTGGGTGAGGATTTTTAAAATCTATTAAAAAAAAGCTTGGTTCCCACTGCTTTAACCTCCTGGGCTTTGCTGTGCTGCGGCCGTGCCAGACACACCACCACGCTGGTGATCACGGCTTGTTCGCATGAAGTGTCATCTCTCCGGTTTTTTTCTACCCATTCCCAGAGGCCCCACAGCTACCTCTGGACCCACAACTGGGGGTCTTGAACTGGGGACTCAGAAAATGTGGATCCAGTTGTTGTGCCCCAATTTACCCTTCCGTTGTAGGGGCTGCTGGTACTCTGCTGACTTTTCCAGCAGTCAAGTCTTGGGCCCTGTCTTCCCTCCTGACTCCAAGGAGCCCCATCTTTCCAGCCTAAATCACAGTCTGGAGAAATGCAGCCTCCCTTGCAAAGATCTGAGAGGGCCCAGCTAGGATGAATGACCCCCGGCCTCACAATTAGAAGACCTTTCTTCCCCAGCCATCCTTGGAATTTGTCCCTCTGAGAACGACAACACAGATAAAGAACAAACTATTTGGTGTGGTGTCCAGGCGCAGGATCAAAGGAAGCTTTGTTTGCTCTCTTAGAAGACTGTCCTGGGCTTGGGGGGTGCTGGAAACTTGGATCCCATTCCTGGTTCTGCCTTGTTTGGGTGGCCCTAGGTATGCTGACTCAGTTTCCCCTCCTGCACCCCATGATCTCTTGGGGTCTGGCCAGCACCTCTATTCTGAAAGGTGAAGTCTGGGATCTTCTGGTGGGGGCGCTGCTCTACTGAGTGGTTCTCAGGCTCCATCTGGAGGGATGAAGGATGGTCTGGGCTCTTTACTGGAGCATTATGGGGGAGGCAACCAAAATGGGGAGGAGATGAGAAACTGAATCATGCAAGAACCTCCCTAACCTGGAGTGAAGCCATCCCCGGGGCATGTGGTCAGGGGCCTCAGATCTCTGAAGGACTGCTGAGAGGCAACGGGTATGGTTTGGTGAGGCTTCGGGAACCAAGACAGGCAGTGGGGGAAATCGTGGGTTTCTGTCAGGGGAAGGAGGAAGTCTAAGGGCTGAGCTCCTCTGGCCCCAGATTGGTGAGCCCCCATTGCTAGAACAGTATAAGCTGAGACCGAGACTTTACAGATGGAATGGTGTGGAAGGGAGGGCAGGAGGCTGCACTGGGTCCCTGGCCCTGAGCAATCCTGGGCTATTGGGTCTGTTTCTTGCCCCTCAGATGTAATAAGATCATTTGGGAGTGGTCTGGCTAAGAATGAGATTAGATAAGAATTAGAGCTTTAGATTCTTTAATGGTTTTGCGTACATGTATCGATGCAGAGTATGTGCAGATGCAGAGCGTGTGCAGTTCAGGGTTAAAATATCCTGCTCGAGGAGGAGGGCCTTGCGCAGGAGCTTGCCCCAGGCCAGCCTCTGCCCTGGGGCACCTTAAATGAATAAACATGTGGAATTCTTGCAGCTCCCCTATACCTTACTTTCTCTTATTGACCCCAGTTTGCAAATGAGGAGGCTGAGGCACAGAGAGGTTGAGGAGCTTTCCACAAATCCCTTGCTGACTCTTGTCTGGGCCCTCTTGTCGCTCCTGTTTATTGAAGGCTCCCTGTGAGCCAGCCTCTGCTGGCAGCCCAGACAGAGGCAGGCGCCCATGTGGTCCTGAGACTCAGAGAAAGTGAGTCTGGGTTTGCAGCTGGTCTCTGACCCTGAAGCCAGTTTCGACCACCTGCCCTCCATGCCTGCTGTTCAGATGGTGAGGCTGTCATGGGAACACCTGTCTGGTTCCTGAGTGCTGCCCTGAGCCCATGTTTATATATTAAGACAAATAGCTGGATGCCTTGCCTGATGTGGCTCGGTGGGTTGGAGTGTCATCCCGTAAATGGAAAGGTCGTGGGTTTGATCCCAGGTCAGGGCACATGCCTGGGTTACAGGTTAGATCCCCAGGGGGTGTGTGTGCAAGAGGCAGCCAATCAATGTTTCTCACATCAGTGTTTCTCTTCCTCTCTCTCCCCCTCCCTTCCTGTCTAAAATCAATAAGCCTGTCCTTGGGTGAGGGAAAAAAAAGAAAAAGAAGAATATTTGAGAGATGGAAAGCCTCAAGAGATCACAGTTCCAAAGTGGCTTGAGTTAGGAAGTTACTATGTGCTCAGGGAGACTTCGGGGGACAGGTTCCTGCTGTCCCCTAACTGCCACCTCAGAAGAGTGACTCCATTGTCCTGAGCTGAGCCCAACTTGCTGCAGCCGTAAAATGGGGATAATTCTCCCCACCCCAAGGCGGATGTGAGGAGCAAATTGAAAGGAGAACAGGAAGGACTCGGTCAGTCACAGAGCAGGGTTATAGAGGTTGGTTCTCAGAGCGTGGTCCCTGGGCCAGCTGCATCATTGTCCCCTGGGAACTCGCTAGAAATGCAGATTTGGGGGCTTCACCCCTGACTTGCTGAATCAGAAATTCCAGGATGGGCCCAGCAATCTGGCGTTCATCAGTCTTTCAGGGGGCTCTGACGGGCTCTCAAGTTTCAGACCCATGGCTGCACCCAAAATGTAAGGGAGACACTGTCACCAGGCCTAGGGGAGTCCGGTGTAGGCGAAAGGGCCTCTTCAGCCTGCGGGCCTGACATCCTTCCTCTACTCTTCACCCTCAGCTGGGCCTCCTGCCCTCCCCCGCCCCAGGGCTTCTCTGAACAAACACTTTGGGCGGAGCTCAGGGAGGCTGGGAATGGGGAGAAGGTGACCTCACCATCCTCACCCCTGGCAGCTGTTACCGGTGCTACCGGGGAATTGATTAAGGCTGAGCAGGAGCATTTAGCTCCACGTTAATAAGCAGGTGAGGGCGAAGCAGGAAGGAATTTCCCGTCACCCTTCCGAGTATGTGGCTGAGCGAGGAAACAGGGTTATTGGGCTGCCCCTGCGGGCGCAGCGGCAACAGAACTCCTTCACATCTGGGGATTCTTACACAGGGACTGGCTTGAAGGATGAAAGAAAACCATTTTCTGATTTAAAAACTCCGGCTGCTGAGATGTGGCCTGTAGTCCAGACCCCCCTGCTCGGTTGCTCTAAGAGCCAAGATCTGTAGAGGCAGATCAAGCCTTGACTCCTGGTCACCAAATCTGCCAGCTCTGCACACTGCTCCCAGATCAATAATGCTCTTTTCCTCCTGAGTCCAGGCAAGGAAGCCTCAGAGTCTTCCTTCTCCTCCTCACCATGCTCCACAGCCCCTCGATCCCCTTGGCGCCGGCCCTGAGATAAAACCCACTTATTTAAGAAAGAAAATACGGGCCCTGGCTGGGTCATTCAGTTTGTTAGAGTGTCGTCCTGATATGCCAAGGTTGCAGGTTAGATCCCCGGTTAGGGCACATAAAAGAATCAACCAGTGAATGTATAAATCTGTGAAACAACAAATCGATGCCCACCCCCCTCTCCCCACCCATCCTCCCTCTCTCGCTCTAAAATAAATTGCAAGGGCTAAACCCATGTCAGCTCTGACCAGGTCAGTTACAAGCCTTGACGTGTTCCATAGTTTCAAGTGCCAGCTCCGTAGCTGGAATTCAGAACCCTTACCCGGCCACCTTTCCAGCTGCGGCCCTCATTGCTCCCGGCATTTGCCCAGATCCCAGCCAAACCAGACCCTTGTGATTTCCTGGATGTGACTTTCGCTTCCCTACCCCGCACGGCATGTCCCCGTCTTCACCTCAGCGTCCCGCCCTGAGTCACAGTACTGCCAGGTGTAGCCCAGCGCCACGCCTTTTACCTGAAGTCCCTTCCCTTCATTCTGTGCTGGGCTCACGCTACATGGCCTTTACGGTTTAGCTCCCAAATCTGCCCTGCAGCCCTCACCAGCTCCCCAGATTTCCACCTCCCTGCTGCAGCCTGTTTAGCCTGTTTGCCCTGAATCAAGTGTGCTGGTTACATGTCAACCTCTCCCATCAATCTGAGCTCCTGAGGGGCAGCGGCTCCTGTCAGGGTCCTCACTGGCTGTCCCCTACCGCGCCCAGGACAGGACAGGTTCCGGAGGGCCCTGGCGATGCTAGTTGAACTCACTCTGGGCCCCAGGTCCCTCGCAACAAGGCAGGCTGTGTGCTGATTTGTGTCCGAGGCAGGAGCCTGCTGACAACAGAATGCAGACCCTGGCCAGGTGCCCCCCCAGAAGGGGGGTCCAGAGCTACAGCCCTGCCTCCTGCTCACTGGGATCCTGAACAAGGCCCTCTCCCTCTCTGGGTCTCAGTATCCCTCTCGGTCCCAAGACAGATCCAGAAACTCTGTCCAAGGAACAGACAGTGAGCAGGGAGCGGAGCCTCCAAGTTTTCAGTCTCCTGGAGGTGTCTTTAGAAAATCGCGTGTGACCCTTATCTCCCGAAACTGCCAGATAAGGAGATTGTGGGGCAATAAATCTGCATGGAGTTTTGGTCAAGGCCTGATGTGGGGGAACAAACAGGAAGAAGCCCTGTTCTGTGTCCCAGAGGGTGAAGGCCGGAGGGACACAGCCCTGTGAGCTCTGGGGCCGCTGCCAGGCAGATAGCTTTGCTCGCCTCCGGGTTCCGGGTTTGGTGTTTGCAGCCTGCAGAGCCCTCAGAGGATCATCTGAACAGGTGGGCAGGGCAGAGGCATCTCCGGTCTGTGGGCAGACAGTCAAAATGGGAGATGGGGTAAGATTTGCCCAAGGTCATGAAGCAAATGGGTGTCAGCATCAGAACTCTCCATCCTGAGCCACACATCTGCTATGAAGGGACAGGCCCAGCCCCGGGTCCTCATGTCCACGATGGGGGTCACGAGAGACTGGGGTGCTGGTGAAAGTGCAGTCCAAGAGCAGGTTGTTCTCCCCTTCTGTGCCTACCTAGGGATCTGGCCTGTGGGGGCACAAAGCAAAAGGGAGGGCCATTTGGGGATGGGTGGATGGATGGACAGATGGGTGGACAGACGGGTGGACAGATGAAAGAAGGAAGAAACACAGGGAGCAGGACAGAGGAAGGGGAGGGAGCCCCCGGCAGCTGAGCTCCTACTTAGTGCCAGACGTGTGCAGGGTATTTTACATCCATTGCCTCCTGTCATCCCCAGTGAGACGCTGTCGGGTAGCTGTTAGGATACCTACCCTTCTGCAGGTGAGGACACCGAGGCCCGGAGACAAATGGGGTCTAGGATTTGGACCTGGTACCTCTGCTCCCCCTGCCCTGGGCTACCTCGTGGTTCAGTCCTGGGAGCTGGGAAGCCCCCCTGGAGGTGGTTCTGTTTGAACTGGGCCGGGAAGGTGTTGTGAGAGGAGGGAGCACCCTGGGAGCCCAGCTAAGTGCCCATGGGCTCATGTGGGCTGACTAGGTTCCAGACAGAGAGAAGGGGCGTGAGCAGGGATGGGGTGTCTGGGAAAACATGATGCTTTGAGGGGAGAGCAGATAAATCAGTTTGGTTCCAGGGGCAGGTCTGTGGAGATGAGACCGCTGGGGGGTGCCAGGGATCTCACACCCCAAGTCTAGCCGAGGGCTTTATCCTGAGGACAAGGGATTCCTGAGGGAAATGACAGGGTGAGGGTGGGGACAGGGTAGGGTCCTGGGCTGGGGCGGAAGAGGGGTGAGGAACAGCAGAGTCTAAGAGGAAAGGCTGCCCACGCAGGGCACAGCGTGAGGGAGAGACAGAGAACAGGGAGGGACCCTGGGGCAGGGGAAGTCCAGCCATCTTAGAGGTGCCCTGCCTCTCAGGGCCTAGGGACCTGGCACTGGGCTGTGTCAGATCAGATGTCTGGAGGAGGCGCTCCCTCAGGCTTAATCTCATCAGGTGGAAAGACATTTTCTTGGCTCCCTCTCTGAGTCAATCTGTATTTCCTGTGGGCCTGTGGCAAGGCATCTGTGCTGGACCAGGAGGACGGGAGGGCTGGGGGAGGGGAAGTGGGGGCGGGGGCAAAGAGAACCTGTCTTTTACTTGGTGGCTGCAGGAGGCCTCTGCCTCCGATGCTGATATGGGGGTAGGGGGTGGATTCAAGGTGGGACCATGACACCACGCCTCCCCCCACAAAAGCCCCAAGAGCCCCAGTCCCCTGAGCACAGGGCTGAGCTTAGCTGCTGGCCTCCACTCCGAGAGCCCTGCCAAAAAGATGCACAAATATACACTCTTCAGGTTCTTCTTGACCAGCAGACTGCTAGCTTTCACTCTGCTGGTCTATTCCCTCCATCAACATGGTGAGCACTAGGGGTCAGGACTTGGTGCCTAGCAGGCTGCTTTGCACTTTCTGGTTGGGGATTTTTTGTTTTTTAAATAATTTTTTTTAAATACTTTATTTCCTTATTTAGTTTTAGAGAGAGGGAGGGAGGGAGAAAAAGAAGGAAAGAAACATCAATGTGTGGTTGCCTCTTGTGTGCCTCCCAGCTAGGTACCTGGCCCACAACCCAGGCACATGCCCTGAGTGGGAATCAAACTGGCGACCCTTTGGTTCACAGGCTGGCTGGCACTCAATCCAGAGCCACACCAGCCAGGGCTGGTTTGAGATTTTTACTCAGATCCCCCAAATGGTGAGCCCTCAGCATGTAGCTGTCACGCCCTAAATCAAATCTTCGCGTCCTGTAGACATTGGGACCACAGCAGTGTGAACAGCAGACATTTGTTGAGTGCTAAGTGTTCACCCAGCATGGCTCCCTGAGCCCTGTGGACTACCTCATTTTATCATCAGGGCAGTTCTGTGAGAAAATGTGGACCTGGGACCAAACAGGTTGGCTTTGAATTCCAGTTCAGCTGTCTATTAGCTGTGTGATTTTGGGCAAGGTACTTAACCTCTCTGTGCCCCAGTTTCTTCATCTATAAAAATGGGGTGATGGCATTTATGGAATTGCTGTGAGGGTTGATTAATACATGGAACATATAATACTTCACACATAGTAAGCAAGGTAAGTGTTAGCTATTATTTTTTTATTGTTGTTACAATGTTGGTTTTCTGGGTGAGAAAACAGACACGTGAAGTAATTTGCCCAGAGTGACACAGGTATGATGGACATGTCCTATAATCACAGTGTTCAGCCGGATACCCAAAGAGCCACACGTGGCTACGGAGCCCTTGAAATGCTGCAGTGTGGCGAAGGGGCTGAACTTGATGTTTTATTTTATTTTCACTTCAAGCTAATGTGTGACTAGAGGCTCTCTGTTGGACAGAGCTGGTGCCTGGGTCCCGCACCCCATGATATGATTTGAATGATTCTAATGTGCGTTCCAAGTTGCAAACCACTGCCCTGTGCTTGAGCAGCCTGGCAAGGTCATGGCCTCTCACCTTTTCCTGCTCTCGGCCATGTCCCTGAGAAGTGTATGCATGTGGCAAGCAGGGACTGAATTGTTTGTCTCTGGCCCCCCTACCCCTGCCCCCACCACAGGGCCTGGCACGGAATAAGCTCTCAGGTAATGATGGATGAAGGCTGGGATAGAATTAAATCACATTCACCTCTCTTTACAACCGTTCTTGGATTTTTCAGCTCTGAAATGTTCTGTTCTCTGGCTCTCTGGCTCTCTAAAAAGTCAGTTCTAGAGCCTTCTCTTTCCCAGGCAAGTTGTCAGAGTCAGGGTTACTAGTAACTTAGAATCGTTGCATGTAAATGAGGTCCAGTCTTCTGGAGACCTCTGTGGTAGGTGGGGGGGTGGAGGAGGGAGCAACTTGTCCCTGTTTGCCAGGGACCTTCCCGATTTCAACACTGGAAGTCCTCCAGCCCAGAATCCCCCCACCCCATCCCGGGCAAACCTGGAAAGCAGGTCACCCTTCTTCCGCCGAGAATGACAAGGTCTCCACTTGCTATGAAGGGGAGAAGGAAACTAAGCCTGAGGGGTGGGGGACCCTTGTCACCCCAGACCTGTTGCTGGCTTGTGGAAGGCAAAAATAAAGACACCTTGTGCCAAGAAGAGACAGCTAACCAGGGCCTGGCCTCAGAAGGACAGAAATGACTGGCTAAAAGTCTCACTAGTGAGAAGCAGCTGAGACCTGTGGGCTCCTCCTTCCTCCTGGTGATGAAGAGGGGCTCCGAGGGAAGTCGCTGGTGCAGGGCCCTTGGTGGCAGCGGGGCGGCCTTGGGTTCCTGATCCATAATCCTGCCACCTCTTGGGTGTATCAGAGGCTCTGGTAAGGACGCAGGATACATTAGAAAGGAGCTTTCCTAGTCAAGTTTGGGGCCAAGGCCAGGATCAGGTTAAATTCTAAGATGATTGACAATAGGTCAAGGATTAGAGTCCAGGTGAGGGATCCACCCATAACTAGGTGTTTATTGTGTTAATTACTGGTCTTTGTAGAGCACCTTCAAATGGAGTGTTCTGTACTCTTACAGTGCTATTTTTTTATGTTTTAAAACTAGGAAACTTGTGGTTCTAATCTTCTTCTGTTAACTGCGGCTGATATAAGCTTGGTGTTTGGACTTTCACGAGGCACGTATGGGGCTAGTTCACTGACCACAAGGTCAGGTTTTAAGAGGAAAAAATAAACTAAAACTCCAAACGTTAGACGTGGAACCACAAACGTACAAAGGGACAATGGTAGCCGGCAGCACCAGACATCTACCTGCCCTGGACACTCCAAGATCAAATCAGGTAATTTCATTTTTTCCCTGAGTCCAGGAGCAGTGCAATTAATGGATAATTTATTATGCTAGTTTGCACCACACCCAATTTGGGTTTCCTTACTGCCACCCTGCAGCTAACCCTTGTCCTGCAATGATTGAGGGCAGGGCTGGGAAGACCAGCCTTTGGAGGCAGGCAGGAAAGGCTCTGTATCGATCTGTGAGTCTGTCTCTCTTTCACCTGTCAGAGAGGAGCGTGTGGCAGGAAGAGGAGCCTCTGGACAGGATTTGGCTTTTGCTTCCTACCTGCATTGTTCCTGCTCCGATGGTCTTGGTCAAGTTGCTTCCCCTGCACCAAATAGAGACAATGATCCCCAGGAGAGCCCCAAGGGGCGGGACAGGCAGTCAGCCATTCCACATCAGGCATTAAGAACTCAACTCAATGGGATGTTAAACCCAGAGATAACCAAACCCATCTCAGGGTGGGGAATTCACAGCCCACAGAGCCTAATCCCTTGGCTTCAGGGCCACGAAGCATGCATGGGACAGAACTGATGCCAACCCTGCTTTGTGCCACACCTGAGTCAGCCTGCTGTGGCTTTGATGTGGGCCCAGCCAGATGGGACCGGGCAGGATAGCATGGCCCAGCCTGTGGGCGAGGCCTCGCGGTCCTGAGGGCCTGAGACAGTCCGCATTTCCAGCAAGCACTTGCTTGTGGGGAAAATGAAACTCCTGTTCTCAGAATTGCTGAGTCCTTAAACTCATGAATGCACCGATACACATGTGCGAGCACAGAAGCAATTAACATCCAAACAGACACACACATGCGCACGCACCACAGGAGTGAGTACAGGGATGCATATGAACATGCTGATGGACGCAGCGTGCGTGCACAGACTTGCACACACAGTCACACAAAGTTCACCAGCATATATGTGTTTACATGCCCATACCACAGGCAGAGGGAGGGGTGGCCTGCTTGACTTGGCGCTGCTCCATCCCCCACTTCTGTAAGTTTCCCTCTGTGGTATTAGGTCTGGAAGAACCTTGGCAGTAAAGATAAGGTGGTGGAAGGGGTGGGTGGTGTGAGGAACGGAGTTGGGCATGGGGGCAGAAGGTCACTGACGTTCACTCTGCTCCAAGGCCAACTAGTTCCATCAGTGGAGGCCAACAACCCCTTTTACGGAAGGTGTCCACTTTTTCCTGAGCCTCATTTTCCTTTTCGGTGAAGTGGGGGTGATAATGGTCTTGGGCTGATGTGGGATCCAGGGTGTCATCATGGTCATGACCTTCAGGAACCTGGAGCTGGAGACTGCAGAGACAGCTGGGTTCAGTTCCCAGCTCTACTACTTACAGTCATGTGATCTTGGGGTGGGGGGAGGGGTTACTTCACTCCTCTGCCTCAGCCCCTGCACCTGTAATGGGAAGCCAGGTAGCCCCTATCTGTTCAGTTCATACACAGGGAAAGCCCTTGGAATGGCACCCGGCACATAGCAACCAGCCCAAAACTGTGAGTTGTTTTTTCCATAGAGGGGACTGTGAGCTCAAGTAGAGTTGTTGCCCAGGCTTCTTGAGGCCCTCTGACCCTCACCCTGACCCTGGGCAGAAAGCCATGCCCCAGGCATGGAGCCAAGCCCCAGGCTGTAAAGGGAGGGCACTGGGAGTGGCCAGAGAGGCTGGGGCTGTTGATGAGCAGCAGAGCACGTTGATTTCAGCAGCCACGACCTGGCCCCTTGTGCCACATCCCCCCACGGGCACTCAGGTGCCAAGGCTGGATGGTCCCCCTCCTTGGCGCTTCACTAACTTGCCCTCTCCTCTCCACCCTCTCTGCCCCACTTCAGCCCAGGTGACCGTCACCTCTCATCTGGTCCACCCTTTGTCCTCTCAGTAGTCAGAGAAATGCCCCTGAAAGTGCAATCTGGTCTTCTCGCCCTTCTGCTTTAAACGCTGCAGTTGCTGCCCCCTGCCCTCAGAGTCCAGGTTCTTTAACGCGGCTCCTGCAGTGATCTGGGTCCTGCCGCTCCCCCTCTTCTCCCCTGCAGGCTTCCTCAGTTCTGGCCACAGCGAGCACAGGCACCTATTTGCCCACTGCCGGTGGCTGGGCCTGCATGGGGCAGTGTGTGAGTCAGGATGGGCCGGCTGTGCTCTGTGACAAGTAACCCCACTGTCTCAGGGGTTCACTCTGTAAGTTTCTTTCTCTGTCATGCTATGTGAGTCATTGGCAGTGAGGATGCTCGGTTCCATACAGTCTTGGGGGGGGGGGCAGGATGATGAAAGCTGTACCATCTAGAACATGTGGCCTTCTCATCTCTTGTGCCAAAGACAAGCATTCAGGAGGGAGGGTCACAGGCAGGTCTTCTATGCTTCAGCCCGGAAGTGGCACATGTCACTGGACAGTGGCTGCCTAAAAGCAAGGAGGCTGGGATGTGCGCGGAGTGATGGACTGTCTGGTGAGCCTCACCATTGGCCATAGACAAGTCCTCCCCATCCCCGCTGCTGCTCAGAGTTAGTTGGGGTGGGGAGCCTGGAGCTGAACCTGATGACTTCTCCCGACTTTCCCACCCCAGCCCAGGCCTAAGGCAAGCTTTTCAGTTGCCACTTAATTAACAAGACCCTAAGGAGGCCTTTGTCCCTGCTGTTTCTTTCTAAGAGGACTCCCAGGGCAGAGAAAAGCTGTACTGCCATTTAGCAGGTGGTGGCTTTTATCTTACACACACTGACTAAATCCCATTCTGATTCTATTTCCCTTGTCGAATTGACCGCTAGGAAGCTCAGACACAAATCTGAGGTCCACCTCGTTGGAGTGGGCCACATGGCAGCACACGTAGGGGAGCTTAACCCCCCCCCCCCGCCCCCGGTTCAGGTGATCTCTTTTGTTCCTTCATTTCCCACTTTCTTCCCATTTCCTCACCACAGCTTTTCCATTTCCTCCTATATTGTGTTCTCTCTACTTCTATAATGCCTCTTCCATCCTTTCTGGGATCATCTGGGCATTCTGTGCTGCTTCCTGTAGCTCTGGCAAATGTAGCCAGGGTTTGGGGCAAAGTTCCCAAAAAGAGTAGAAATGCCTGAGCATCACAGGACGGATCTGCCCCTGTGAGGCCGGTGGGCTGCCTGTTAGGGCTTGGCTCATGGGTCAGGCCCTTGATCACCATGACTTCCCAGGTCAACAGTCTAATCGTGTGCCTTTGAACTGAGCACAGAGAAGAAGAGCCTTTGGGGTCAGTTGCTCAGGCTGGGCAGACGCCTTCTTTGTCCCAACCCTGTGGGTATCCAGCCACTCCTGTCTTCCCCTGGCTAATTCCTAGGGCCTGGGGTGGGATCCTGCAGCAGAGCCTCAGGCTCTTTGTTGAGAAACTCTGACACTGGTAGAGAAATAAGACCAGACACCACCCTCCTATCAGGGCAGAGGGGCAGGGAGGCTATAGGGAACAGAGGGGAGCTAGATCTCTGCTACTTGGGGCATCAAGGAAGATTCTGGGGGCTTGGAAGCTGGGAATGGGAGAGTGCAGACTTGCAGAGATGGGTGCAGGCAACAGGTGGCTGCGAAGGGCAAGCCAAGCAGAGGGAAAGGCAAGGGCGAAGGTCCCAGGGGACTGGACATGCAAGAGCAGACACCAGGGAAGCTGGATGCTGCTCTTTATCTGGAAGGTACCCTTGAGAAGATGAGCAAGGAAAAGTCAATCTTGGAATATGGGGTGGGACCCAACCAGAAGGCCTTGAACAACAGGCTGAGTTTGGCCTTGAACCTATAAGGAGGGGCTGGGGTGGTACGGAGTACAGCAGGCTTGGTATCCGGAAGATCCCTCTGGCCTACATGGGAAGCATAGATGGAAGGCTCTGGTGGGGTCACTGAGATTGAGGGCGAGGGGTTTGATCTGAGTAGCAGCGAGGCTGAGGGGAGGCCACATAGTATCATGCATTTAGCTACTCATGAGGTCAAGACCCTCTCACAGGCCATTCATGATCTGGCCTAGCTCACCTCCAGCTGGGATCCTCTTCACTCACATCACCTAACTTACATGTTTACATGTGTGCATATGTTAAGTTTTCACATCTCCTTGTTAATCTTACCAAATGACATGTAATTCCCCAACATTCCATATTTTCTTCTATCTCGTGGCCTTTTCTCACGCTGTTCCATCTGCCTGGTTCACCTCCTACCTGCTTCTCTTGTCCTGCCAACATGGCTAACTCCTGCTTGCCTTTCAAAGCACAGCTCATGTGTCACTTCCTCTGATAAGCCCTCTGTGACTACCATGTACAAACCTCCATTATTACCTAAAACACCCTGGGTCCCAGCGGCCCTGACTTCCCCAGTGGCCTCACTCACAAGACTCCTTGCTCCTGTGAGGCTGTGCTTAGGCCCGGTGCCTGGCGCAGGGAGGGCCTGGTCACACAGTGGTGCTCTGTAAATATTGAGAGAACCAGTACGAGGCTGGATGAGAAGCGAGGACTGCTCAAGATGCCTGGATGATAACCGTGGTCGTAACTATGACTGTTGATCAAGGGATCTAAGTGTATCATCGAATTTAACCCTCATGACAAGTCTGTGAGAAGGATACTTTCGTTGTCCCCATTTTACAGATGAGAAAACGGAGGCTTCCAAAGTTAAGCCACTTGCCTGCCCAGCTGGCAAGAGGCAAAGCTGGAATTGGGGCACAGGCAGGCTGGCTCCAGAGGGCACACTGGGAGGGGGCAGGATGGCTAGTCTGTCTGGTGAGACAGTGGATTGGGAACGCGGTGAGGTCTCTCTATGGTTTTTCTGCTTTTTTGTGTTCACATTGAAGGGATGAAAAGCAGATAGGCCAGCAATAATTATACATCACCTCACCAGGTCCATAAAATTAGCCATAATTATAGCCTGTTCACCTGGGTGACCTTCCTGGCCTGTCACTTTCTCAAGGTGAGACCCCCATGTGTCCCACTGTCAAGGCAGTGAGCTTCACACTCCTGTCCCATTTGTCCCCTGCAGATGTCATGGAACCCCCAGTACCGGAGTTCCAAGTTCCGCCACGTCTTTGGCAAACCAGCCAGCAAGGAGAACTGCTATGACTCCGTGCCCATCACCCAGAGCGTCCAGGACAATCACTTCTGCGCTGTGAACCCGCACTTCATTGCAGTCGTAACTGAGTGTGCTGGTGGGGGGGCCTTCCTCGTCATCCCCCTGCACCAGGTAAGGATGCCTGGTGAGCCCCAGGCCCAAATAGCTTCTCTGGAGGCAGCTCAGGACAGAGGGAAGGTAGGAAGAGCCTGGCTTTCTGCTACCATGCATGGGTTCAAGTCCTAGACCTGCCTATTAACAGCGTGTGAACTTGAATAAGTCATTTCAGCTCTGTGAGCCTTGGTTTCCTCATTGGGAGAAATATACCTCTCCTGGGATTTCAGCAGTCGCCTAGCTATTCCTGGGATTTCCCCTCCACCCTGCTGCAAAATAATTCACTCCTGAATAAAATATAATTATTTTTAATCTTCACCCAAGGATATGTTTGTTGATTTTAGAGAGAGAGGAGAGGAGAGAGAGAGAAAGAGAGAGACACTGATGTGAGAAAAACAGAGGTTGGTTGCCTCTCGTACACACCCCGACCTGGAGTCAAACCTGCAACACAGGCATGTGCCCTGACCAGGAATCAAACCTGCAACCTTTTTGGTGTACAGGACGATGCTCTAATCAACTGAGCCACCAGCCAGGGCAATAAAATATATATATATATATTTTATGGGAGCTTCTCATTTTTTTTTCTTGTTTGTTGCTTATAAGAAAATCTTAAAGTTGCCTCCTTAAGAAAAAATTTATTTTCCATGCTACTTTTTTCTTCTAGTCAGTAGGACAATTTAAGATTTGCAGATAAAAGTCTGGCCCATGTTGGGGCAGTCTGGATGTCTTTTTGAGCCTCCACTCTTTTATCAGAGATGCTGCCACTCACCCCAGAAGTCCTGGTTGTCTAGACAGTTCCGCTGCACTGCAGGAAAGCCCACAACCCAGGTGTCCGATGCTCATTTCTCCCTTGTAACTGTTGTGGGTTCCAGTGAGAAATCACTGTCATGCATGTGCTTTTTCCCTGAATCTTTTCCTTATTCAACAGTCTGCTTTTTCTTACACCTCACGTCGAAAGAGGAAAAATTGACCATGTGCCAATATCTTTCAACAAACAAAACGTGTGAGCCTGTCTGTAGTGTGCACCTCTTTAGCTGGGTCTTGATCAAATTCTCTTCTCAGGGATTAATGTGCCTAGTTGCTGGGTCAACCTCCCAATATAATTTTTAATGCATTGCCAGACTCACATGACACCTGAGAAATCTCCAAAGCCACTTTTCCTCCCCTGAAAAGAAAACAAACCTTAAGCCAAAATCTAAGGTAGGAGAGGAAAACAGTAAGTGAACAGAAAGCTCTGGCTCGTCGTGAGAGCAAATGTTAACAGTAGAGGTTGGACCATATGCATTTGCTGATATTTAACAGTTTTTGATGCCCCCCCCCCAAAGCAGTTTCATATGAAAAAAGAAAAAAAACACTATTTTTTTTAATTTTATTTTTAAAATATATTTTATTGACTATGTGTTACAGTAGTCCCTATTTCTTTTCCCTTTGCTCTCCTCTTCCCAGTACCCCTCTTCCCTCCTGCAATCCCACCCCACTTAGTTCATGTCCATGAGTTGTGCATTTAAGTTCACCCTTTCCTATATTATTCTTAACTTCCCCCTGTCTATTTTGTACCAACCAATTATGCTTCTTAATCCCTGCATCATTTCCCCATTTTTCCCCCTTACCCCTCCCAGCTGATAACCCTCCAAATGATCCCCATGCCTATGATTCTGTTCCTGTTCTGGTTGTTTGCTTAATTTATTTTTGTTTTTGTTTTTTAGGTTCAGTTGTTGATAGTTGTGAGTTTGTTGTTATTTTAGTGTTCATAGTTTTGATCTTCTTTTTTTTAAATAAGTCCCTTTAACATTTCTTATAATAATGGCTTGGTGGTGATGAACTCCTTTAGTTTTACCTTGTCTGGGAAGCACTTCATCTGCCCTTCCATTCTAAATGATAGCTTTGCTGGTTAGAGTAATCTTGGTTGTAAGTCCTTGCTTTTCATCACCTTGAATACTTCTTGCCAGTCCCTTCTTGCCTGCAAAGTTTCTTTTGAGAAATCAGCTGATAGTCTTATAGGCACCCCTTTGTAGGTAACTCTCTGCTTTTCTCTTGCTGCTTTTAAGATTCTCTTTTTATCTTTAACCTTTGGCATTTTTATTATGTTGAGTCTTTGTGTGGTCCTCCTTGGGTCTAGCTTGTTTGGGACTCTCTGTGCTTCTTGGACGTGTATGTCTATTCCTTCACCAAAAGGGAAGTTTTCTTTCATTATTTTCTCACATAAGCTTTTAATTCCTTGCCTTTCCTCTTTTTCTGGCTCCCCTATGGTTCGGATGTTGGCAGGTTTAGAGTTGTCCCAGAGGTTCCTAAGTCTCTCCTCATTTTTTTCAAGTCTTGTTCCTCATTCTGTACTGGTTGACTGTTTTTTTTCTTTCTTATGTTCCAAATCATTGATTTGAACCCTGATTTCCTTCCTTCACCATTGATTTTGTGTGAATTTTTCTCCATTTCATTTAGCATAGCTTTCACTTCTTCACTTATGTGTTTGACATACTCAAGCATATCTGTCAAGCCTGTGAGCATCTTTATCACCAGTGTTTTGAACTCTACATCTGTTAGGATGGCTGTCTCCTTGTCTGTCAGACTGGCTATCTCCTCGTCGCTTAGTTCTCCCACTGGACCCTTGATCCATTCCCTCTTTTCGGCCATACTTCTCTGTCTCCTCATCTTGACAGGCTCCTGTGTTTGTTTGCCTCTGAGTCCTAGGTAGAGCTGTTGCACCTGCTACATTGTAAGGGGTGGAGTCTTAGGTATTCATCAGAAGAGGGCGACTCATTTCAAGTTGTGGCGCTGTGTGGGGGGGGGAGGGGTCTGAGAGGGAACAATGCTGCTTGCTCAGCACTTGCCCCTTTCCCACGTACTTCTCCCACTTCTGTATGGGACTGGCGCCTCTCTAGCTGTTGCCCTGGCCATTGTTCCAGAGTAGGTTGGTCTGTGGATGTTCTAGGACCCTGGGGGCCCTTTAAACAAGCAGATTCTACTGAGAGACTGGCAGTTTCTTCCTCCGCCCCCACTCCCACTGGTTTGCACAGTCAGAAGCAATGAGTCTTTAGTGTCCCCAGTGCTGGAACCATGAGCTGTGAGGTCTGGTCTGGTGCTGGGAGCACTCCCCAGGTGTTCCTCTCAACTTTTTTAAATGTTTGACTGTGCTTTCGGCCTGCTGCTGCTGCTGCCACCACAACACTGCGTCCTCTCTGCCCCGGCTCTGCCCCTCCTACCTGTCTGGATGAGTATTTCTTCTTTTAATCTTTGTTTGTTGGACTTCCATGCAGCTCGATTTTCTGGAACTTCTAGTTGTCTCTAGTTTTGAGGTAGTTGTATTCTTTCTTAGTTGTGGAGGGAGACCCAGCATGTCTGTCTATGCCTCCATCTTGGCCAGAAGTCAAAACCACTATTATTTATAGATGTGATTGACTGCATAGAAACACAGAAGAGCATACAAATTATTAGAAAAATAATAAGAATATTTGGGAGGTGGCTGGATAAAAAATTCAGAATACAAAAATGAATTGCATTTTTACTTACTAAGAATGCTTAGAAAATGTAACCATTTGCAGTGAGAAAAGGAGAGTGGATGCCTGGGAATAAACAAGCAAGACTTAGAAGGAGAAGATTACAGAGCACTTCTGAGAGACCAATATTCATGACCCAAGCAAATGGAAATATGTACCATGTTCATGAATAGCCGTGTTTTCTCCTCTCCCAAAATCCCACACCATTCTCCTATTTAGGACATGTTCTGTAGCCTGTATTCCCCCTTAGTACACCAGGCTCTGAGTACTTTAAACTATAGTCACTTGTGTTCTGCTAGTACCTGCCATACTTGGAATAGCAGGTATGTTGTTTATCCATATATCACATTGTGGGAACACATTTGGTGCTCTTAAGTTTTCATTGATTGAACAAATTACCCAGTGATTGTTTATCCAAATAAACAGGGAGGGCATATTTGGCAAAGGGCAAAGGCATGGAGAGGGACTATGTGTGGACTGTTGAGGGAACAATACAGAGAGCTGTCTGGTTGGAACAGATGGACTCTCTGCTTAGGGGAGATAGGAAAGTACCCTGGGGAAGCGGCTTGGGGTTAGATGAGAAGGGCCTTGAATGCCAGGATGAGAAGGGTGAACTGTGTTCTAAAGAGATGAAATTTTTCAAGCTGGGGAAAGCTACGTGTTGAAGGCCAGAGCAGGTAGGACCCCTAGGCCTGTTTGGTTATGTATTTCTTCCAAGTGCTGAGTGCTTTTAAAAGATTCTGTCCACCAGACAACATGCATTTTTTAAAAAGATTTTATTTTTTATTTTTAGAGTCGGGGAAGGGAGGGAGAAAGAAAGGGAGAGAAATATCAGTGTGTAGTTGCCTCTCACGCACCCCCAGCGGGGGACCTAGCCCACAACCCAGGCCTGTGCCCTGACCGGGAAGCGAACCAGCAACCCTTTGGTTCATAGGCCAGCATTCAATCTATTGAACCAAACCAGCCAGGGCCAAAATGCATTTTAATTAATTACATATTAATGTGTTTTCCTAACTTTTATGACTCAGACTTTTTCAGAACTGTCACGGTTTCTAACTCCCCTGAAATGTTCAGTATACATAGGTACTAACAACTGATAGTAAGAAAATAAGTTGGTTTGATGTGATGGGATGTGACCTGGGTGGGACGAGGGGACCTAGCTCAGGTAGGAGGATCAGAGAAGGCCTTTCTGGGGTGGTGGCATTTGGGCAGAGAGCCACTAGAAGCTCTCAAGGCAGAGTGCTCAGGTAAATGAGTAGCAAGTGTGGAGGCCCTGAGGTGGGAATGGGTGTTCTGTGTTTGGACATGGTGGGTGGTCTCATGGGCAAGAGCAGTGGGAGGTGGCCAGAGAGGGGAGCAGGGCTGGGACTGTGCAGGCCCCGCAGGCCAGGGCAGGAAGCTCCAATCCAACCCGGGAGGATTGGAATTCAGTTGTCCTGTGCAGCCTTATCTTGGGTATAATGTGCAGTTAATTTTCTTTGGGCTTTTTGAAGTAGTATCATGAATAGCCCGGGGACACGTGTTCATTGCTGCTGTCACAGGCTCCTAGGAGTCCCAACACATCAGGAGCTGAAAGCCACCAGCCAGAGCTCATACCTGAGCGTCACAGCACAGATTCTGAGTCAGTGGACCTGAAGGAGCCAGAATCTGCCTTCCAACATTCCAGAGTGGCCAGATAAAATGCAGGAGACCACTGAAGTCTGCATGTTGCTTATTTTCTTTTTAATTGAACTTTTTGGTTTTGAAATCATTGTAGATTCACATGCAACTGTAAGACATAACACAGATTTCTGTGTACCCTTCACCCAGTTTCCCCCAATAGTAACATCTTGTGAGACTGGAGGACAATATCACAGCCAGGATATAGACATCAGTACAATCAAGTATAAAACATTGCTCTGGCTTAGTGGCTCACTTGGTTGGAGTGTCCACCAAAAGGTTGTGGGTTCAATCCCTGGTCAGGGCACATAATAGAGGCAACTGATCAATGTTTATCTCTCACATCTCTCTCTCTCTCTCTCTTTCTCTGCCCCCCCCACTTTATATATATATAAATATATATTCTCGGGTGAGACTGAAAAAATATATAGAATGTTGCCAGCATCACAAAGATCTCCCATGTTGCCCTTTTATAACCAGCCACTTTCCTCACTCCCAAGCTCATCTTCACCATTCATCTGTTCTCCATCTCTATGCTTTTGCCATTTTAAGATTGTGGTATGGCCCTGGCTGGTGTGGCTCAGTGGATTGAACGCCAACCTGTGAACCAAAGGGTCGCTGGTTCTATTCCTGGTTAGGGCACATGCCTGGGTTGCAGTCCAGGTCCCCATTTGGGGGCGTGTGAGAGGCAACCACACATTGGTGTTTCTCTCCTTCTCTTTCTCCCTCCCCTCCCATCTCTAAAAATAAATAAATAAAATCTTTAAAAAAAATTTTTTTTAAAGAATGTGGTATGAATTGGGGCCATATAGTATGTGACCTTTGGGCTTGACTTTTTTCATTCAGCGTAAAAGATCCATCCAAGTTGCTGCGTGTATCAGTAACTTGTTCTTTTTTATTGCTGAGTAGTATTCCGTGGTGTGAACGCACCAGTGTGTTTAACCATTCACCCGCTGAGGCCATCTGGATTGTTTCCAGTTTGGGGCTGCAATGAAGAAAGCTGCTATAAACATTTGCCTATAGGTTTTCGTGTGAACATAAGTCAGCCTCCGTTTCTGTGGGATAAATGCCCAGAGCACAGTCACTAGGTCATAAAACATGTTTACTTTTATAAGAAACTGCCAAGATATTTTCACAAAGGATGTCTCAGTACACATAAAATATCATATGGGATATACTTATCCTAAAAATAATATTCATTGTTTATCTGAAATTCAAATATCCTGGCACCTTGTGTTTTTAGTTGCTGATTCCAGCATCTCTTCTTCCTCATGGTGCCAATACGGCTGGTTTGCAAACCACATTTCAGTAGCTAGACTTCATCTAGTTCTTTTCTTATAATGATGAAAAAATTTCAAACACAGAAGTAGATTAAGACCCTGGCCAGGTAGCTCAGTTGGTTGGAGCTTTGCCCCATATGTCAAAAGACTGTGGGTTCAATCCCTGGTCGGAGCACATAGAGGAGGCAACCGATCGATCTCTCTCTCTCTCTCTCTCTTTCTCTCCCTCCTCTCTCTCTAAAATAAATAAAATACATATCCTCAGGTGAATATTTTTAAAAGCCTCTCAAAAAGTAGATTAAAAATAATATAATGCAAAAGAAAAATACCATATGATATCACCTAACACGGGAGGCTAATGAACAACACAAACAAATGAACAAAATTGAACCAGAGACATGTCAACAAGGAGCGGAGTAACAATTATGAGGGGGGAGGTGGGTAAGTCAGGGAAGGGTTTAGTAAAGAAAGGAACTAGTATAAATGACCCACGGACATGGACAACGGGGTGGGGACTGACTGTGGGAGAAGGGGTGGGCTGGGTAGCGGGGAGCAATGGGGGAAAAAGTAGTACAACTGTAATAGAGAAACAATAAAAATAAATTTAAAATAATAATAATAATAATAATATAATGAAGTTTACTATACCCAGATTCTGGAATTTTCAAAACTGCTACTCTTGCTTCATCCACATTCCACGCCCCCGTCCCCCACAAAGTACTTTAAAGCAAATCCTGGACATTTTGTCATTTTGTCCCTACAAACTTCAGTGTGCGATTCTAGAAAACAAGCACATTTCCTGACTTGACCACAAGGTCAAGGTCACAGCGCTGACACTGACTCCTGTGTCACTTGGTTTCCACTTCATGGGAAATGTCCCTGATTGCTTTATCAGTGCCCCGCTGTGTTTGAATAAGGGTCCAGAATGGCCCACGCATTGCATGTGGTTGATATTTTCTTAAGTAAGGACATCCAGTGTGACGGAGCAGCAACGCGAGGCCGAGAGAGGAAGGACGCAGGGGCGGGTCCCATCACCCGGCACTTACTCTGGACAGACAGGACAGTGCTGGCACCGATGCTGTCATTGGCCCGCTTTGTAGGGAGTACAGTATCACCCTATTGTGCGGATGAGGATGCTGAGGCTCAGGGAAGACGAATTCCCCAAGGACCCTGAGCAGTAAGGTGAGGACCCGAATGTGGCCCAAACATTGCCTCCTTGTCAGTTACCAGGGATGATGTCCCATCCAGGCAGAGAAGTGTCAGTAAAGGGATCTGTGTGCAAGAAAAGGAGGGAGGGAGGGAGAAGTTAGCTCATTATTTTATGGAGTGTCCGCCTTGGAAGGTGCCTGGCCTCACCGTCGTGTCCCGGAAATTTTTCTCAAAAGGGCTAGGCTGACCCAGGCAGAGTCAGGTGTCCCAGAGGGAGTGACTCTGCAGTCTGGGCCCTTCCTTTTGCAGGCTGTGACCCAGGATGAGGCCATTGGGAGGAGGTGCCTGCAGCCCTGGCAACAGAGGGCTGTCCTCAGGGCATAGTGGGACTGTCTGGGGACAGGCCTGCCCTGAGCCTGGGGACATGCCAGGTTGGGCTCCTGAACCTAACCTCTTGAAGGGTGGAAGGGCGGGCTTTGCTGAGAGGTGTGGAGGAGGGAGACGAATGAAGGCAAGAGCAGGCAGTGAGCTCGTCCATTTTTTGTGTTCTGTTTGTTTTGTTTTGTTTTAGTCTCTTTCAGTTCTATGGATCTGTTCAGCCTAGAAAAGCACCTACTCAAGGAATGGGTCCTCTGCCTTCAGTTTCCCAGGAGCTGGCCTGGGAGGGGGTGGAAAAGGTGTCCACGGGGTCTCAAAGGACAGAGCTAGAACCAGAAGCAAAAAGTGAGGGGAGTGGGAGGGACCACAGGGAGGCCACACCAGGCTCGAAGTAAGAAGTGTTTTCTCACAATAAAAATGGCCTGAAAGTGGAATAAACCATCTGGGTAGGAAGTGAGCTCCGCATCTCCGGGGCTGATCAAATGGGGATACCAGATAACCTCTGGTTCACTATTTCCAGCCCTGGGTGTGGGATTCTGCTGTAAACCATCTTCCTGCTCATCTGTGTGCTTGTAAAGGGAGGACTTCGCCCTAAATCCTTATGGGAACATGATTTGCATTGTAGCAGCAAGGGTGTTCCCAGGATTAGGGAACACTCCTATCATCCTTCCCTGTGTTCAACTTTCTCCTTAGAGCAGCGCTGCCCCCACCCCCGCCCCAGGCCCCAAGTCTTACCCCATAAATCAGGACAGAACTCATCTGTCCGCAAGTTCATCTGTTCACAAGGTCCTGTGCAGGGTAGACTGTTTCTGTGCCCACAGCCCAACTCCTCTTCTCTGGCCTCCTCTCCCATCCCATTTTTCAGTCTTTCTTCCCTGCTCTCTGCTTCAGGATCCTTCCACTTAAATCCTACCTATGACCCTGCCTTTTTGACCTAAACTACCTCTCCCCTACCCTAACCTGGTCAAAGGCTCCCTTTCTTTAAGGCCCAGTTCAAAGGCATCCTCCTTCTCCAGGAAGCCTTCTCTGATTGATCTGCAGGGCCTTTCCTGTGCCTCTCTCTCCAAGTCCTGCATATACTACATGATGCCCTCCACAGACTGCCAGCTCCTTGAAGGCAGGGACCATGACCTACTCATCTTCTGCATGGGCCCTGGTGCATAGTAGGTCCTCAGTGAAAGGCCTGTATGATGCTGATGGTAGTAACAATGGTGCAAGGATAACAAGAGGTAGACCAGGCAGTGGGAGGAAACATTCCCAGTTCTCAGGGCTGGGCCATGGATTGGTTCTGTGGCCCTTAGCACATGACAGTCCACCCCTCCCATCCCCAGCTTCTGCATTATAAATGAGGATTCTTGTGCTACTTCCTGGGGTGGTTGAAAAGTAAATCAAATAATATGAGCAGAGCACCTAGCACAGAGCCTGGCACATAAATGACTCTCTAATGGTTCCTTTATGTTTGCAAATGTGTTCCTTATAGAGTGAGAATGGGCTTGAGTTCATCCATTGAGACACAATCAAGGCATCAATTTATTCAGTGCGGCATCCCTGGAGCGAATGCCCATGGGTTGGGCAGAAAGTGATGGGAGTTGCTCGGCAGAGCACCTGAGCCTCACACTGAATACATCCCTGGGCCCGTGAAACGTTCTGAACAACAATAAGCCTGGATAATTGTGATTAGCCCTGATGAGTTTATACTAGCAAATTTACCGAGAGCTTACCCCGTACCAGCCACTCTCTTAAGCACTTTATGTGAATTAACTCATTTAATCCTCATACCCACCTTGTGAGATCCTACTATTGTTGCTATTTTGTAGATGAGGAAACTGAGGCCCAGAGAGCTGAGGTCACTTGCCCACAGTCACACAGGAGTGAGTGCTATAGCAGGGATTCAAACTCAGCAAGCCAGAGTCAGCCTGCCCACCCGACCTCTTCTTATACCAGGCACAGCACCTCTGCCTGCCCTCCCGTGTCCACTCTGGGCTGTTGGGAGGGCCCCTGAGGCCATGACTGTGACATTATTGTGGGAGGGCTGATGCCAGTGGCCTCACAGCTTTGCCATCCAGGCAGCTGAGGTCTGCCCCCAGGCGCCCCCTCCCCACTCCCCACCCTCTGCCTGGTTCTGCCCTCAGGGGTCCTATAGTCCTGTTACTCTGTCTGCCCAGAGCAGCCAGCGGAGACTTGCACCCAAGCCAGGCCGTCCGCGGTCTGTGCAGAAAGCAGCTGTATCTCCCCTGCTTTCGAGCTTGTGTCCCCCATAAATCAGGGGCTGCTCCTGGCTGACTATCGGCCTGTGGAACAGGAGGGCAGAAGTGGTCTCCCAATTATAAATACCCCTGCCCTGACAGGGCTTTTAGCAACTCAGTCAATAGCCCATCAGTAATGTCTGTTCACGTGGGTCCTCAGCACTAAACCCTGTTAGGCTCCAAGCAGCCTACCGTCCCCAGGGGACGCCCAGCTCTGGTGCTGGGGCTCTGCTCTGAGATGCCTGGGAGGAGCACCCGCTCAAGCTCAGCCCTGAGGAGCCAGGGCTGACCTGGGAACTGGGGGTCTGGGTGGCCTCCCATCAGCCAAGGCCGGCCTACGGTCAGCTCGTCCACAGCACCCACAGGACAGAAGCTGGGGCGCGGCCCTGGGCCCAAGTGTAGAAATAAAGGCCCTGAGAGCAATTTGATATCCCATCGCCCATCCAGCACTGCTCAGACCCTTTGACCCAGGAAATGAGCCAAGAGAAGGGAAAGGCTAAGTGCAGGACAGGACGGGGGCAGGACACTGACTCAGAGGGCTGGCGCCCTCCCTCCTCACAGTAAAGGCACCACGGACTCCCACTGGGCGACAAGAGCCCTGGGCGTGACCCCGCACACATGACCCTGGCTGTGACCCTGCACACATGGCCCTGGGCAAGTGCCTCCTCTGGTCTGAGGTCAGGGAGGCTGCAGGGATCCACGGGTGGTGCCCGCCACCCATGCAGGCACGAGAGCTGTGCTGGCTTTGCCATTCCTAGTCTCTCAGAGCCCTTCATGTTCTGCAGTTTCATAACAAAGTGTTGGCTAATCCAGAAAGGACCTGTCTTTTCAAAAAGCCTGGAGCTTTGTCTTAAATACTTTTGTATTGCAGATTTTACAGTTTTTATAGAAAGCTTGGGGAAAAAATTTTAAAGATAGGTGATAGCCCTGGATGGAATGGCTCAGTTGGTTGGAACGTTATTCCACTGACCAAAGGGTTGTGGGTTTGATTCCCGGTCAGGGCATGTACCCAGATTGCAGGTTTAATCCCCGGTCGGGGTGCATACGAGAAGGCAACCAATCGGTGTCTCTCTGTCTCTCTCTCTCCCCCCCACCCCCAACTTCTCTCTCTCTCTCTCTGAAAGCAATGAAAAAAATGTCCTCAGGTGGAGATAACAAAATAAATTTTATAAAAATATAGATGATTTTTTAAAAACCACCTGTTTATCCCTAGAGAAAAACCACTAATAACATTTTGGTGTGTTTTCTTGCAGTTTTTTTCTCAGTTTTGATATACACATGGCCGCCTGTGCACACACACACATATACGTATGATAACAGCTGCTCTTATTTGAGCACTTCCACTATATAGGATCACTATTGGGCTTTTCATGCATAATACCTCATTTTACCCCATAACGATCCTGCAAGGGAGAGATGATTATTCACATTTTACAGACGGGGAAAAAGAGGTTTGCAAAATTTGACATGATCAGATTTCAGTTCTTGAAAGATTGCCTGCTGACAGCGTGCAGAAGGCCTAGAGCCGGGGCGAGAGGTCCGCAGCGGGGCCACCGTCCTATGCAGACCTGAGCCGGGCCCGTGGGTGCAGGTTCTCACGCCAGGGCCCCGGCTCTAGGGGCCACTCCCGCTTCAGGGGGCAGGGAGTGGGCATTCTCTTCCCTGTTCAGGGACCCACTTTTTTTCAACCATGGAGAAGGCAAAACTATCTTAAAGAAATAGAACATTTGCCCACCTCCTTACATATCACTATCAAACAACACATGTCCAAATTCTTTCTTATCACTCTCTCTGAATGTGTATGTGAGGGTATAATGTTTCTTCAGAATTCTTCGAGGGTAAGTTACATACATCTTTGCCTTTATCTCAAACTACTTGAGTGTTTCCTAAAAACAGGAATATTCTCTAGGCACTAACCACAGTATGTCATCAACTTCACATTGCAGCACTGCTTCAATCTACTGTTCATTTTCCAGTTTGTCAAGTAGTGTCCTTTATAGAGTTTCCCCTCCAGTGAGGGACCCAGTCCAGGGTGGGGTGTCTAATACCCCTTTTTGAGGGGTGACAGCTGTGTTGGGCAGCATATTTCTGAAGGGGAGCCCAGGACCACTGCCTCTGTTTGCAGACCTACTATGACGCATACACAAAGCCCCCACACACCAGCGGCTCAGTTGTCTGCCTCCCAATTTGCCCGACGTGACAGGAAGGCCCTGTGTCTGTTATAGCAGCTGCCCTCTTCGCAATCTTATTAAGCCACGTCAGAGACCACCACAGTGTCTTTGCTCAGTCTCGACTGGGCACAGTCTCAGGATGTCCCACAAAAGTGCAGTGGTCTTTGCAGAGTTGGGGAGGTGAGGGAAGGACAGGTGGTGGGTATTCCCTGAGTTCACTGTTTTTGAACATTCCTGTTTTAAAATCCTCAGACTGTTAATTCTGCGAGGTCAGATTCGGGGGCTTGTGCTTACCCAGCCCCTCGCATGGTGCCTCTCCACTATTTTCCTCCTAAGGATTTGCTGAAGGAGGGGATATTGGCCTGTTCTCTTCTCAGCTGCCTCTTTCACTCAGATATAAATGGGGACAGAGAAGCATTATGGGGGGTGGCTCCAGAGCCTGGGGCCGGGTGGTGGATGTGGGCCACGCCTGCATGGGCAGGCGGAGGGCCTGGTCCTGCTCCCTGTTCTGCCGGGACCACGCAGTGTGATGTGTGAAATGAATGTGTTGGTCCCTGCCAACTCCAGGTTGCTGTGCCTGAACCCATGTGGCTGCCCCATGACCCAGGAAATATCCCAGTCTGTCCTGATAGTTGGACAGTTCAGATCTGGGCTGTGTGGCATGGGCTATGGGACCTGTGTGTCCTCTGTGCAGGTGCAGGAGAGGAGGGAAGGGGAGGGAATGCCCTTTCTTGTTCTTTGAAATATAATTCACATGCCATAAAATTTCCCATTTTAAAAGATTTTATTTATTTATTTTTAGAGAGAGGGGAAGGGAAGGGGAGAGAGAGAGAGGGAGAGAAACATCGATGTGTGGTTGCCTCTTGTGCACCCCCAGCCGGGGACCTGGCCCACAACCCAGGCATGTGCCCTGACTGGGAATCAAACCAGCAACCCTTTGGTGTGCAGGCCAGCATTCAAGCCACTGAGCCACACCAGCCAGGGCTAAAATTCTCCATTTTAAAGTGTACAAGTCAGTGGGTTTTGGCATATTCCACGGTTGTGCAACCACTGCCACTGTCTAGTTTCAAAGTAATTTCATCTCCCTCAAAAGAGACCCCATTTCCATTAATAGTCACGCCATTGCCCCTCCCCCAAGCCACTAACCTGCTTTCAGTCTCTATGGCTTTACCTGTTCTGAATTTTTTATATCGTTCCTCAGGGTTTTGAATACCAGGTACCAGGGCACGTGTTCATTTCCTTAAGCAATGAAACCACACCTGGTATATTCTAAGTGGAATCGGAAAATATTTTGTGGCTTTTGGTGCCTGACTAATTTCACTTAGCACAGTGGTCTCAAGGTTCATCCATGCTGTAGCATATGTCAGTACTTCATTCTTTTTTTGACTGAATGATATCCCATTGTATGAATATACTACATTTTTGTATCTCCAATCATCTGCTATGGACATTTGAGTTGTTTCTGCCTTTTGGTGACTTTGAATAATGTGGCTGTGGACATTAGTGTACAAGTGTTTTGTAGGCCCGTGTTTTCATTTCTCTTGGTGACATGCCTCAAAGTGAAATTATAGGGTCTTATGGTAACTGTGTATAACCTTTGGAGGATCTGCCAGACTGTTCTCCAAAGTGGCTGCACCATTTTTGCCCGCCCACCCCACAGTGTATGAAAGGAAATGTCCTTTTGTTGAACACCTACTATGTGGTAGGCAGGCACTGTGCTAGACCCTTTCCGCACTTCATGTCCTGTGATCTTCACAGCAGCCCTGTGAATACCTCTCATTGCCTTCATTTTACTGAGGGACACACTGAGGCTCAGAGCAGTGGTGTGACTCCCCCAGGGTCACACAGGGGACAGTACTAAGTCTCAGATTTGCACCCAGTTCTGCCCCTTATGTTTCCCTGTCCACCGGTAATTGCTGACTGACTGAGTGACCATCAACGTTAAAGTGGATTGAGCCCCCTCCTCCCCAACCCTTCTGGGCATTGTTTTGCAGACGGGAAAGTTGGACCCCCACTACCCAAAGGTCTGCGGGCACAAAGGGAACGTCTTAGATGTCAAGTGGAACCCTTTTGACGACTTTGAAATCGCCTCTGCTTCTGAAGATACCACGGTGGGTGTCAGCACATAAGGCTGCTCCTTTGACCAGGAGGAGTGGGGTTGGGGCAGAGGGAGATGGAATGGTGTTTGTGCTCAGCTCTGGTGCTCCCGACTCTTTCATCCTTCGTGAGCTGCGGTTGCTGTATGGGGAGGGGGTAATTTAGATTCTGGCCTCTGCGGAACTTGGGGCACGACCCCTCCTCTCCATGGGCCTCCGTTCCCCTACCTATAAAATGGGCATAATGGTTCCCAACTGCTTAGTGAAGACCCAATGAGATTCATATTCCAGTGGGAAAGCCCGTCTCTTGGGGGAGCTATAAAATGCTATGAGAGGCATTTTTACTGTGTCCAGAAACTACTGTGCCACTCAATCTTACAGAGAGAGAGTAGGGAAGTGAATTTTAAAAAATAAGAGTGGGAGCCATATATGAATATGGACACCAAAACCAACCCCAAAGCTTAAGTCCCACCAACTCTTTTGAGCTCCTATATTGTAACAAGGACTTAATTCCTTCTCCCACAGTGTTTAGTGTTATTTATTTATAATTTATTCTATGCTACTTCTCAAAGATGGTAGGTATGGCTTAAAACAAAAGATACAGATGTGATCCGGTGGTTCAAATAAGAATAAAAGCCATAGTTATTATTTCCTGTGAGCCGGCTGTGCGCCTGACTCTCATTACACACATCATCTCACTCAGCCTTCCCTTCCTGGCAGCCCCACAAGGTAGGACACTTCTCTGAGGTAGAAGCTGAGGACCTGCAGCTATTTGCCCGACGTCACACAGTTGGTAGAGGCAGAGCCAGACTTCAAATTGAGGTCTGATTTCAGAGCCCAGTCTGTTTCCACTGCGCTATGCCAGTTCCCTAAAATGTAGCAGCCACAGATGGAGGAAGTGAGGAAATAATACTAGAAACATTGGCAATGGAGGGTTGCGGCTGCTGAGCCCTAGGTTTAGCTCAGAGCTGCCTGGCAGCCAAGGCAAAAAAGGGAAATAGTATGCATTGCAGAACCCTCACTGTCTGATCAAAGGAAACACACCAGTTAATCAGGACAAGCAGGTAGAAAATTCTAAGAGGACTTGTGCTGGTTTCCATAGAGGGGATGCCGAGGAACATAAAAGGGGCCCCTTCAAAGGGGCCTGCCCTGCCCTGCTCCAAAGAGTGTGTTGGCTGGCTACCTGGTGCCCTGAGGATTCGGCACAAACCCTTCCTCCTGCCGCTCAAGGCTCCACCTTGGGCCTTTAGGACAAGGCGCAGGGGCACACCACTGTATGTTGGGGGATATTCTATGCTGGGAAGCAGATTTGCTCTGACACCCAGCCTGGGAGTCAGGCCTGTGGCCCACCTACCCACCCACTGCCTCAGGTCATTAGGATGGCAGAGATTACCAGGGGGCATATTGGGAGGCCCGGACCCATCTCTGGTCAGCACCAGCCCCTGCTTGGGTTGGAGCACCTCGACAAAGCCCCTGTCCTGTTGAGGTGCCCCAGCTGGCCCTCCACTGAGTGAGAGGTGGATACAGAGAGAACTCCCCAGCCCTTCTGCTGGGCACTGCCAGCCCTGAGGGTGGCGAAGGTGCTGCAGTGACCCTGGCTAACACTCCCCTGGGCCATGTAACCTTTGACAGATTAAGATCTGGAACATCCCGAAGCAGTTGCTGTCAAGGAACCTCACAGCCTGCAGGAAGGAGCTGGTGGGCCACTCCCGCAGAGTCGGGCTGGTGGAATGGCACCCCACGGCTGCCAGCATCCTCTTCAGCGCTGGCTACGACTACAAGGTGGGTCTATGTACCAGCTTCCTGGGGCTCCCTGACAAATGACCGAACTGAGTGGCTTCAGACAACGGGCATTTATTCTCACACAGTCCTGAAGATTAGAAATCCTGAATAAGATGTTAGGAGGGCCATGCTTCCTCCAGAGGCTCGAGGCGAGAATCCTTCTGAGAATCTTCTAGCTTCCTGTGGCTGTGTCACTTCAATCTGCCTTTGTTGTCACATGGCCTTCTTCTTCTTCTTCTTCTTCTTTTCTTAAATTTTTTTTTATTGATTGATTTTAGAGAAACATTGCTTGATTCTTGTAAGTGCCCTGACCCAGGATCGAACCTGCAACCTTGATGTATTGGGGCAACTCTAACCAACTGAGCTAGCCGGCCAATGCCAGGGCCTTCTTTTCTGTGTGTCTCTGTGTCCTCTCCTCTTCTTATAAAAACAACTGTCATTGGACTTAGGACACACTCAAATCCAGTGTGACCTCATTGTAACTAATTATATAAACAAAGACCCTATGTCCAAATAAGATCATATTCTGAGGCTCCAGGTGGACATGAGTTTGGAGAGGACACTATGCAACCCATTATTCTGCCTCGAGGGGCTGGGCTGGGCTCTGTGGACTGGGAAAATCCATGGTGTGGGAGACTGAGATTCTCTTCTGACTCGTCTCTGACTTGCAGTGTGACCTGGGAAGTCCTTGTCTTCTCTGGGCCTGAGTTTCTCCATCTGTACACGTGTGGGATTGGTGTGACCATAGCTGTGACCTCTGAACTCTCCCCTTCGCAGCTCTGCAGGGCTTTACTGAGGCAGCTCAGGGGGCTCTATGATGGATAAGATGGGAGTGGTGGGGAGGGCTGCCACTAAATGTCTATGTAGGGAGTGTCTGCTGGGCTGCTGCTCGGGGCTGTGCAGTTTCCTCTGCATACAACTCCAGGGGGCACTGTTCACGTAATGGATTATGGGAATGGATTGCCCTGGAGCGGTACAGTGCACAGTTTGTGCAATGAAGCATGTAGCCCCCTGTGAGGTGGGAACTGCTGTGTGAAACCCCCTGGGCTAGCTGGTCCCCAGGGTCCTCCCAGTGTGGATGTTTCATTGCTCAAAGGCAGATGGTGTTTTTTTTTTTTTTTTTTGCTGCCAGACAGCCTGACTCCCGGCTCTCCCCTCCTGCCATGTGGTAGCTTCAGCCAGCAGACCCAGCCCCCCACCGAGTCCTCTCGGCCAGACTGCCATCTGTGGCCTCCCTCCCGGGGATACTGTGTTTCACTGCAGCCCCGCCGGCGTGTGACTGGGGGCCAGGGCCAGGGGTGGCCACTGTGCTCAGAGCTGGCTCTCTGCCATGCAGGTGATGGTCTGGAACCTGGACACAAAGGAGTCTGTAATCGGGAGCCCCACGATGACAATTGACTGTCACCAAGATGTGATCCTTTCCATGTCCTTCAACACCAACGGCAGCCTCATGGCCACCACCTGTAAGGACCGCAAGATTCGGTTGCTCGACCCCCGAGCAGGGACGGTCCTCCAGGTCAGTGCTAGGCTGGAGTTTGGCTGGGGCCAGAGGAGCAGGGAGTGGCATGGAGATGGTGGAGGCTTCTGAGAACAGGGTAGTGATGCTGTTCCTTACAGTCACATGAGTGCTGGCCACGCCTGCACACATATCCCCATTTTTCAAATGAGAGAACTGAGGCGGGAGAGAGGCTGAGCAGCTTGCTCACATTGGAAGCTGGAATTTGAACCTGGTCTAACGCCAAAGCTTGTCAGTGTGCCTCAGCTCCGTCCGGGGCATGGCATGGGTTTGGAGACCTCGGGGTGCCACTGTCGATCCACTGTGTAACCTTAGGCGAGCACTTTAAGGTGTCCAAGCCTCTGTGTCCTCATCTGCAACAGTGGGCTGTTAGTCCTTCCTGTTCGAGGATTAAGTGGGATAATCCAGGCGACAGTACCCACCCCGCCCCATGCTTCCCATAGAGTGGGTGCTAGGTAATCTTCCAACAAGCACATGGAACTGGGCAAAAGTTTGCCTCTTGTAGCTCAGAAAAATGACTCCGGAAGAATTCCCCAGGCAGAGTTGGGGTGAGAGATGAAGGCATAAGCAAGGGCAAGGCAGCCCCTGACCGCACATTTCCCTCCAGGAAGCCAGCTACACCGGGCACCGGGCCAACAAAGTGCTGTTTCTGGGGAACCTGAGGAAGCTGCTGTCCACAGGCACATCCCCATGGAATATCCGGCAGATGGCCCTGTGGGACCAGGTGAGTCTCCCAGGCAATGCCACCAACATCCCTCACCATCCTCCTTAGCTCAGTTCTGGCTTCATTCATTCATTCATTCATTCATTTATTGATGAATAACAGGAAGATGCCAAGAGCCTGATGGCCTGAGCCCAGGCCTTGTGCATCTTGTCATTCATAGAAGGAGACTGGTCAAGGTGGAGGAGTGGGGACACATGGCCACGTCTGGGACCAGGACTGGGTGGAAGGGAGGAGAGGGCCTTCTGGACAGAAGGAACAGCTAGAGCAAGGGCTTGGAATGGAATAGCAGGCATGTGGGCAGGAGAGGCTGCATGTTCAAGGCAGGGGTGGGGGTGGGGTGAGGGCCAGGCTGAGCAGTATTGATCCAATGGAGCCCTTGGCCGGAGCTCCAAAGACTGGACAGGTCACTTCCTTCTCTCTGAATTTTCTTCTTCATCTGTTAGAATAAATAACAAAACAGGCAGCGGAGGACTGGTGTAAGAGGTGACTTGTTCAGGGCAAAATGCTGGCAAAATAAAAGGTGATTCTCTCTCTCTGTTTCTCTCTCTCTTCCTCCCTGCCCCACCCCTTCACACACACACACACACCCTCTCTCACATGTGCACACACATACACATGTCCAGAGCCACATGGCAGGAATTGGTAGCTCAGAGAGCAACACTGATGACCCCTGTGAGTGACCTGCAGGCCACACTGGTCTCCCTTTCCTTGCAGGATGACCTTTCCATGCCTCTCACAGAGGAAGACCTGGATGGCTCCTCAGGTGTGCTGTTTCCCTTCTATGACACAGACACCAACATGCTCTACGTGGTGGGGAAGGTCAGTCTGACATGGGATGGAGGCAACTTCGTGGAGTCCTGAGACAGGACAGAGAACTACCCTAAGCCTTGTCCCACTGGTGGCCGGACAGCAGTCTGGGGCCCCCAGGAGTCAAGGCAGGGGCAGGGACAGGCAAGAGTCGCTGGACACTCTCCCCCTGTGGTGAACCCGGCACCTTTCCCTCATCTTCCTGGCTCCCAAGCGCACCTGGGCCCAGGGCATTAGGTAGATACCCTGAGCTGGCCCCTCCCCAACTCTGGGTCCTAATGAGGCGGGACTGGTTGGTGTGTCTCATCAGGGGCACCTTTAAATTTGGGGCAGAATGGGTCTTCATTGGGTAGGACCATCATCTGTATTTGGCAGCCCTGACCCCTACCCATTCACGCCAACAGCAGCATCCCCACTCCTACCCTGCCCAGTCATTATGACAGTTACGACCAGAAAGACCCCTAGAGTTGAGACCCACTCACTGGTCTCAGGACACACCACTCTGACCATTGTGTGCAACTCTTGGATGGGATGGGGTTCCAGCCTGTGCCCCCAGAGCTTCTGCCTCGGAGGCATCAGGTGGGCTTGGGTCATGGTTGGGGGCATTGAGTGTTAAAATGAGGACCCTCCTACTGCCTTGGTGACAGTTCCCTGGTGTTCCCTTGTGTGAGGTGGCTTTGCCAACTCTTTACCTACTATGAACACCAGGTTTCTTCTTCATGGCAGTGGGGGCCGGGTGGGGGTCTGATGGGAACCGGCTCTGAGCCATACCCTCCTCTTCTTCAGGGAGACGGGAACATCCGCTACTATGAAGTGAGCACCAACAGGCCTTACCTGAACTACCTGACCGAGTACCGCTCCACTTCCCCACAGAAGGGGATCGGTGAGTGCAGGGCACCGAGGCCACGTGGGACCTGGGGAGACGAGGATGAGTCAGATTCGGGGCCTGCCCTGGAGGGGCCCACAGTCGGAAGGGGAGATGGTGGGTCCACAGTCTGATTTCATGGGAGCTCTCGTTAGGAGTATAGGAAGTTCTCTGGGAGGCTTCCTGAAGGAGGCAACATTTGAGGAATGGAAAGAGGAGGCAGAGCACAGCATGGGGAGGGAATAAAGGCATTCTGGGCCAACGTTAAGCAGTGAAATAGTAGCTCAGAGATGGGAGAGAATGACCTAAGAGAGCCCCTACTTTTTCCATGCATTTGGGCTAAAAAATAAAACAAGATGCAACTATACTTATATGTTGTCTACAAGAAACTGACTTAGATGTAAAGACACAGCTACATTACAAGTAAAGGGATGGAGGAAGATATACCATGCTAACAGTAACCAAAAGGAAGTTGGACAATCTCTATTAAGGACACCAGGTTCACAAGCTGTGGGGATGTCAACGGAGGGCCTGGAGCAGAGCACATTTCCTGCAAAAGTCATGCTAACATCATTTAGATCCTTCAAGGTGGGGACAGGGTCTGATGATTTCAACCCCATTTCCCCAGCACAGGGCCTGGCCCAGCAGAGGTGTTTGCTTATGAACTGTTGGTTGAGGGGAAGGATGGTGGGTGGAAGGTGGTCTCCGTTTACGTCCAGGTGTGCAGCCTCGCTTTGCCACTCTCACCGGGTCCCTGTGGCCCCAGCCCAGCTGGAACCACTTGGCCCTTGTTGACCATCTTCCTGCAGGTGTCATGCCAAAGAGAGGTCTTGATGTGTCCACCTGTGAGATCTTCCGCTTCTACAAGCTGATTACAACCAAAAGCCTCATTGAGCCCCTATCCATGATCGTGCCCCGGCGGGTAAGAGTGGTGGGGGCATCTGCAGGGGAGGGGGAGAACCCGTCCTGGAGAAGACTAAGCCTGGAGCCTGGAGCCCATGCGCCCAAGGCAGCAACAGGGAGGCTGATAGCACTTCCCTGAAGGGAAGGTCGCTCTTGTGGTCAGTGAGGTGTCACTGGGAACTAGGAGTCCTGATTCTTGCCTCACCTCTGCTCTTGAGTTGCTGTGTGACCTTGGGCACACCCTTTTGCTCTCTAGGCCTTGGTTTTCTCAACTCACAGGGCTTGGGGAGGGCCTGAACCCCTCGCTCCCTAAGGGCCCTCCTGTGGGTGGCCCCCCCTACCCCGCCAGGTCTCACTGTCCTGACTTCTCCTGCAGTCGGAATCCTACCAGGAGGACATCTACCCGCCCACAGCAGGGGCCCAGCCCTCTCTGACGGCCAGGGAGTGGCTCAGTGGGATTGATAAAGGTGAGGAAGGCAGGGAAGAGGCCTCTGGAGAATGGGGGGCGGGGGGGAATGGAGTGTCCTATGGCCCAGGTCGCTGAGGGGGTTTGGGCAGTGTTTATATTCTCCTGAAACCCCAGAGGACTGATCCTTGACACTCAGTTCCCAGTGGCTGGTATGGTCACATGGGGTCCAGGAAGGGAGGGACTTGTCCCAAGGGGCTCAGCACGCTCCCTCCAAATCAAGGGATTTTTGTTCCATGGAAAACTACTTTCAACTCTGGCCTGTGCAGAGTGGCTGGATAGTCTCAGCTGGACTCCCTTGCCCATCCTCCTACCCCTACCTCCTACCCCCACGTCTACAAGGACTCAAGGGACCCTCTAGACAGCAGCCCTGTCTGCCTGCCCTGACTCACCCTCTCTGTCCTGTCAACGTAAGGGCCAGCCCAGGGGAGGCTGTGGGTGCACCCCATCCCCACCCCAGCTGCTGCCTCTGTGATCAGGACCTCCCTCCCCTTTTACCTCCAATCTCCTCTTTTGTGTAACCCTTAGACAGTCCCACTCCTCTCTGGGTCTCAGTTCCCTCATCCTTCTCCATGGTGCCTGCCTCCCCTGCTCCCCAGGGGCATTGGGAGAATGCACAAACTGGTAGATGGCTGAGCGCAGTGTGGGTGGGACTGTCCCTACAAGGCAAGGGCAAGGCTTCACTGGAGGAGCCCATGCCCTGGGCGTCCTTACATAGTCACGTGGGTGGGACTCTGATTTGCACTCTTATTACCCCGGGCCATGGGTGTGTGCCTGTCTGCAGGGGGCCAAGCCCCCACACCTTTTGTGTGGGTCTGTGTGTCTGCATGCCTGCTTTTGCCAGTACCCCCCATGCCAATGCGCTTATGGGCTCTCAGTCCTCACACAGCCCTTTGGTTCCCTCCCAGAGCCAGTCCTGATGTCCCTCAGGCCTGGGTCCCAGCTGCTGAGCCCTCGGCCTCTGCCCCCAGAGAGATCTCTCTCCAACCCCATGGCCCCCGCCTCGCCCCACCTCTTGGACCAAACAGAAAAGCTGGCTGCAGAAGATGGCCAGAGGCCCTTCCCTGTGCTGGAGGAGAAGGCACTGAGGTGGGCAGCAGAGCACAGGCTGGAGGAGAAGAAAACCTGGCTCACAAACGGCTTCGATATCTTCGAATGCCCCCCACCAAAGACGGAGAACGAGGTGTGAATGAGGATGGGGTGTGCTTGCACTGGAGGAGAGGGGGGAGAGAAGTGCGGGGTGAGAAGAATAACCAGCTGTGTGGCCTGGCCTAGCTACTCAATTCACTTTGTTAATTCATTCAATAAGCAGACAGTGAGCACCGTCTGTGTGCCCAGATGGTGGGTTTACATACAAATGGTGGAGAACCATCTGTGAAATGAAGAGGGTTTGACTTGGTAGGTATTAAAATACCTTCCAGTTCTGATGTGCTGCATGCCGGGTGCCACGGTGGGCGCTCTGATATACCACCTGAGTGAATTGTCTCAGCAGCCCTGGCAGTCAGTAGGCAGTGGCTAAAAACCAAAGGGATGGCATCTCACGGAGGGATTCTGCTCCTGGCTCTACTGAGCTGAACTGTAGGACATTGGCCCCAAGGACTGAGTCTCTCTTAGCTTCAGTTTCCATAACGGTAAAATGGAGGTGCCATAGCAGGCAAGTGGGGGTTGTTGTGAGCACCCAGTGGAATAACCTTACTTAGGGGGAGCACCCAACACCTAGTACCATTCTATACAGCAGCTGCAATTGTGATAATACTGAAGTTAATTTTCTCACCTCCATTTCCCAAAGGAAGAATTAAAGCTCAGAGAAGGTAAGTAACTTCCCTGAAGTCACACAGTTTAGTAGCGGTGAAAACGTCAATCTTCACACATCAGGGCCAAATATCCTCTCCTCCATCCTATGGGGAAATCTAAGGAAACAAACAAACAAAAAAGTCTGAAGCATCTAGTCTTTTTGAATTTCATTTATTAGGTGAATTAGGTTTTTTAAAAGGATCTAGGCAGTAGTTTCCCCATAGGCCTCAGCCATGTTAATCACCTCCACCTTTCTGAGTTCAAAAGGGACAATGTCTTATCCTTTCTGTTGGTGTCCTGCCCCCTCAAATCCCAGGACACCGATATGACCTTTCCCTCTGTTCTGTGCTCCCCTAGCTGCTGCAGATGTTCTATCGGCAACAGGAGGAGATCCGAAGACTCCGGGAGCTGGTGACCCAGCGCGAGGTCCAGGCCAAACAGCTGGAACTGGAGATCAAAAACTTGAGGATGAGCTCAGAAGGGCACTGAGCAGAGGTTTCTGCCCTCCTCACCCTCAGGGACACCACTTGGCTCCATGGGGAGGTCCAGAACCCAACCACAAGTCCCCCGAGAACAACCACTATTTCTATATTTTTTACCAGAAAATGAAACTCGATCGCCGAAAGATTCCAGTGGGACATGGTGCCGTTTCTCTACTTGCCTTCTCACAACAACAGTGTCTGCACTGACTCTTTTTGATGATAACTTGCCTTTCATTTAATTCTGTTTATAAGAGTCCATGAGAAGCTATAACTTCCCAAGGGAAAGAACATTATATAGATAGAAAGTTAGAGCTTAAAGGACCTAGGAGGAGAACTTGCCTGTGGTTTTCAAACTGTGGTCTGTAGAATGGGGGAAAGCTAAGCAGGAGGGCTGTACCCCCTTCCCCCGTTCCAATCAGACAGCTCCCCTTCTTTCTGTTTTATATATTTGCTTCCATGGAATACATAATTCTGCCACTCACAAATATTTAGAAATTTGAAAACCTGTGATTGGCTCAACATCCTCATTTTACAGGTGGGGAAACTGAGGCCCAGAAAGAGGCAAGTGATAAAGGTCTCCAGAGAGTTGGTGGCAGGGCTCAGCTGAGCTCCTGGTTTCCTGGGTCTGTCTTTCTGCTATTTCTGGTCTGCTACAGTTCTCAGCCCACAGAGCAGGAATCCATTGGTTCTGGCCTCAGCTACATCCCTGACTTGAACTGAGTGACCTCAAATTGTTCCCTCTCTGGCCTCCGTTTCTCCATCTCAACAAGGTGGGGATCCTGGAATCTGCCACCCAAGACAAGAAATGTTGTCCTTGACCTAAGGAAAACTACCTGTAGGGTGATGATCTGGATTTGTGTTGGGACCTCACCAGACATTGGCAAAGAGGCAGAGGGAGTTTAACTTCAGGGAAAGAAGTCAAGGTTCAGCCCAATTCTATAATACAGACAGAAGGGCAAAAGCATCCTTTCTTCAACCAGAATTACCCCAGTGTGGATACACTCCCTTATGTGGGATACAGACATCAGGCCACTTGGTCCATGACCACTGACAGCCGCCAAAGCCCTCAGGTCACAGAGCCTGCCTCTGCCAGGGTGACATAGGCAGATGTCAATCCAAGGGAACAGAAGAGGCCCCCAGGGGGTAGGGAGCCCCAGTATTGGCAGTTTGCCCACAGAACCCCCTGGCCGCCCAGCCAAAAGGGCTTCTGGAAGATGATTGTACCAGGCAAGAAAGCAAGACCATATGGCCCTAGAGTTCCCTTCCAGCCTGAGTTTTTCCTGTGTCCCTCCTTTGTGAATCTGTTGTGAGCCCTTCCCTGAGATTTTCTCTTTTTTCAGTGGTCCATACAGTGGGCCAGTTAGAGACAGGGAATGTTGGAAGTTAAATATACTGCTTACTAAGGAGGTGTAGATGATGAGTTTTGCCCGTGGCACAGGGCAATCCTGGAGCTAGGTTGGGGACTGCAGGAGGCCACTTGGCCTGGTAGGTTTCAACCAGCTGCACCTTAGAATCCCCTTGGGAGCATTCAGGAAATACAGATGGCCAGGCCCAGCCTGGACCAGTTGAAGCTGAATCAGCCAAGTAGGGCCTGGCCTTGTGTATATTTTTATAAGCTTCCAGGTGATTCTGCAATACAGCGAGGGTGGACACCCACTGGGCTAGTCCATCTGTACCTATCTATAGTAAATGACCAGGACCAGGAGCCAGGACTGCAACCTTGTCCTCTAAGTCCCGGCCAGGGGGCTAAAGCCAGGAAGCATTGTTCTGGGCCCTCTACCAGGTCTCTGCCCAAGCCTCAAGCCCCCACATCCCCAGCCCTGTTTCAGCCCAATGGGCACTCTGTGCTCCTGATTGCCCCCTCCCCTAGCCATGGCTGAGTCTGCCTGTCTGCCTGCACATGCCAGACGCCCAGTTGCTTGTCCCATCCTCCATTTACTCAGTCGCTGGGGCTGCCAAGCTTGCCAAAGATCAAATCCCAGGTGTTGTCAAGGAAGCAGAATTCCACTGGATGCCTCATTTGTGGCCAGCACTTGACAGTTTACAAAGCCCTCCCACCTCCACTCACTGACACATCTTACTCTTAACACAGGTCAGGCAGGCATGATTATACCCTTGTTCAGCAGGGAAGACTAGCCTCAGAGAATAAAGAAACTTTCATGCCCAAAGGCACTGGTTACAAAGTGGTGGAGATGGGGCTTGGGGCTGAGTGTCCAGAGCTTCCCAAAAGCCTCCTCAAACCCGCCCCACCCCAGAGGGACCCAGACCTCACGCTTAGCAACAATATGAAGGCAGCCAGGAACAAACTTTGTCTTTCTTTCCTTCTTTCTTTTTTTACATTTAGAATAAATTATTTAAATTATTTCACAGCAAGGGAGAGGGATAGGTAATTTTTATCAGATATTTTTTTAAGCCATTTTTAAAAATTACTTTTTTGTTTATGTTCTTAACCGATGAAGTGGAACTTGCCCAGAGTTCGCAGGGCCAGGCCTTCATGCTCAGGGCAACAAGCAGGATGTACGCTCATCTCTTTATCCCATGCCCGGGCGGCCCCCTGACTGTTGGCTCAGGAACTTTCCGAGAAGGAAGACAGCACTGGGAGATGAGCTTCAGGGCGTATCCACCTTAGTGCTATAATAATTGTTCTTCTTGGAACAAAACTTTATGATTGTTATCATAGAGGGAAGCAGGAAGTCAGAAAATGATCTATGCTTTTCAGATAAAACCGTGCCTGAAACAGTTTGATTGTTTTAATGTTGTTTCTGAAATTCCTGTACCTTTGTAATAAATAAATAAATAATAAATGTGAAAATAAATATATGTGGAATCGTGCTATGGAAAGAATATAAAAAAATAATAAACATCATCTGCCTAGACATTTTAATACATGGAACTTTCCTTTTCTTAATTTGTTCCACAAATAATAAGTACCTACTTTTCCAGACTGAGAAACAGGTAAGACAGAATTTGTCCCTGCCCTCTGAAGTTTTAAGTCATGGTTGGAGAGAAGGGGAGTGCCAGAATAGGGGAAATATAGGAGAAGCAAAGAAGGCTTCTTGGAAGAGGTGATATATATAGGCAGAAACCTGAAGGATAAAAAGGAGTAAGCAGGGCAGTGAGCATTTGGGGAAAGTTGTTCTAAGCCGAAGAAACTGCCTGTTCCTTGGCCTCGAAACAAGCTAAGATTATAGCAGAGATGGCAGGGATTAAAGGTATTAAAAGCCAAGTGCCTTGTAGGTGGGAGCCGAGACCTCCCTCACCCCCCGCCCAGCTTTATTGAGATAGATTGATAAAAATTGTATATATTTAGGTTGTGATTTTTCTTAAGTTTCACAATGTGATCATTTAATATATGCATACACTGTGAAATGATTATCACAAGTTAATTAACACACCTATCACCTCACATAGTTACCATTTTTTGCATGTATGGTGAGAACCCTTGAGATCCACTCTCAAGAAATATCTAGTATACAATACATTATTATTTACTATAGTCACCATGTTGTATACTAAATTTCCAAAATTTATGCCTCTTATACCAAGTTGGTAACTTTCTCTCCCACCCTGGCAACCATATTTCTACTCTACTGCTATGAGTTAACCTTTTTCTTTTTTTTTAAGGATTCCACATATAAGTGATACCATATAGGTTTTGTCTTTCTCTGTTTGGCTTATTTCATTGAGTATAATGTCTCCCAGGCTCAGCCATGTCACCAATGGCAGGATTTCCATTCTTAGGCCTCAGTAGCATTTCACTGTGTACACTGTAGACATGTACCACATCTTTATCCATTCATCCATCGAGGGACATTAAATTGTTTCTCTATCTTGGCTACTGTGAATAATGCTGTAATGAACACGGGATCTCTTCAAGATATGGACTTCATATTCTTCAGGTGAATACCCAGAAAGGCGACGGCTGGATCATATGGTAGTTCTAGTTTTAGCTTTTGGAGGAACCTCCACACTGTTTTCCATATGGTTGTACCAATTTACATTCTGTTGAGGCTGAGACTTTCACCTGGGGCAAGTGGGGTTTCGAGGGCATTTCTTACAATTGTGGGGATGGTTATTTCTCCTGGGGAAAGGAGGAGAAAGAATCCAAGGAAAGTGAAAAGTGTAGGTAAAATGCATACCACCCCAGAAGGCCACAGCTAAGTCGGTCCCATTCACAGGGCTGCCGTTTTCTGCGCATGACTGGACAAGCCTCCCTAGGGGGTCGGGGTGGGAAGCGCACCTCCTTCCAGTTAGCCCATTAGGAGTGTGAAACTCCAGGGAACCCTCATGTCAAATGGAGTTGGGAGGCCAAAAGGGGGAGCCCTGGGGCACTACCACTGTAAGTCGATTACAGACCACAACAGGAAGAACGGTCAATTAAGGACAAGCGGCAGAGATGCACCTCGCAAGTGGATACCACCCTACCACTCCAGCAGGAGAGAGGAAGGTTTCCTTGTTGCCCAACTCGGTCAATGAGAAACCGTCACCAACCTGAACTCTCACTTTCCTATGGTTTTTGCTGTAGCTTGCTTGTCCCGAATTGTATTCCTCTGCCTTTCCCAAGTAAATCACTTCTGCTGATAAAATACCTAGTTGTTTTATCTTAAGGTATGCTGGAGCGAACCTTCATTTCTGCTGTGGCCACTTCTAAGCCAGGCACAAAGCCGGCTGGACCAAGCCTGAGCCTTCAGCACCGGCTAATAACTGTTGGGGCAAGAAAGGAGGAAGAGCATCCTGCGGATCCGGAGGGCGATGATGAAGCCATGGCTCCCCAACCCCCATCCCGCGCTGCGGCGCGCCGCTGTCTTCCACGCCTGACCTGGGCTGGCCTCAGCCGGGGGCCCCGCCCCAAGTTCAGGTTTCGATTCTCCTCCATCAGCGCGCAGCTCTGCACCCCGGCGGCCCGAGAGTGTGGGAGTGAATGGAGGGCGTAGCGGCGCTAAGCGGAACACTGGCGGGGCCGGGCCCCGCGGAGTCGGGGGATGCGTGCGGCTACAGCTGCCCAGAGCACAGCGACCGCCTGGCCGAGCTCTTCTGTCGCCGCTGCCGGCGCTGCGTGTGCGCGCTTTGCCCGGTGCTGGGAGCGCACCGGGGCCACCCTGTGTGCCTGGTTTCGGTAGAGGCGGCGCACGTGCAGGTGGGGACGACGGGACGCGTGGGGAGGGTGGTTGGGGCGAGTCCGGGGTTCAACTGCCAGTTCCCGTTAAAACGTGGAAACCTCAAGACAGCCCGGGGGTCATCTAGGCGGCCGTCCTGTTGTTCAGAATGAGAAACTGATGCCCAAGACAGGGCAAAGGCGAGCCAAGGCCAACAATTAACCTGCAGAGGTGGGTTGGGGGAGAGAGAGTGTGGGAGCTCTGGCCAGTTTCCAGATACCCTTGACCTCGTCCACATGGCGGGTACACCCCACTGGTCTGGGGCTGAAGAAAATCAGCCTTTTAACAAAGGTTAAAGTCCTTCCCTATTAGAAAACGGCCTTGCAGCCTGGAAAGCTGTACAGATATTTACAGTTTTTCCTCCTAGAGTAAACAGGGAAGGGCCCTGGCCTGCCAGATTGCCATGGGAGCAACCTCAGCGCTCCCCTCTGCTGACGCCGCCCTGCCCCTCCCCCTCCCCCTCAACACACTTCCGTTCTTCAAGTGTAACTGCCTGGAGCAGTGGTTCTCAACCTTCCTAATGCCGCGACCCTTTAATACAGTTCCTCATGTTGTGGTGACCCCCAACCATACAATTATTTTCATTGCTACTTCATAACTGTAATTTTGCTACTGTTATGAATTGTAATGTAAATATCTGATATGCAGGATGTATTTTCATTGTTACAAATTGAACATAACTAAAGCATAGTGATTAATCACAAAAACAATATGTAATTATATATGTGTTTTCTGATGGTCTTAGGTGACCCCTGTGAAAGGGTCGTTCATCTCCCAAAGGGGTTGGGACCCACAGGTTGAGAACCGCTGGCCTAGAGGGAGCTAGGACAATCCTTTATCCACAAGGAAAGGAAGGCTCTGGAGGCAGAGGCAGGCCTCAAACCCAGGACTCCACCCAGATGGACTGCCCCCCACAGGGGGTCCATTTTCCCCTGGGAGCCCTAATCTTTGCTTAATAATAATACTGGCAGGGGCTCTGGATTCCTGTTCCAGCTTTATGGTGGACTTGTTCTGTGGCTTCAGTCAAATCCCTCCACCTCTCTGGGTTAGGCAGGCCCACCTGTCTAAGCCGAAGTTGATTCTACTACTAGCACCTCCAAGAAGTCTCCCATGATTAACCCATCCCCACCATGAGTGACCTCTTTCCCTTGCATGGCATGACTTAGTATGATCCCATTGTTAACAACCTTGGCGTTCCAAGGTGAGAACAGGCCATATGAGGGCCAGTCCAGAAGGTGGAGTCCTGGATTCAAGGCCTACCTGTGCCTCTAAGGTCCTTCCCTTATACAAAATGGCTATAATAATCGTCGTCGGCAGCCGTCCGTCTCGAGAGACGATGGTGTAGCTTCTTAAGAGTCTACCTGCACCGCCGAGAATGGCTGTGCAGTCCGACTCGGGAGTGACACGGTATCTGTCTCCTCCCGTGTTGAATCGACATCTTGCGATGACGCTGGAGTGTCCTCTCCAGTGAAGCTGAAGCTACAGAGCCTGGGCAGGGTGATATGGAGGGTCTGCTGTTGCCCATGCAGCAGACCCCCCCTCTCTTCGCAGCTGAAGGGTCCAAGGGAAAGACGGAGTCAATACAGCTTGGCTTCAGGTGCGCCACAGGAGTTGCCGGTGTTGACTACAACGTCGAACCGCCTTAGGGACTCCGGCTCCGAATTTTCTGTCGGGGTTTATTCCCTTAGCCTTTCCCGTGAAGAGGTATGCCGCAAGGCAGCGGAGGTTTTTTGGAGTCAGAGTTTTCCTTCTCTGATGTGCCCTGACTGGAAGATCGAACCAGCGACACTTAGCTCGCAGGCCGACGCTCAATCCACTGAGCCAAACCAGCCAGGGCTGGCTATAATAATAATAGCTCCACAAAAGGCTGTTTTCCAGAGTTAACAAGGGTGCTGTCCAGAGATATGGCTGTGGGTCCCATAGGTAAGTCTGCTTACCTACCTATGTGTACCCATCCTGTATCCACATGCCCACCCACTCACCTATTTGTTTATTTGTCACCCATCTGTTCATGCATTCATCAAACATTCATTCAGCACATACCTTGTGCCATGAGTCAGGGAATAGATCAGTTCTTCCCTGACCTGAAGGAGCTCCCAGGCTGGTGGGGGGAGAACAGTGACGATATAGTGTGCCAAGTATTGTAACTGGGACGCCTGAGGCAGTGGTCAGTGGGAGCCTTGAAGGATGAGTGGGGTTTCACCAACTACCAAAACGGGAAAAATACCCTGTGACTGGCGGGTGAAGGCATCAGGAGGCAGGGTTATCCTTGGCTGATGCACAGGAGCTGGACTCGAAGGCTTAGAAATCACAGGGGGTAAGGATGTGCTCCTGGAACTTGGGTTACTATTGTGTCCCCACTCCCACACCCCACCAAGAATAAAACTGTGCACATAGTAGCAAATGCTTGTTGGATATTAAAATAAGAAAAGCTTCATCTACTAAGCCCTTCCTGTCTGCTGAGCACTGCACCAACACTCAGTGAAGCAACCCTATGAGGTTATCTCCATATTTACAGCTGAGGAAATCAAGGTTTAGAGGAGTGAGGTCACTTGCCCAGGCCACGTGGGACTCAGACCAGGAGGTCTCCTCTGACTCCAAGGCTTGTGCTCATAACTTACTGGGTGGTTCCAGGTCTCCACTTGAAGTTGGAAGCCCCTGGTAATTCTGTTTGCTTGAGCAAACACTTCTAGGTCATCCCCTGGTCCCAGGAATGGAGGAGGCCTGCCCTCAGGAAGCTCCCAGTCAGCCTAGCCAAAAAAAAGGCTAGAATGGGGAGTGGCTGGGGTAAAGTCCCACTGGTGGGGAAAGGGTCACAGAGCAGGCCTTTGAGAAGTGGCAATTACAAAACCTCAGAGGTAGGGAAGGGAGCCATTTCAGGTGGGAGGGAGTTTGAAAAAGTGGCAATTACAAAACACAGAGGTAGGGAAGGGAGCCATTTCAGGTGGGAGGGAGGAGGAGCATGAGCCCCACAGACCTCTCACACATGCAGGTCTTCTGAACCCCAATCCAGGCCAGAGAGCCACAGACCCCTCTGCAATGCATGTTCTACAAGGGCAGCTCCTAGAACAAGGCCCAGCACATAATAGGTGCTCAGTTAATGTTTGCTCTGTAAGTGAATTCTCCTCCCCTGTCCCCGAGCTGTTTGCCTTTAGGTCCTATTTGAGGGATTGGAAAAGCAGGTCACAAGCAGGCTTGTTCTAGAAAAAGGTGGGGGCGGGGGCATCATGGTTTGAGGATCCCTGGTGTGGACCTCTGAGAACCAGAGGGGCTCTACTAGCTACAGCTCATCCTTCAAGTTGCAACGTGACTTTGGGTAAATCATCTTGCCTTCTGAGTCTCAGATATATCTGCTGAAACACAACACGGGTGACAGGAGATGACCCCTAGGGAGCCCTATATCTTGAAATTGACAGTACTAAGACTTTTCTAACTCCTTCACATACAGAAACTCACCCAAGAATATTTAAAACAGCTGGCAACCAAGAAGCAGCAGCAAATTGACAACAGAAACCAGATAGAAGACGCGGCTGAGCAGCTCGAGGCAAGTGGACATTTCTTCCTTATCCTAGTTGAGATGTCCACATTTCTCCCCGGACACAAGGTTCTCCCCAATACAGAGTCAAGCAAAACTGAAATCCAACCTCAAAGGGGGCAGATGAGGTTTGGTGGGGCCTGGGGCTTCTATAATTTAGGGCAGCAATTTTCAACCAGTATGCTGTGAGAATTTTTAAAACATGCTAATAATACCTATTTAGTCAAGGGGACTGACTTCTTTTCCCTTAGATCGTCAAATTAAAAAAATGACAACAGCCAACACAACAATATAGCCCTATGTGAATGAATCAAAATTAAACTTTTTTTTGCAAAAAACATATTTTGTGCTGCAGAATTTTACTAGTTAGTTTATGTGTGCCATGAGATGAAAAAGGTTGAAAATCGCTGATTTAGGGGGTCCTTTTTTAGCAAAAGAGCACAAAACTAGGTGCAAGACCATGAAGGGGTCTTAAGGCCACTGTTCTGTGAGCGTTGTGTTGAGTCTGCCTCCATCCAGTCCTCTCGCCTTGCCCGGAACCGCTCACAAAATGGAGGGAGAGCCTTTCCATCACCAAGGAAAGGCCATTCTCTTGAAAGGATTAGTCCTCCATCCCCCGAGCACCTTAAACAAAGCAAAATTTAGCTTAAGGAACACACAAATAGTTCTTCACGTTTCACCGCCATAGTGAAAGCAAGTAAAGCGTAGATATATTCCATAAACATTTCCTTTCTTCATGCTTCTTTCCTAATGATGTTTATTTCACTCTGTTTCTAGAGGCCTTTTATATGAATCTGGCCAGTCCCTAACCCTCTCGGCCTCCATACCCCATCATCCCAGGGCCCATTACCCCGAGAGCTCTGTGAGCCTCTGCCTGACCACCACAAGTCAGGGAGGGGGACTGGCTGACTACGACAGCAGTCCGCAGCTGAGGCTCCCTGTCTGCAAATCTCTGAGCAGATAGAGCATGAGGCCCCGGAGACAAGAGCTAGGATCCATGTGGACAGTCTAAAGGGGCAGGTTTACAGCTTAATTTAAGAAGTGGAGGTGCCAAGGCCGAGTAATGGAATTGGCTCCCTGTTTGCGCAACATCCATTATCTGAAACGTGACTACTGGCCCCAGTTTGCTGAGGACAGTTGTCGTTTATACCTGTGGCCCTGGCTTAATTATTAAGAGTGCCCCTCGTGTCTTCAAGAGCAGGACTCTAATCCCAGACAGATAAATCAGTTCAAATAGATTTGGAAACAAGTTGGCACACCGAGGGGGTGGGGGAGGTGTTCTTTGCTTTTGAGCCAGAACCGCAGGGCACAGACTCACTGCAAATCTCTGAGCAGATATAGCATGGGGCCCCCCAAGACAGAGTTAGGATTCACATGGACAGTCTAAGGGGACAGGTTGCAGCTTAATTTAAGAAATGGTTTTCTTTATTTTGACCTTCTCCCCAACTTTCAAACTTTTACTTTGAATTAATTACAGATTCACAGGAAGTTGCCATGATAGTAAGTTTTTACCTTTCACCTGGTTTGCCCCAAGGGTTATCGTTTACCCAACCATAGTACAATTTCAAAACCATAAAACTGACAGTGTGCACATATGTTGTATGTCAACTTACCACGTGCGTAGATTTATGTAACCACTATCACAATCAAAATACAGAACTGTTCCTCTACTGCCAAGATCTCCCTCATACTACACCTTTATAATCGCCCCCACATCTGCCCCCAACAATCCCTAACTCCTAGAAATCACTAATTTATTCTCTATCTCTATAATTACAGTATTTGAGAATTCATGAACATGGTATTTGTCTTCAGTTATTTAGATCTTTGTTTGCTTTCATCAGCACTTTGTAGTTTTCAGGATACAAATCCTGAATGTGTGCTATTAGGCTTAAACCTAAGAGGCCCTTAGAAGGCACTGAGAAAAATGTAATTAGTGGCCAGCATGTTAACGCTGAGAGATATTTATATAAAAAGTTAGGTGTAGAAAAGTAGGACGATGTGGCCACCCTAGGCCTACATCCCCACGTGGGAGCTGTTAGAGCTGCGCAGTGGACACTCACAAGAAGGGCCCGTGTTGCCCAGCCCTCCTGGCCCCCACCTGCCCACCCTCCCCACGGTGTTACCTGGCTGTCTCCTGTGGGCGTTTGCATTGCAATTCCTGGTCAACAAGCAGAGTTTTAAAAATTCAGCCATAATTCTGCCACTTGAGGCCAACCACTAGTCACATTGTCAGATTTGTTTTTTTCTGTGCATGTATATTCTTTTCTATAGTATCATGTCCCCAGTACGGAGGCGAGGCATGGTGGCTTGTTTCCCTGTGCTACTTGACGTTTTTATCTTCATCGTGCCTCCAGCAAGTGTCTTCCGTGCCCTGGGTTATGCAAGTTCCCCTTCAGAGCCCTGTGGCATGAGCCTCTGCTGGAGACTCTATGAGTGTCAGCATTTCCAGACCAGTTGTCATGTGACTTTTTTAGTTTTGAGGTTTCACAAATTCAGAGCCCAAGCCTATTGTTGTGTTCATTTGTTTGTGTTGCTAGTGATTCTCTTTTCTCCCATGACCCCGGATGGACGACCAGATTCCTTGCCACTTCGGCAGGCCAATGGGTAGTTTTTCTGGTGCCAAGTTCATGGATGGAGCTGCTCTTGGTGACTCTGGCTTGATACTGGTGGCCCCCTTCCCACTCTCAGCTGGCACGGGGCCAGGGGCCGGGAGCACCGCCCCCCTGAATGAGCAGGCCCCTGTGTGGTGTGCTCTCAGACACCTCCACCGCCACCTCCCAGGGTCACTCAGCCCACCATCTGTCTGCCCGCAGCTCTGACATCAATTTCCCTCTTCGTTTTGGGCACCTGCAGATTTCCTTTTGGTTGGTTGTTTGAGTGTGGGTTGTGGGGGGTCTGTTTGCAGCGGGGAAGTGGATTCATTAAGCCACTTTAGTCATGTTGAACATTTAGATCATTTCCAGCTTTTCACTAATATAAAGTAACATTGCAGTGAATGTTTTTTGGCACCTTGATTTCTTTCCTTCAGAACACATTCCCAGAAGTGATGCATGGCATTGGCTTCCACAGGCACGAGTGCTGTGGGATCCCTGTGCACTCTGGCCAGCTGTAGCTGGCGGTCTTCAGCGGCGCAGCCTGGGGCGAGAGTGCTGCTCTGTACTTGTTTACACGGCCACAGTAAGGAGGAAAAGGCCATTTGCCTGAAAATTAATCCATTTAAAAACAGTTGTGTAAATAAATTTAAAGCAATAAAGTTTATACATGGTCCAAAGTCTGATGTTCAGAAGCCAATGACCAGGCCCAACTAATCACTCCTTTTCATAGAACAATCAAAAAGGACTTGGCCATTAATCCCCAACCAACACCTGTTAAATGTTTTTCTCTGACACCCTTGTCAAAAGGCTGCTTGCTTCCCCCTCCTGGCTCCTCAGGGGGCTAACACATGCAGGTGGAGGGAAAATTCAACACTTGCCTGCTGCCCTTTTTATTCACGCTGGGATTAGATGATAGTATGCAGTGCTTATGTTCTTTCTGAATCTTAACAAATATTCTACAATGAGCTTTTGATACTTTTATAGATGAAGAAAAAGGATGTGTATTTCAGTATGGTTAATGTCTATTGGGGGGATTTAGAATGTGCATAGGCTGCCCTGCCTGGTTGGGCTCTGTAGACTGAGTGCCGGCCTGTGAACTGAAAGGTCGCTGGTTTGATTCCCAGGGTTGCAGGCCAGGTCCTCAGCTGAGGGGTGCAAGACGCAACTGATTGATGTTTCGCTCTCACATTGATGTTTCTCTTCCTCTCTTCCCCTCATAAAATTATGAAAATTATAAAAAATTCTAGAATGTGCATAGGTTGTCAGCCTGAAAAGCACTTGGAAATGGGACCGCCCAGGAAGAGGAAATAACTTAATCTTTGTTCACATAGGAAAGTAGAGGTGGACCTGGGACCATGGCTGTACCCAGAAAGACAGAAGCCACTTTGAGGGTTTCATCCAGAGGGGTAAATACAGGGAATGGTGATGGGGCTTGGAGGAGGCGGAGAAGGCAGCGGGGGCGTGGTGAGGTAATGGGCACCAGCAGGAAGCACCTGCACCCCCGGATGGCCCGGACAAAGGGCAGAGGTGGTGTTAGCAGAGTACAAAGTCTAGGGCCACCTAGGCAGGAGCTGGAACCAGAGTGGGCCTGTGGGAGCAGGAGGGTGGAGGGGACTCAGGGAGTCAGGGAGAGCCTGGCTGCGCCCCTCACTCTCTGGCCTCCCTCTAGTTCCTCCTCCCCTTGATCAAACTGCACCTGAAGGGAATCCTGGCCTGAAGCAGTCAGCCCCCCTGCCCAGCACAACAGCGGGAAGAAGGCCAGGAAAGAGACCTGAGGCATATGTCAGAATGCTGCATTCTTTTTAATCACTATATATTACTTAATTGTATGAATACAACATAATTTATATTAATATATATATATATATATATATATATATATATATATATATATATATACTTCCCATGTTGTCAAGTTTGCCCAACTTTTCTCTGTCACCAGCATGCTGTAGTGAGCATCTTGGTGCACATGTGTAAACATTTTCTAGAATCACTTGCTACAAGAGGAAGTGCTGCCTCAAAGGATTCATGCATTTAACATTTCGCTATAGTCCTTTCGCCCTCTGAAAATGCAGCCCCAACAGACACTGCCACCCAGTGTCTTATAGACTCTGATATTACCCATCAGTTAAAATTCTTCCAGTCTGATGGCCAGGAAGTACTTTCTGATTATACCGCTCGCTTCCTTGGTTGGGAGGCTGAGTGTTACACATTGTTGGCACTTGCAAATCTTTGGCCCACTGCTAAACGGAATGACTTCTTTTTTTCACCAGGTGTTAGGGATAATAAGCCTATGTAGTCTGTTACCTGTCATGAAGCTTTGTTTACAGTGCCTTCCTCTTAGAAAAAGTTTCATTTTTTTATGTGGTCCAATCTCCCATGGCTCTCCTCTTGTTATCTGAATTTTGGGGTCCTCTTGAAGAGGTCTTCTAATTTCAAATTTAAAATATAAACTTGTGCCCTGGTTGCTGTGGCTCAGTGGATTGAGTGCCAGCCTGTGAACGGAAAGGTTGTTGCTTTGATTCCTGGTCAGGGCACATGCCTGGGTTGCGGCCAGGCCCCCAGATGGGGGCGTGTGGGAGGCAACCACAAGTTAATGTTTCTCTCCCTCTCTTTCTCCCTCCCTTCCCCTCTCTCTAAAAATAAAAAATAATATCTTTTAAAATAAAAAATAAAAAAATAAAGTAAAAATACAAAGTTGTATTTCATTCTAATAGATTTATTGTTTTTTAATGTATAGTGTTTTAATGTGTTTGGAATTTTTTTGTTTACTTTATTGTGAAAAACCTCCATCATACACACATATTTAGAAACAAATTCCAGACATATCATTTCATCTGTAAACATGTCAGCATATTATCTCTTTAAGATAAGGAGTCATTTATTTACTTATTTTAATTTTATTTATTTACTTTTAGAGAGAGGAGAAGAGAGGGAGAGAAAAAGGGAGAGAAACATCAATGTGTGAGAGCTACATTGATCGGTTGCCTCTCACACACCCCCAACAGGGGACCTGGCCCGCAACCCAGGCAAGTGCCCTGACTGGGAATCAAACTGGTGACCTTTTGACGTGCAGTCTGGCGCTCAATCCACTGAGCCACACCAGACAGGGCTCATTTTTTTAAAATAGTATCATCATCACACCTATGAAAATTAACAGTAGTTCCTTAATATCATCAAATATCCGATCATTGGTCACATTTTCAATTGTTATAAATGTCACATCTTATTTGTTGGAATTAGGAGTGAAATAGAGTTTCAAAATGCACTTGCGTGATGTATTTCTTAAGATGATTGTTCACACATTCCGATGTCCTTCATATTGGATTTTTTATTTAGGTCTAGAGACTTGGTCAGATTCAGGTTCACATTTGTTGGCAAGACTGCTTCATAGATAAGGTTCTGTATGAATTTATTTTTATATATGGTATAAGCATCTAATGTAAAATTTTCATCAAATACATCATTAATTGTATATTGTACCAATACCATTTATTGAATAGTTCACTCTTTCCTCCTAATAATTTGAAATCCCACCATTATCATACATATATGTATATTCTTTTCTAAACTATTTATTCTGTGTTCTTGATCTTTTTGTCTATGCTGAAGCCATGTGGTTTCAAATCCTGTAGTGTTACAGTTCGTTTGCAATCTAATAAGGCAGTTCATCCTTCATTAATCTTTTTAAAGCAATTTTTGGCTTTTTTGTGCTTAATTTCCCTCATGATAATTTAATATTTGTTTAATCTATGTTAAGACTTTTATTTGGATTGTGTCCAATTTATAGTTGGAGACAAATAGCATCTTTATAGCAATGAATCTTCCACAGCCAGGAATATGGTTTTTTCTTCTACACATTCATATTTTTAAAAAATGTCTTTGAGGACAATTTTATACTTTTCTTTATCTAGATCTTTACAGTTTTTGTTAGGTTTTATTTTTAGATATTTTGCTATTTTGTCCACTATTTTAAAAAAGACCTTTATTTCTCCATACATGTTCAAGGGTTATGGCTGGTGTTTAGGAAAACTTGAGTTTTTATAAGTTGATCTTGTCCTTGATTGGCCGCCTTGCTTTTAGATGTCCTAATAGTTTTTTTTTCATACTGATTATTCTGGACTTCCTAGTTGGCACTCTTATCATATCCAACTGGTTTTCTTTTTAGGCTCATGCAGAGTCGAGTAAAACCTGGCTGACGGGGAAATTCAGTGAACTCAGATTACTACTTGAAGAAGAAGAAGTGGTGGCTAAGAAATTCATTGATAAAAACACCCACCTTGCCATCCAGGCATACAGGGAGCAAATCAAGTCTTGTGAGGACCAAATCGATGTCTCCAACAGTCTCTCCAACAGGCTCTGGAGTATCGGCCAGGAGACCAGTCCTGTACAGCTGCTGCAGGTAACACTGGGTTTCTGCCCTCACCGCTGCCACCCTTCCCCCGCCCCCCACCTTTCTCTTGATTACTGTGGTACTGAACACAGTATTTATACAATGAGTAAAGACACAGAAAATTGCCTTACTAGCAAGTAGACTTTCTTGCCCCTATACTGGTTGTCAGAAAATATACATAGTTAGCCCTGGCCTGGTAGCTCAGTTGGTTAGAGCATCGTCTTGACACACCAAGATTGCGGGTTCGATCTCCGGTCAGGACACATGCCAGAAGCAACCAATGAATGCATGAATAAGTGGACCAACAAATCGATATTTCTCTTATCTGTCTCTTTCTCCCTTCCTCTCTCTTAAAAGTCAATAATTAAAAAAATTTTTTTGAAAGAAAAAATACATAGTTAGGAAGATAATTATATCTTGGACTAATGAAATAACATTTATAGCCACCAATTTTGAGGGCCTCTGTATTCCAAGCTCTTTACATATCTTAGCTTTAATATTTACCAGAACTCTGCAAAGTGAATTCACTTTGCGAGTGGGAAACTGAGACTCGGGAAGGTGAGGTCCCACAGCTGGTAGGTGGCAGAGCTGGGATCAGAACCCAGGTTTCTCTGACTCAAAAGCCACAAGGCATCATTGTCTGGCCCTCTACCTAGCTAGTCTTGATTGTGCTGGAAAGGCAAGTGTCCTGCCGCTTACTGAGCAGACCTCGAGCTGGATCACAGTTTGCTCAAAGGAGAGAGAAGAATGCTACTCCTTGGCCACTGGGCTCTACTGGAGGTTATTACCATCTGCGGAGGGAGAGTCTAAAAATAGCCCCTGTGATGTTCATGCTACACTTAGCGAAAGCATGTGCTGAGGGTGGTGGTCCTGTCTTCAGGGAACCAGGGGAGAAACTCCTCTGTCCCGTCAATGCTCCTGTGCACTTGGATTGCTTTCCACTCACATAACTTTTGTTTCCTTCTTTGCTATGGCTCCTGGGAAGCTCAGAGCCAAATACGTTTCAAATAGCTGGGCTGTGACTTTGTGGCATATATTTCGTGCTTCGTCTCACTCTGGCTTCCCATTTATATTCTTATCCTGGTTTCCTCTTCATTTTTCTTAATATAAAGGAAAATCTTGCCATGTCAGATAACCTTTAAAAGCTTCTGGGATGAGGCAGGGTACAACTAAGTAAAGGTGGCACTGAGTCTAACCACAGATTAGCATGGGCTCTGGCTGGAAAAGACACAAATAAATCGGTCAATACAAAACCAGTCAAGCCAGTCCCTGGTGGATAGTTCCATTCTCGTGCCGTTACGTGGCCTGGTCAACTCACCTGTGTCTCATTGTTAGCTAACAAAAAATAAACCCACACGGACACAGGCAACAGCAGGGTGATTACCAGAAGGGAAGGAAGATAGGGGAGAGGTAGAAGAGGATAAAGGAGGGATAAAGGATGATGGAAGGTGACTTGGTGCCGCTGTGGAGCCACCCTGACGCCCGCGTGCCCTTGCAGGAGTTCACGGCCACTGAGCAGGAGATGAAGCAGCACATGAGCTTGGGGGAGCTGTGCCACCCTACGCCCCAGTCCTTCGAGCCCATCAAGGCCTTCTTCAAGGGCCTCGTGGAAGCCATGCAGAGCCTGATGCAGAAGCCACTAGAGGTTCGCTTGAAGGAAAGTAAGTCACCATGTGACCAACTTTGTGTCCCTTACTCCATTAGTGTCCTTTAGCCCAGAGACAACTGAGAAGACTGCCACCGTGAAGCATGTCTCTCCCACACAGAGGCCCTTGATTGGGCGGTCTAGGGCTTCTTCATTCACTTCCTGCCCTTCCTGAGAACCCTCTGCCACCTCTGGAAGCCACACTGCTCTGCTCCTGCCGCGCTCCTCGGATTCCACTGCACCTCTGCTTTCCCTGCCCTGGGGTCCCAGCTGGAGTGGCCCACTTCTCCTCTTCCTCTGCTGGTCAAGTCCCTCCGCCCCTGTGGGGCCAGCACAGCTATGCTCACCTGGGAAGCCTTTCCACGTCACCTTGGGCTGACCCTCTCCCCGTGGACATCCAGCCCTCTGCCCTTCCTCTCCAGGACCTGTCCCATCACCTTCCTGGGGGTGTTCTTGAGCTGGATGCATGAATCCTCATAAATGTCTGGAGGACAAGAACCATTTTGGGTCCAGCAGGGCCTGACACAACGCAGGTGCTAGAAATACCTGTTCCCTCATTCATTCATTCATTCATTCATTCATCTGTGCTATTAGGATCCACTCAGAACATTTATGGAGCCCCTATTATGTGTCAGGCACAGTTTCTGCCTTTGTGGTGCTCAGTCTTTAGGGGGGAAGACAGATAGCAAATGAATATATATCAGCGATAAGTGCTCTGAAGAGAAATAAAGCAGGTTAAATAGAATACAGGGTGACCAGGAAGAGGAGATATTTTATATGGGGAAGAGAGGAAGGCCTCTTTGAGAAGGGGACTGTGAACTGACCTGGAGGAAGCCTTCTGTAAGCTCTGCAGAACTGAAGGGCCGGACAGCATAAGGGTCACCGCGTGACTCTGGAGCCAGACTGCCTGGGCTCCTATTCCAGGTCCACCACTTCCCGACCCTGCCATCTTGGGTAGAACACCTAAGTTTTCTATGCTTCTTTTTCCACATCCATAACATGGAGACGATAATATAGTTTCCCCCTCATAGGGTTGTGGTAAGGATTAAATGAATTCTTAGACGCAAAGTGCTTAGAGTGGTGCTCAGGCCTAATAAGCACTATACAATGGCAGTGTTAGCTGCCGTTGCTGTTTTCCGTCTGGGGAAACATCTAGGCAGAGGACACAGCATGTGCCAAGACCCCAAAGTGAGGGAAGGACTTGGAAAGTTTTGGGCACAGAGAGGGGGCCATAGTGACTGGAGCACAGTGGTGGAAGAGGAGGTGGAGGAACTTGGATGCTACCTTGTCACATGGGGCTGGCAGGGCAGTGCCAGCTGTGAAGATCAGGAGAAAAGGTGAAGGAAAGGGGCGGGAGAAAGCCAGGCAGAAACGCTACAGACATCCACTGAGCACCTGGAGAGAGGCGAGGCCAGGCCCTGGCTGCAGAGCAGGCCGACTCCATGAGGTGAGTAACAACAGAAGACCCAGCCAGGGCCCAAGGGAGCTCAGACAAAGGAGAGAGGGTTTCTGGTGGGAAACTGGAAGTCTTCCTGGAGCAGCTGGCACTCGCGCTGGCCCTTAATCAATCACTAAGGTTCCGAGAGTGGGAGAGAACCAGGAAGGGCATTTCAAACTAAGACAAGAGAACACAGTTTGGGGCACCATGACATGCACATGCAGCAGGGCTGGGCAGTGGACTTCCCTGAGCTGGTTTGTCAAAGCAGATTTTTAATGCTGGGTGGTGGTCTCTTTGCTCATAACTTTCACTGGAATTTTGAACACAGTCCAACTGAAAAATTCTTGAGATACAATTATTGCATACCAGAATGGTAGCAGTCAATACATTTCAATTAAAAAAAAAAAAGTTAAATATGAATGAAAAAAAAGGAACAGCAATCAGCTCTAGGCAAGAAGCTCTGGGTTTGTCAGTCTCCTCCCACTACTCCAGCAAGAAGACACCCAGATGGTCCCACATTGCAGGTCACTCATATTTACATTCTCAGTGATCCATTCCCAAAGAACTGGAGGTGCCTGTTGAGTGCCTGATAAAAGCGAACACTTGCTCTGTGCCAGGCATTGTTCTAAGCACTTTACCCATATTCCCCCAGCAACTCGTCACCACAACGTAGGTGCCTTCATTATCCCCATTTTACAGATGAGGAAGCTGAGGCTCAGAGCTGGTAGGGATAGAGACAAAATTCAAACAGAATCTGGTCCCAGGGGTCTGTTTTGTGATCCCCTGGGGTCTGCTTCCACCCAGGCCATCACCCCTCGGCTACGTCCAGATGAGGCTGTCATTCCTGCTATTACAGGTAATACCGAATGGTGCTGACTCCAGGAAGGACCCACGGGGATGGGGCCTTACAGCGTCACGCCCTTCCAGGGCCCTGCTCTACCTCACTGCCTGGGTGCTCACAGACACACACCTTGCAGACTCAACAAGCTAAAATGGAATACAGCGTCCTGCTGCCCCCTGCTCAGCTGCTTCTTGACTCCAATCTGCTCTTCATTCCCCACTCCAGTAAACAGTTACACCCTGGCATTTCTGACACCGCAGTGTTTCCTGAGCCTATCCGTTTTTTCACCCCTGCTGCCCCAGTTCAGGCCTCAGTCTCCCAACGGCCTCTGCTTCCACTCTCACCCTGTCCATCCATTCCTCTCCAGGGAGAGCTTTGGAAATTTTTCCGCTCATGTCTATCCTCACTCAGATACCTTTCATGGCTCCTCACTGCTGACATGTCACTCCTCGCCTCCCATTTGTTTTCTGGGTGTCCACATCTTCCTGTTCCTTTAGTTGTCATCTGAAGTGCTTCCTCCTCCATGAAGCCTTCCCAGACCCTTCCAAGCCCCAGAGCTCTTGCACCTCTCCTCTCTGTGACCTGGAGCATTCTCTGCCTTGATTGGTTGCTCAAGTGAGCTCATTTCTCACCCCACTGAGCTGACAGCTGTTGAAGACAGGGACCATGGCTTGGGTTCTCCCTGAACTTTTCACTTGAATGAAACCTTTAATTTGTTTTCCATCTTTATCCTGGGACTTGGATTTCTGTCATGAGGTTGCCCCATCGTTGACTGTTGAATGCCTGGTTGACTCTCAGGATTGTCCTAGAGAGCCCACTGTCTCCTCCCCATGTTCAGGGCTCACTCACGCTGACCTGTCACTGCTGAATTTGCTTCTGACCCTGGAAAGTGCATGTCTCCTCAGATCTGAGCATTGTCCTGAAACTTTCCTGAGGTGGTGAATTTGCATTTTCTACCTAAATTTGCATGTGATTCTTGGAGAGAGGTTATGCAAATCTCCAGTTTTATTGGGTTGACCGGAAAGTCCATTATGTTTTTTCCATAAAAGACAAAATTTTCATTTTCACCAATAACTTTATTGAGTTGGGTATTTTGAATATGTCGGCTGTCTCCCGCTATTGACTTCTAGTGGGTAGAGGCCAGGGGTGCTGCTAACCATCTTCCAGCGCATGAGACAGTGCCATAGCAAAGAATTATTTGGCCAAAATGTCAATAGTACCAAGAAACTTTGCAAACCACTTTTGACATGTTCGATCAGTCATAGCCCCTTCTCCATACACTGCATATCTTATTCCATCTTCGATATTAAAATGGTTGCACAAAAGTTCACCAATTTTGATGTTGTTTTTTTTATACAATACATACTGATATGACAGCTGTCACAATACAATGTAACGAAATTGTTTTGAATGAAGTTAAAGACAACTAAGCCCTACTAGAGCCATCATACAGAAAAAAATAAATGAACTTTTTGGCCACCTAATACAATATTTTTTATTATGTTTTATAATTTGTGCTGCTTGCATGAGCAACAGGCACTCATTTCTCACAATTTATTGCAGACATGAGCTGCCAGCTCTCCGGCTTCTCTAGCACCAAGCTGGATCCCTTGTTGAAAATCTTTCCCTCACCTGAGCGCTGGCTCTTCTTAAAATGTAAGCCCCCCCAGGGTGGAGAGGGTGGGGAGTGTGGGTGGGAGGGGCATCATGGAATAGAGGCCCCCCCTTTTCCCCTAAGAGACCCAGCTTGTTTTTCTAGCCTTTATTATTAGTTTTTTTAAAATACAGAAATATGTTCATTGGAGGAAAATTTGAAAACAAAGGAGAGCAAAAATTGAAAAAAAAAAATCACTCATAAATCACTGGAGAACTTTGGAAATTCGTCTGCTCATGTCTACCCTAGTAGATAGGTAGTGGTAGATAACCACTGTTATTTGCACTTTTAGCTTTCTTTGGCATCTCTCTATTTAATGTAATTTTTTCAACATGGTGTCATACTATACATACTCTTTTGTAATCTCTATTTTCACTTACTGACATATTGCGAATATCTTTGTTCACTTAAAAAAATTACACAGGTAGCCGTGGCTGGTGTGGCTCAGTGAATTGAGTGCTGCCCTGTGAACAGAAAGGTCACCAGTTCAATTCCTTGTGGGCGAGGTCCCTGGTTGGGGATGTGGGAGAGGCAACTGATTGATGTTTCTCTCTCCTATTTCTCCCTCCCCGCACCTCTCTCTAAAAATAAATAACATCTTAAAAGAAAAAAATTACACAGGTAATGGATTTTTCTTGTAAAAAAACAGAAACTAAAGGTAGACAAAAAGAAAAAAATTGCTTCTCCCATAGATAAATGCTGTTACTATTTTGGCATATATTCTTTTTGACATTTTAAAAGCCTGTATGTGTACAGATTTTAAAAAAAGAATTATGTATATTATTTTGTAAGTTTTAAATTTAACAGTATAACTTGAACAATTTTCTATTTCAATAAATATAAAAATTATTGTTATTTAAAAGATGCACAGTATTCCACTGAAGGAACATGCCATATTTAACTAATCATAATGTTGAACATTAAGGCTGCTTTACATTTTCTTTCTCATGAACAATGCTGCAGTAATCATCCATTCTTGTACATACTTGCTGAATTAATGAACAAGTGAATAAATACACCTTAGCTCATTTTTGGGTTACTTTTTAGGGTTAATTTCTCAAAGTAGAATTCCTGGGCATTAATTTTTTAAAGTAAACTTTAATTGAAATATAAACTACATAAAGAAAAGTACACAAACCAAAGGAGTACAGCTCAATGATTTTTTTTTTAAAGTTAAGCATATTCTATAATCTTCAGAAATGTCTCCAGAAGCCTTCCTTGTTCTGGCTTCTATTCACTATCCCCCAAGGGTAATCACTCTCCTGCCTTCTAACTCTACAGATTAGTTTTACCTGGTTCTGACCTTTATATAACTAGGTCATCCAGACTACTCTTTTGTGTCTTTCTTCTGCACTATTTGTGAGATTTATCCATATTATTGTGTGTAGTTTGTTCATTTTCACTGCTGTATAGTATTCCATTATATGAATATAGCACGCTTTGTATGATTGAAGGACATTTTGGATTGTTTCTGTTTTTGCCTATTGTGAATGATGTTTCTATGAACATTGCTGTGCATGTCTTTTGATACACATGTGTTTTCATTTCATTTGTCCCCAGGAGTGGGACAAAAGGATGCCCACATTTTAAAAAAGAGATTTTATTTATTTATTTTTAGAGAGAAGGAAAGGGAGAAAGACAGGGAGAGAAACAGTGATGTGTGAGAGAAACATGAATCAGTTGGTTGCCTCTTGTACACCCCCAACCTCCAACCAGGGACTTGGCCTGCAACCCAGGCATGTGCCCTGACCGGGGATTGAACTGGTGACCCTTTGGTTTGCAGGCCAGCAGTCAATCTACTGAACCACACCAACCAGGGCCTTATACCCACTTTTATGCAACATTATTCTGCATGTCCTAGATAGTGCCTTGAAGCAAGAAAAAGAAATAAAAGCTATAAGGATTGGGAAAGGGAAAAAAGATTATTCATACATGACATATTCATTTACAGAATATCCAAAATAACCTACAGATTAATTAGAACTGATAAGTAAATTTAGAACAGCTTCTGGATGTAGTATCATTATACAAAAATCAATCACATTGCTATATATTTGCAATAAACGATTAGAAAATAAAAATTTTAAAACATGATTTCCAATAATACTTTTTAAAAAACTAGGAATAAATATTTAAGTACAGTTTATGTAATTATTCCTCAATAAGGTTGTTAAAGTGTAAAAATAATCTACTAAGTGGAAAAATTTCTAAGCCAGCAATTGCACATAGCATGAACTGTTATGTTCCATCTTATTTAGAAGCTTTATTAAATGGACATGATGTTACATAAAAATAAGTTAGTTACTTTGAATTTGGAACAGAAAAGAAAAACAAGGAATATATCTAACGAAGATGTATAAAACTTCTCTACCAAAAACTCCAAAATATTACTGAGAAAACTATTAGGTAGTATCTACTAAAGCTGAACATCCACATACCTTACAATCTATGATACTTAAAAAAAAAACTCTGTATATCAGCATATGTGGTATAATGCAACAAGAACTATTATTGGGAGTTTAATCACTGCCACTTTAATGGAGGAAAAATCGGCAGTATTTACCAAAGGCCTTAAACCCAATCATCCCCATTGACCCAGCAATTCCCCTTTTAGGAATACATCCTAAAGAAATAATCAGATACACAAAGATGTAATAGTGTTTTCAAAAGCTTTTTGAAAAGCCTAAATATTAAAGGAGGATGTTGGTTTAATTATATTGCATCCACACAAAAAAAAACCGGTTCGCCATTAAAACTCTCTTACAAAATAGTATTATTTGATGTGGTAAAATGTTCATAAACACATCAATATGTTAAAAAAAAAACCAAAAGATTGTCCAAGAGCATCTATGGTATGATGTCAATGTTAAGGAAAGCTATAAAGTGGAAAGTAAAAGAGTTGGAAGGATATACTCCCAGGTGTTACCAGTAACGGGATGATTTTTTAGTTAATTTTTTAGAAATTAGCAGCAAATTCCATGGTCTAAAATTCAGATGGTACAATGGGTGTACAGTAAAATTTGCTCCCCTTTCCATGTACCCCCAGCCACCTCCCCAGAGGCAACCTTGATTAAAAGGGTGGCTTTCCATTTGTCCGCGGGCGGCTACTGGGATTTCCCATTTTCCGTTGGGAACACGAGTCAGCTGGCGCGAGCAGGGGATTCCCGGGGGCGGGGCGCACGCTGGACCCGCCAACCAGGCCTGCCGAGGTGTTCCCGTTCTCTGCAGATGCGCGCACGCCCACCCTGGAGCCGGACACGATGCACGCGCGCCTGCGCCTCTCAGAAGACCGCCTGACGGTAAGGTGCGCCCTCTTCCCCCGCCTGGGGCCCACGCCCGCGCTGCGTTTCGACGAGCTGTGGCAGGTGCTGGGCCGTGACTGCTTTGCCGCCGGCCGCCACTACTGGGAAGTGGACGTGCAGGAGGCTGGCTGCGGCTGGTGGGTGGGCGCGGCCTACGCCTCCCTGCGGCGCCGGGGGTCCACCGCCGCCTCCCGCCTGGGCTGTAACCGGCAGTCCTGGTGCCTCAAGCGCTACGACCTGGAGTACTGGGCTTTCCACGACAGCCAGCGCAGCCGTCTGCGACCCCGCCAGGACCCCGACCGGCTGGGCGTCTTCTTAGATTATGAAGCCGGCGTCCTCTCCTTCTACGACGTGTCGGGCGGCATGAGCCACCTCCACACCTTCCGTGCCACGTTCCAGGAGCCGCTCTACCCTGCCCTGCGGCTCTGGGAAGGGACCTTGAGCATCTCCCGGCTGCCCTAGGGGCTGTGATTGCCGTGATCGCCCTGGGCTTTCCAGGACTCACTCCCGACCCAGACGTGGGGGGTCCACTGCTTGCTTGCTAAGCACACCTGTCGTCTCCCCCACCAGTCATTGTCTGGTGCTTTAGCAGTTCTCTCCTAGGCTGGTTTTGAACATGCCTTAAACATAGGTTCTCTGCGGCTGCTCTCTCATCAGACCTCCCCACCACCGCCACAGCACTTAAGCTACACGGCTTTCAGTCCAGGTTCCTGAAAGGGCACACTCGCGGGGAAGCCCTAAGCATCCTGGTCCATCCCACAACACATATCTTTAGCCTCAAACCTCGGCCCACATACAGAAGCCAGAACCACCTGGCACATAGCAGATGCACAATAAATACCTGAATGAATGAGTCGCGCAGACTCCAATGTCCCTCAGATCTGCCGCCTCCACTCCATTCCAGCCTGTCCATGTTTCCTCCCTTCAGAGTAGCATCAAAAGCCTCTTAATAGCATCTGGCCCAAACCCTCTCCCATCCTCTTCCACCTATAGCCAGTGATCTGTCCCAAACCACACTTAACCTCACATCTTAGCATCCGAGGTTTTTCGAGTCTGCCCCTAAGCTACTTCTCAACTAGCTTCTACAGCTCTTCTCAGAGAACCTCCATCAGAAGTGTGTGTCACATAGTTGATCTCGGCACCTTTGCAGCTGTCCTTTCCCCCCGCCCCATGCACAGGGATATAGGAAAGCCCTTTCTTCACCTCAGTCTTCCCCAGGCTTAATTGCTCCAAGGAAGTCTCCCCAAGCCACAACAATCTCATACTATCAGGGCTACAAACCTGGTACTCATCTTTCCAACTAGATTGGAAGCTTTCTAAGGGCAGCTGTGTCCTTAGCCTCAAACCGCTACCGTGAAAAATTCAGTAAGTCCCTGCCCTTCCAGGCAGTGAATATCCAGCAGCTGGCTTATCATTGAATCATAGAGCAACTGAGCTGGGAGAGCCTCACGGATCACCCAGCCTGACTTCATTGTACATTTGGGGAGACTAAAGTCCTGACCTGAAAGAAAGTTACTTAAAGTCATCCAGGCAAGGGTCTGATTTGCCTTTTGGCCCAGTCCTTCAGGTCCAGCCTTTAACCTGGGAGATTTTACCGCTTGTTTCTCAGGGAATGTTGGGAAGAATCAGCAGGTGGCAGTTGCTAAGCAACCACCAGCAATTTTCCCTCTGTCCTAGAATCCAAAGGAGATTAGCTATGAGCAGAGTTTGGGCAGCTATGTCACCCTACGCTACTCCGATCCCTCAGATCCCGATGTTGCTAAGGGAACCCAATAAAGCCCCATTTTCCAGAAAGAAGTGACAGAGAAGCAGAGATGGCCAAACCAGAAGGACCTCACAAGGATGCCAGCTCCTCTAGCAGGGACAGAAAGACCTTTTTCCAGGGCCTGTACCTTAGTTCTGAAGGTTCAGCATCCTGAATTGTCAAATTTCCTACACAATTTTTAAGTGATACCATATTAAAAGCATCTTGTTAAGTGCTTTACAGGACAGTGGTAGGATTAGGAAAATGCAAAGCTGAATCTCATGGTTTAAACAGACTCTCAGTGCATTATTTAATTTGAACCATAAAAAACCGCAAGTTTCCAATAGTTTTTGACGTAAAAATGGCACTTTCACATAAGGCATTGTAATACACATAGAATACAAGGCAAAAGGAACCTCCAAAGTGCCTTTACATCTAGCCAAATCATTTTAAACTCTAGCTTGGATAGATGTCTAAGTATTATGCTCCAGAAATCCTGAGAAAAGGAAAATTAATTCTACTGGGGATGGCCCAGAACTGAATTCAGACAGAGGGCATTCCTGCCAGAGGAAGAGGGGTACACTTGGCTCTACATCTCTGTTCATTCTGCAAATCAAGACTCGTTCCCAGACCCAGAGCCACAGGGGCCAAGGAATAACAGCCCTCACTCTTTGTCAGCACTGTTCTAATGCTTTACACCTGTTAACTCATTTGACCCTCCCATCATCCCTACGTAGGAAGTTATCCCAGTTTTACACATTGCAAAATTGAAACACACAAGGAGTAACATGCCTGTGTCACATTGCTCACAGTGGAGCGGGTGTCTATGCTCACATCCACCAGGATGTCCTGTTTGGGTAAATGTCGCCAGTCTCTGGTCAGCACCTGCTCACTCTAGCCCCTCTCTCGGTGGGCCTGTAATGCCCTGCTTTTTTGCCTACTCTGTGGGACATGAGTCTACCTATGGGTTACCTTCCCTGGGCTCTGAGATGAGGCCTCATACCCAGAAGGGACTTTGATAGTAGCAGAGACAGAGCTGCATTATAAACTGGCTTTTATCAAATGCCTCCTCTGTGTCAAGGGCTGCACCAGCCAGAAAACCGCAGTTTGGTCCACAATTATGACCTCAGGCTTGTCACTTTATACTTCTCAGAGTGTCATCTGTAAAATGGGGTGTTATGAGTTTATCTGCCAGTGCTGTCTCAAATGAGCCAAAGGATATGAACTTGCCTTAAAACTGCACAGAGAGCTGCACTGTGCCAAGATGTGTGAGCATCCCCAGCAGAGTTCCTGTGTGTTTAGTGCTGAGACAACTGCGAATCCTAACTGCCATTTGCTAGGAGCTTCCGTGGGGTCCTTGTCCACAAGGGTACCGATCATTTACTTTTTCAGTTTTGAATTTGTAGAAATTTCTTAACTGATACAGCAAATTGCTTGATTTGTTTAAATGACAGCACTTTTCTAATATGTATGTTTACATAAAATATGAATATTGTCTCTCTTAACAATGGTCTTCATTGGGAGTTCATGTTGCTTCATGTACATAGTATGTAGGCCTGGAGGGGTCTTGCTCATCTTCCACCCCCGCCACAATTTCCTTGCAGTGGTCAGTTGGTCCCTGATTGAATATGTCCAGTGATGGGGACTTCACCACTTCCGAAGGTCATTCACTAAGTTCTTACTTATGTAGAAATAAACCCTGCCTCCTACTGTTCCTATCCATGACAGTATTATGTAGCTTTTGGCATATTTGTGATTATCCTTTAGCAACACTGAATCCATTTTTGGCATCATCTCTTCCATTTCTGCAATTGCACTTTGTCGGGAAGCAGGGGACAATGGTGTCAGCCTAGTGGAGGCACAGCCCAGTACAGAGGGCACACAGAGGTGCCCTGCAAAACCAGGGCCTGGTGGGCAGGAGTCCGTACTGTGAGGAGGGGATGGCTTGCCTAAGAAGCCAAGCTAGATGGGGAATAAGTGGGAGAGTGGGAGGCCCAGGTCTAAGTCTACGATGTTCTGCTCAAGCCTTCCATGGCTCTCCAATGCCTATAGCACAAAGTCCAAATTCAGCAGGCTTTTAAACCTTTGCTTCTTTCCTGACCAATTCCAAATCCCCTCTTTTCTATCCATGTGGCCATTCCCTGCCAAAGTATCACCTGCTAGTCCCTGGACACTTTGGACATTTCCCAAGCCTATGCCCCAACTCCCTCAGTCACTTCTCAACCTGAAAGGTTGAACTAAAGTGCCACCTCCTCCAAAAGGCCTTCTCTGACTATGCCTCCTCTGCTATCTCCACTTCCATGGCTGGAAAACATCTGAGCAATTCATACACTTGGGTGCTGTTTGTGGAGGCAAGTGACTGGTTCCCTGCTGGAAACCACCCACTGCACATTCTCAGCTACAGCCCAGGCCAGACCCTTCCCTCTCCTCCAGATCCACATCCTGTTTCCAGGCCCTGGAACACATCCTCCTACTACCATGCTATGTTTCTACTTGTTGGGCCTCAGATATTTGCTTAAATGTCACCTTCTCTGCTGCTGCAGAAAAAATGCCATGGAATATGAAATTTTGCTGTTCTATTCAAAGTCTGTTTATAGGGAAAAATGAAAGGGAGTAAATATCAATATCAGCCAGAAATTGATACTATCACAGTTCAGTTCTTAGCACATCAATTTTATGGGTTCTCTTTTACACAGCAGTACAACCCACGACTCCTATCCTACTCCATCCACACATACAACATGAGCGCCTTTCTGGAAACTGTTTTGGGATCTGCAGCACAGGGAGGCTCTACACTCACAGTAAAGAAACTTCAGAAGGCTAATATATGCAAATGAAAAAAATTCAAATGTACACTTTGAAACAATATCAAATGTGAACAAAGATTAAGAACCTGAATATACATTTGAAAAGAATCTTAATCTCTATTGGTTCATAAGAACAAAGGGGATCTCTGTGAAAGGTTCATGCTGTTCAAGGAAGTCAGACAATCTTTTTTATTAGCTAGGTTTATAATTTCATTGTGGATTATAGAAGGGCTGACTTCAGCATAACCACCTTATTCAAAGTCACCACAACCTACAAGTACACCAAGCCCCACATTGCCTGTCTCCCTCATGCAGTTCTGTTTGCTCCCCATTGCACATGTCACCTTTCAACATACTGTGACTTACTTACTATGCTCATGGTTTATTGTGTACCTGTCCCCATCTGATTGGGAAGTCCCATAAGGAAGGGATTTGGGCTTATCCTCAGGACCTAAAACAGTCTGGCACAGTCTTGGTCCTCCATATCTGTCAAAAGAAGTGAATGCCATTTCCCTCTTTCCTCAGAGATGTGAGCACTTCAGGTATTTCTGTCTGCAAGACCCTTTGACCAACGCCTTCTCTAATACCAAGTGGTCACTATACAGCTCACTGAACAGAACCCCAAAGTGAGCAGGGGCTAGGGCAGTGGAAAGAAATACAGCTAGACGTCTGGAAGGAAGGGAGATTTCAGGTCATTTGGGTTGGCTTTGTGGGCAGTAAGAATGAAGGCTCAGAAAAGACCCATACAGCAGCGCTCGCCCCTCTTACACGCACGCCACTGGAGATGAGGATTTGCTTTTGAGCCCACTTCCCCTTCTGGGACAGCCAACTTGAAGCAAGAGATGGTCGTATTTGCTCTTTGTACCCCCTCCCATGGACTTGACACAGGGCCTGGCCCCAAAACGTCTGCTGCCAGGGAGGGGGAGTGGCTGAGCGCTAGGTCTCTGGAGACCACCACTCTTGTTCCACTCACCCAACATACCCAACAGTACCAGTCAGGCAATTCAGAATTCAGAGAATGGCACTTTATTTTATAAAGACTTGATTTTTTTGCCGTGATTTTCTACCAATTCTTCCATGATGGTGTCGTCTTCTTCAATAGTGACCAGGACCTTCTTGCCCACCAGACTAAAAATGTCTTCAGGAGGGTAGCCTTTGGGCTCTCCCACCTTCACAGTGAGCATGTCCAGTGTTAGAATGGTGCCTTCTGGAATTTTCACTTTGGCCACTACAGACTTGCCCAGCTGTAGATAAAAATTAAGATTCAGTGGTAGTCTCACAAAAGTAACTAGTACACGTGGCTTTATACTCAAGGTCCCCAATCAGTCTTTGCAAGGCTCCCTGAGAACAGGGACTCTGGTGCCCTCCTCGGCGCCCAGAGCAGTTATCTCACACATGGCAGAGACGCAGCCAGTATGGGGTGAACTCAGATTCAGAGGAGGGGCCTTCACAATAAAATGCAATGGAAAGGTCTCGGGTTATGTCACCGAACAGAGCCAGGTCCGAATCCCAGCTGTGGCTCAGCTTCTCTGTAAAATGGGAAATAGCAGTGCCTCTATCTTATCCAATGACAATAAGGATTAGTGATAATATATGTAACCTACCGGGAACGTAGAACCTTCCTGATAAATAAAAATTACACCATTTACTTTTATCATCAGTTAGTTCAATATCTCATTTTAAACAAGGGGAAACTGAGGCCCACAGAAGGCAGGTAACTTGGCTAAGGTTGCAAGGGGCTGGGATGAGAACCTAGGATTCCTCATTCCTGGTCCACTACTCTCAAGAGACATGAAGTTTATGGCCACCTTGCTTAGTCAAATAGGAACATGGAGGTCTCACAAGACAACGAGTATGACTGCTACACCGAGGACAGGAAATGGGGCCTCCTAGGACAGGGCAGGCGAGCAGAATGAAGGATATGTGAAGCTCATGACCAGCATTTCTATGTCTTGTCTAAGTTATTATATTCCTCTATTTCTCTATGTAAGGGCCAAGGAACCAATTCTGGAATTTAGTACCGAGGCAAAATGTCTATCAATGAACAATTATCAGATTATATATCCTGTTAAGATTTCACTGCTTGCTCACAGAGCTAGGAGACTTAGAACCAAATTAAGGACCTGGTTCTCATTCTGGTTTCTGGTACAATTCTCTCCCCTTTTCCTCTATCAGGCAGTTTGTCACTTTTTGCTACTACTATCATTTCCTGGTGTCTATGCATCTTTAATTTGAGGGAAGTGAGTAGGGCCCCAGGAGAATAGAAGATGACAACACTCCCCGTGCAAGCCTGGCGGTTGGCCTTTGCCTTCACCCAGACAGCCCGCAGCAGACTAGGAGTGTCTGCACTCCTGGTGGCCCTGGGATGCCTGGCTCCATGACTCAGAGGCCAAGACATGTCTAGGCCACGGCTTCCAAGAAGCCCAGATGGTCAGTGTGCCAAGCAGTGTTCCTTGGCCTCCCCATGCCCTCTCCCTGAAGGTCAAGGCTACACAGCTCAAACTGCTCCTGAGGGAATATGTGCATCACTCCCTGACAACCCCCGTGATAAACTGCCGCCCCCATCCACCCAGTGCCTCCCAATTAGAGATACCTCAACGTACCAGAGGCCCTTCTCCCCCTGCCTCATGGAACCCCTCTACCTAGATGTTTCTCAAGGCTCACCTCTCCAGGGGACCCCAGACTGGCCTGCCCGAGTGCCTCATGAGGCCCTGGACACCACCACACTGCTTACATGTCCTGAAGTCTAGAGCTCTGGGGTCGCAGACTTCAGACTCATGAGACACTACAGCATGATCCTTGGCTGCCAGAGGAACTGCCGATGTAGAATGTTTCTCCCATGGCTAATATGAGCCCAGAGAGACTCCAAGGGCTAGGGTGACACTCCTTCCTCACCCCACTGGCCTGGGCTCAGTCAGGATAGGTCCTGACTCTCCCTGGCAGGTGAGTCCACTACGGCCCTCTTGACCAGTGGAGCCCAGCAGGGCCGGGCAGAACCCACCTTCTCATTGCAGGCCATCTCACAGGGCAGCAGCTGCTTGGTTGGGGAGCCCAGGGCCCTTTCCACCAGGCGCACGGACCGCACCAGCTCGGCCAGTTCTCCAGGCTCCAGTGAGGCAGCGTGGTCACTCCCCTTCCAGGTCTTGTCCAAAGTTATATGACGCTCCAAAACCTTGGCCCCCAGAGCCACGGCGGCCACAGATATTGCTATGCCTGTTTCATGCCCAGAGTACCCTATGGGAATGTCAGGAAAGAGCTTCTGATATTCCTTTAGAATAGAAAAAGAAAAAAAAAGTTAAATATTGTGGTGCTTTATGCCTATATTCCAGAGTCAGGAAGGTCTGGGTTAGAGTGCCAGTTTAGCTGCTCGCCATTTATGCAAATACGGGCAAGACACTCAGGCTCACTGGGCCTCTCCTCACTGGGGATAATAACTGTCCAGGGCTGCCAGAAATGCATGAAAAGCACTCGGCACACTGTAGATGCTCAAAAACTGGCCACTGTTATCAAGAATACATTTTAAGAATGTTGTACACTGCGCACAACACCAGGAATAACAGCTATAACCAGATGCCCAAACTCATTCCAAAAGCATCTGGCCCCGGCCAGGTAGCTCAGTTAGCTGGAGCATCATCCAGTAAACCAAAAGGTTGCAGATTTGATCCCTGGTCAAGGCGCACACCTAGGCTGTAGTTTCAATCCTTAGCTGGGACACGTACCAGCTGATGTTTTTCTCTCTTTCTCTTTCTCCCCAAAACCTCTCTAAAATCAATAAACATAACCCCAGGTGAGGAGTGAAAAAAACAAACACATCTGTCACATTTAATTAGCCTAAGCTGCTTAAAGTAAGTGTGCTGTATGCACAAATATCATCAATAATGTATATATAGCCCAATCTCAAAACAATTCTTTGGTGGAAATGCTAAATAATTAATTAATCTGTTATCTATAATTCACTGAAGGCAACAAAAGGCATTCCAAGTCGAGTGAGTCTTGTCAGTGAGGGTGACTGAAAAGCCTAAGTACACTAGAGAGACCCAGACGGGGTTTAACAGAAGATTAGGCCAGCCGAGTGGCAAAGGCCTTGAAAACCAGGCTTTAATGGTGTGTGATGGTCAAGGGAGTGCAGGTTGCTAGGTTGGGGAATTGCTGTAATACAGTGGGTTGGGCCCGAGATGGGAGAGCTGACAATTTAACATTCACTGTGCCCTGGTATCAAGAGTGTAGACCGACATGAGTGCACCTCAGATGGGTTTGGAAGGGAAAGGGGGACCATGTTACCCAGAGAAAGAAAATCAAGGAAAAAATCTGGAGTCACATATACTAAATTGTTGATTATTGTAATCTCTATGGGATAGGAATAAGAGAACATCATGTTCTATGTTCTAGAATTCAAAGCTATTTAAGCTTTTAAAAATCATGTTTAAATTTTAAAAATAACAGCATTCAGAGATGGCTAAAAATAAGAGAAAAGACTATCAACTGGGAGGGACAGAAAGTTTAGGTAAAAAGACACAGTGTCAGTTTTCAAAAAAGGTTACCGTATTTTTCTCTCTGTAAGACACACTGCCCCCTCCCCCCCCCCCCCCCCCGCCGCAAAGTGGGGGGAAATGTCTGTGCATCTTATGGAGCAAATATTGCATCACAGACCATGATATATATTACCTGACGTGGGGTTCCCAGAAAACTAGAAGAGTAGCTGAACCTTAAAGTTTCTCCTCATTTGTTAATGACAGTGATGATGGTTCTTAATACCACTCTTGATGGCTGTCCACTTTACATGGTTGAAATATTATTATTATATATTTTAAAATACTTTAGAACACCATTTGGTTCAGAATATTATTTTTCTTGTTCTCCTCCTCTAAACCTAGGTGTGTCTTATGATCAGATGCATCTTATGGAGTGAAAAATACAGCAATTTTTTAAGTGAGGTATGAAAACTGTAGCAACATGTACAAAAGTTTACACTATCATGAAAAAAAAAGACAATGTCCAATACTGTATTCAAAGGAAAATGTAAAAAAAACCAAAACTGGTCAACTGGAACATCAAAATTATATGTGTGTATATAATATTACTACAATGTTTTTGTATGATAACCACATATATATACAGTTCTAATTTAGTTAAGTTTCAGGTGCTGATAGAGGTGGCCTGAGACAGTAAGAGCAAAAGATTCTGGTCCCAGCTTCGTCACCAAGCTGCTGCGAGATCTCAGGCAAGAAAGTCCTTTTCCCTTTGGGACTAGACTTCACGATATGTGACAGAGTTGGAGTAGACAAAATCCTGGAGAGAAATAGCTTCTTCAAGGCTATCACTGCAAACATTTTGAGCCTCAGGGATGCTCAGAATTACAGTAGAAAATTAACAGAGCTGGCAAATAACACAGAGGAGGAAAAGCCAGAAGTTTCAAGAAGGTTGCCTACAACTCAATATGAAGAAAAACAAAAAGATACTTGCATACCAATGTCCCTAACAGCATTGTTCACAATATCCAAAGGGTGGAAACACCCAAAATATACATCGATGGATGAATAAACAAAATGTGGTATATACATACAATGGAATATTATACAGCCTTAAATAGGAATGAAATGCTCACATATACTACATACAACATGGATGAGCCTTGAAGACATTATGCTAAGTGAAAGAAGATTACAAAAAGACAAATACTCTATGATTCCACTTATATGAGGTACCTAGATCAAATTCATAGACAGAAAGTAGAAGGGTGGCTGCTAGGTGCTGGGGGAGGGGCAAATGGGCAGTTAAGTGTTTAATGGGTTTAGTTTCAGTTTGGGAAGATGAAAAAGTTCTGGAGATGGATGGTGGTAATGGTAGCACAACAATGTGAATATACTTAATGCCACTGAATTGTATACCTAAAAATGGTTAAAATGATAACCACACACACACACACTCTCTCTTACACACAAGAAAGTGCACTAGGAAAAGATATGAGCCAGCAATTCACAAAAGAAGGACCTCTAATGGCCAATACATACACATGGGTAAAGAAAAAGTATATAGGCAATTATGAGGACTTAAATTTTATAATGGGTGAAATTAAGATTGGTTTTAAGAAGATTTAATGTATAACCATCCTATTTAGAATGCATCTGCTTCTTTAGCTGCACGGTTGGTTCTAATTTGATTCTACAACAGCAAGATTATCAAAGGATACTCAAATTATGAAGCATGTCAACGCTGGTTGAATTTTGATTGCAAAAAAGGCTACATCTTCCCCACTGTAAATGGCCCTAGAAAAGCCATTTTGCTAATGAGACAGGGCCCTCCCTCCTGCTCACCGAGATGACACGCAGGTTGACGTCCTCGGGCAGGAGCGGGTATGCACTGGTGCACTGGAGGAAGCAGAAGTTGGGGTTGAGGGGCTTCACAATCTGATAGACTTGCTTCATGGTGTCCATTGACTGCATCCCGCTGGAGATCACCATTGGGCGGCCTGAGTGACTCAATACCAACATCATCGTCACTTTCTTTTTAGTGGTTCTGACTCTCCCTCAAGCACACCTCAACTGTTGGTTCTCCTCAGTCAACCGAACTTCACAAGTATCTCTCAAATATTTTGCCAGCCACTGTGGAGGAACAGAGGTGAGCTTGGTGGGTTCCTGCTCTTGACCATGGGAACCGCAGACTCCCCCCAACCCCCAATCACATAGTTTAGAAAAGTGAACTAAATTAAGGAGTCAGAGTAATTTCACACTCCTGAAAGAAAGAGGAGCATCTCATTGGATTAAGAGAGTGCACTGTGTGGTAGGGTAAGCACAGACCCCAGATTCAAGAACATGAGTATAAGGCCCAGAGCTGCCACTCACTAGCTATGTGGCCTCGGATGCCTCATCTAGGACATAAATATGCAGAATGATAATGACATTACCTGCTGTAGTCTCAGAGCTGTTGTGAGAATCAAATGAGATCACTACTTACAAAATGTAATGTGCATATATTAGATGTTAGACTATACCCACAGAATATTTCTCAGTCCAAGCTTCTTCTAAGAAGTTTTACATATAGTATTGTAGCCTCAATTTTATGTCATTTCTTATAAATTAAAAATAATTTTAAATTAAATCCTTATAACAATTGTGTCATCCTTAATTTCTTCCTTTTCAAGTCAGCACAGGAAAAAGTGGGAGTATGTGCAGACCGAAAAGAATTTTCTAAAGTCTGATTTCATGAAAATCCTTTAGCTGCCACTCAAGGAGTAACAATGTGGTTTGGACTCCCTCAGATTTTATAACAAAAATTAAACACTCACCTTTTTTGGCTGTTTTTTCGAGATAAGGAAAATTATTAGTGTCTCCAGATCCAACTTTGAAAAATGGAACATTCAGTCCATGCAGAAACTCAACTGCCATCTAGAAAAATCAAAGGAGTTCTTTTTCACCACTGTTCAAAAGCACTGCCCTCAAGACAGGCAAGAAGCCACCTAGGAAAAGAAAAACCCCTCCTTTTACCAGCAAGAGGGACTCTCCCAAAAACCTGCAAGCAGGCAAAGATTTGTTATCAGTCATTTCATTCAATTTCAAGCATTCTTTCATTCACAGCCACCCATCCACTTATCCAACAAACATTGCATGCTGGCCTGGCTGGCTACAGAATCCAGAAAACAATCAGACCCCTGGCCAGATCTTCTTCCCCAGGGGCGTGAGGCCCAGTGAACAAATTCAGAGGGTCATGACCTAATCTTGACCCAGAAAACCAGGCAGTGAGAAAATGAATGTCCCTCAAAGGCCTTACCCTTTATGTGGGACCAAAGAGCCAGGAAACGAGGCCATTTCAATCCTTGCCAAAAGTGGAAAAAATAGAGCATTTGATGGGCCAGCCCTGGCACAGTGACAGAGCCTATCAAACCCAGCCCTTTCAGACCTCAAACCCTGCTGCCCACAGGGAAAGCCTCAGTCAATGTTTTTGGACACAACATCACTACTTGAAATCACCTATCTAGGGCCCTTTGCCATCCTTATCTGGGATTCATCAATAACCCTGGCAAGTGTACTAAACACTCGATGAAGGTATCAGGAGACCACAGTTTTAAGAATAAAATCCCAGTTTGCTGTCAAATTACAAGAACTCCCAAACTACCTTTTATTATTATTTTTTAAAAATTGAAGTTGAAAATCAGAAGTGGGAGAATCAATGTCTCAGAATGTTTCCAAGTATCGAAGTTCTACCTGTCCTCAAGTCAGTTTGCTAGACTTGATGAGCTACGTCAGTGCCTCTCATGCTCTAACTCAGGCACACAAATCTCCCAGGGATCTCACTGAAATAAAATTCAAACTCTGACTATCAGTCCAGATCGGGTCTACAAGTCTGCATTTCTTTTCTTTTTTTTAAATTGAATTTATTGGGGTGACACTGGTTAATAAAAGTATAAACTTATATAGGTTTCAGGTGCATTTTTAAATAAATCCCAAAGCTGGTGCTCCATGAATCACACTCTGAGTAGCAAGGAGCGAGGTCACCATGTCTCAAAATCCAAAGGACACAGGGGTGGTGAGGAACAGTATGAAAAGGTCATTCTGCCAGCAGGTCTTTAATCAACCCACTGCGGCCCGAGCTTCCGTCCATCTTCCCAGTGGATGACAAACTACTCCAACCACACTGGCTGCACTCAGAGAATAACTTCCGTTACAGGTAAGTCCTCTAATAACGTACTGGTTAGAGCTGTCGGATAGCCATACAAGTGGCTAACCAGCCCGTGAACAGTTCAAAGGCAGCCTGCAACCCCCTACATCCAACAGACACTCCCCAGTGTGGCCCCAGGGCCACTCACCTCCAAGTGTGCTAAGCCACCTTTGCTGCAGTTCTTCCTGCCACTACCTTCCCTTCTACTTTATTTCTTCCTCTTCTCTTTCCTTTTGATATTTTTCTAGCTCATTCTCTCCTGTTAACCAGCCCTAGAATGGAACTGAAAAACATTCTTTAATATGTTTACTGAACAAAGTCAAATTTTTCCACGCCTCTCACTCTATCTGATAGATGAAGAGAGTGTCTTGTGTTTTCAGAGGGAAAGTCCTATGCTAAGTTGTCTTCTATCTAATGTTCAACTTGTGAGAAAGTGGCTCAGGATGAAAAAGTCCCCAAGGGCATAAATAGATAGAGGTGCAGAGCAAGCAGGGACAAGGAAGTGCCAAATGCAGAAAAAAACACTTTGCAAAAGCTTATCTGTGGAGGTTGCAAATTTTACAATTTTATAGTGAGAAAAAAAGTGGGGAGCAAATTCTATAGAAGGGACAGGTACGCCTCATTTTGTAGGCCTCCTGAGGACCCATCCCCACCTAGTGGCCATTTAGAAAACTGCCGTTTCGGACTGATTTCTGCAAAGGGTGCCAATTTCAGTCATTGGGATGATGCTGGCCTTCCATCCCGGAGCCAGGCCTCCTCAGGCTGCATCAGTGCCAGTGGCCCACTTCTCTCTGTGGATTCCTTGGCTTCCCCCAGCCCTGCCCATCTGACTGTCCAACCCCTTTCCACCTGGGGTTGCAACGCAGTAGGCAGCCTCACACCTCTCCCTCCCACCCCACAGCAAAATGTCGTTTCGCTCTTGCTGGGTTGCCTAGTTGGTTGGAACGTCGCCCCTTACACCAAAAGTTTGCAGGTTGGACCCGTGGTCAGGGCACATAACTAGGTTGCGGGTTCGATCCCTGGTCAGGCCGCGTACAGGAGGCAACCAATTGATGTTTCTCACACCGATGTTTTTCTCTCTTTCTATAAAATCAGTAAACATATCCTCGGGTGAGGATTTTTTTTTAAAAAAAGCCTTTTGGAGTCCTCCCTGGGCATCCAACTGGGTTAAATATACGGTAAAAGGCCCTGCCAGCAAACTGGTTTGGGTGAAATGCTACACTGCCAGAGCTGCCTCTTAAAGGGCCCGTTTATTTGGGGGGCGGGGACTTACTGATTCTAAATTAATTAATTAATAATGAGGATTGGCAATGTGTTGTCAGAACCCCCTTTTCATATAATGTCCTGTGAGAAACTTTGGGGCCCGCTGATCTAAGGGGTAACAGAAGAGAGGAGGTGGGATTTTTCTAAAGCTCCTGCCACTCCCCTCAGTTCTGGGGTCCCGTAGGAAAGGAAAAAGAATCCCATAGTGATGAGTTAGAGAGGTGCCCAGGGTGAGGAATGATGAGGGGGAAGCACCAGGACTAGGGCAGGAGGCACCCTGCTGGCAGCGTGGCCAAGGAAAGGGAGGGAGGAGGAGAGAGGGCACCAGGGAGGCAAGTACTGCGAGGGGAGAGCAGCTCATTCGTGTGTGAGGGGCCAGCTCTATGGTCATAGCTGCCATCGGCTTTTTGAATAGAACTCTCCCTTAGACCGAAGGCACTCTGCTTGTATCAGCGTGTTGCATATACCTCTGGGTAGCTTTTGACCAGGTGCTCTGGTAGCTGACTTGGCCTTAATAAAATTCTGCCACGCCCTAACCTTTCCTGGGTACTCAAAGAACACCCGAGGGCAGCACGCAGAGTCAATGCCTACCGTCCATGAGGAAGTTAGGGTGGATACGTACCCAGAGCCACAAGCTAGGTAAACATGAAACAAGGGACCCACCCACGTCCAACAGCCGGTAGACAGGACATGCTGGTTCAGTAAAGGAACCTGGCCTGCCAAACAAATTAACTCTTATAAAGGCTCTTAAGAATGCATTTCTCCTCACTGCCTGTGCCCGGGTCATTCAGAAGACCAGCTGGGAACAAATGGCATTCCTAGGACAGAGGAACCTCCCTGCAAAGATGGTGTGGAACAAAAAAAAAACTCCAAAGGGTTGTAAGTAACAGAGCTATCACACAGTGAACGCAGGTCTTGCACCCACAGGCTTATCTCATTGAATCCTCACCCCAGCCCTGTGGGGTGGGCATCTTTATTATCCCATTTTACAGATGGGCACCTTCAGCTCAAAGAGGTTACGTGACCAGCCTGAGCCCATGCAATTAGTGTCAGTGCCAGGACCCGAACTCAGTGTGGCCACAGAGCACATGTCCTACGCACCAAACAGAAGCTTCCTGGGAATCCAAAAAGGCTGCAGGCTGAGAGGCAGCCCCCAACCACCCACTCCCAGGCTCCTCCCCATCTCCCAACTGCTCCTGATTCTCACCTTGAAGCCACCTGGGAGCAAACAACCTAAAGTGACTTTTCCTAAGTAGCCTCACAGATGCAAGGAGGTGCCCTCTCTCCTTCACAGTCTACATCCAGGAGCCCAGGTGCCTGGAAACACTGACTGAGCGAAAAAGGCCTTTGCCAATCTTACAGTGACTCAGGACGTCAGAGCTGGGAGAGCCCTTGGACAGCAGCTTGTTCACACACACGAGGAAAGGGAGGCTCTCAGTGGGGAAGGGACATGCCAAGCCCAGACTGAGATTATTGTAGCCACTGGACCCACAGCCGAGGTGGATGTCATATAGCATGGGCCCCAAATGTTTTACTGTTTACATTCTTAAAAATAAAAGAACTCTAGAGAGCTTTGGTTTAGGTAGGTTCTATCTATTCACATTTACTGAATTAAAATTAAAACTGAAGAATTTTGTTTCTGTTAAATTTTAAACTTTTTGAGATAACAGCTTCCCATATAGCTGTAAGAAATAATACGGAGGTCGAACGCACACTTCACCCAGCTCCCCCAATGGTAACATCTTCCAGAAATGCAGTGCAGTAACACAACCAGAGGAGCGACACAGAGTCCACTGATCTTATTCAGGTTTCGCCATTTTGACAGGTTCTCATTTGGGTGTGCAAGGATTTAACTCTGTGTAATTTTACCGCATGCACAGACTCATGCGACCACCACTAGTCACGAAAGAGTTACGCCATCACTACGGGGTTCCCACGTGTTAACCACTTCCTTCCCTTCCCTAACCCCTGACAACCATTAATCTATTTTCTGTCTCTACAGTTCGAATATTTCAAGAATATTATATAACACAGCCATATACTACGCAGCCTTCTGAGTATGACATCTTTACTCAGCATAGCTTTGAGATCCATTCAAGTTGTTTCATTTATCAGTAGTTCATTCCTTTTTGTTGCTGAGTAGGATTTTGTGGTGTTGATGTACTACCTCATTTAACAATTCATCTGCTAAAAAATGTTTGGGTGTTCCAGTTTGGGGCTACTACAAATAAAGTTGGACCACACTTTGCAAACCGCTGCCATACTCCTTGATTTGTTTGTTATTTTTTATTATTTTGGTTTGCTATTGTTTTTAGTTGTCACTCACTGCAGTGAAATTACCAAATGCCATTTCTCCCATTTCTCCTTACTTTGGACTCAATGCTGTCCTGGGGAAGCAGCTAGATGGTAGGGATGGGTGGTGAAGAGAAAGGAGTAAGCTCAAAGGCTCTGCTGGGCTCTGGGAAGCCACACACATGTATGGACCGACCCATAGGTGGAAGCTGAGGGATCGTAGAAAGCACACTGCACCAGGCTTCAGATCTGCCTTCAAGACCCCTTTCCTAGCTGTGCGACACTGTACAAACATCCCAGCCTCTCTGAACCTCTATTTTTTCATCTGTAAAATGGGGCACAATAGGGGTAAAATATATTACTGTATGTGAAGATGCTTTGTAAACTATAATGTGTAATTCAAAAGTAGGAAATTATATCTGTTAAACGAACAACTAAATCTGAAGAATGTCATTTTTATGAATGCTAAGAATTAAGGAGTGAATTTGGGCTACTGAACTGAAGCCTAGACATGTCAAGTTTCCCAGAGGCCTAGGTTTTCTGCCTCCCCACCTTTTTTTAAACGACCAATGGCTAGCTGCACTTAAGTTTCTTGGAACTCAATTTATAGACATATTTTAGGGTGGCAGAAAGGATCAGCGGCCTGGAGAATGAACTGGGGTCACTTCAAGTGTTCTGGTTGACTAAAAAAATCCCGACTGTTTCGAGAGCCATACAAATGTTCTAAGGTTTCATCTAATGATCCATGTCTGCAAAGTTATCTTAAGGAGACAATTCAAAACAGAAAAAAAAAATAAGTTCATCTCAGCATTATTTATAAACACAAAATACTGAAAGTAGTCTGCATGTCCAACAGCAGAGAAATGGTTAGGTATGTTGTAAATCTTCAAAAAAATGTTACACTGCTATTAAAACTTTAAGCGTAAGATGCAGGGAGTTATATATGTCAATTATATCTCAATAAATCTAAAAATAAACAAGATAAGGGTAAAAGCTTTTCATATAATGTTAACTGGGAAAAGCATGCACAGAGTTAAAATTCACAAATATAACAACCAAGCAATAAAATACACATATAAAAAGACTTCAGGAGGAAATACATAAAAAGAGCTGCCGTATAGGGATTATGGGTCAGTTTTCCTCCCTTTTTCCTGTTTTGTAAACTTTCTGTGATATTACATTATTTTTTACAATTAAAATTTGTTACATTCAGAAAAAGAGTACATGAAGGATTCCTGAGGGGGCAGGTCACAGAGCAGATCAAACCTGAGACCTGGTACCAGCTAGTCTTCCAGGATGTCAGCATGACTATCCTGTGTGCCACACCCTTCTGGATGACACCAGTGCCACGCCACTGGAACCAGCCAAGGCCACTCAGCAAAGGGTGATACAAGTGTTCTAAAATTGATTATGGCGATGGTCACACAACCTCAGTCAGAGGTTTCCTGACTCTTAGTCCAGGTCACTTTCCTTGGGGGGAAACTGGCCCAGCGGGGGTCTCCCATAGGCTTGAGGGACTCTGGATAGCAGTGTGGCTGTCCTCTGCTCCCAGAGACAACGTGTTTTGGAAACTATGGTACTCTTCCCATAAACTCACACTGGGCCTCAGCTCCCTCTGCTCTCCCATTTAGTTGGGCATTTATCTGGTTAATACTATGGAGAGCTCTAGGTCCAGAAAACACAAAAAAGTCTAAAGTGAGCAAGGGCTAGAGTGAGCTCTAAGCCAAAAGCCACCAGGCCGCCTGCTGTCCCCTGGGTCTGCTAAAGTAGCAAATGACAGAGTGGCAGAGGACTCACCTCATCCATGCCAGAGGCAGTGAAGAAGATGCCAACCTCTTCGGCGTATCTCTGCAGCTCCTTGTACTGGTCATGGCTAAATTCCAGGTGGCGCTTGTGCTCCCCGTATGTCTTTCCCCAGGAATGCTTCGAAGTATACGGCCTCTCCAAGGCTTTCCGATTAAACTTGTGCTCCAGCTCACTCTTCTGAAATTTGGCACAATCAGCCCCACACTCCTGCAACATACATCAGGGATCCCTTCACTGACTTGTCATGGATTCTCAGAGGAAATGTTGGGGGCAACTGCTATGAAATCATTATCTTTAAAAACAATGTCAATTGACAGAGGGGGTCAAGAACCCCCGAAGAGTTAGAGGAGAAGCAAAAAGTCTCAAAGGAAGAAAAGGTTGGGGATGGGGCTTCCTCTTATCCACCCCGCAACCCGCCTTAAAATGCAATAAAAAAAGGGAGGGAGCTCCTTTTGGGCTTACTTTTGTGTTATAATATTAAAAGTAATTAATCAAACAGTTAAGGAAGATTTTAAGTTGTATATCTCAGCAGAAGACAGTAAAATGAGCACTGGACCAGCATTTAGTAGAAAAAAAAATCAGAACCTGACCCTAAGTCTTGGATGTCACTTCCTGTCTCTGGACTCAGTTTCTCCATCTATAAAAATAACTGCTCTGGGCTAGCTCCAGGACCTGTAACTCATCTGAGGAGCCCCTTATGGGGATCAGAAATAAAGGAACAACTCTGCTTTTAGCCGTGTTGCACTTGTGCTTTTCTGCATGGCACCTTGTTTGAACAAGAGATTCTGGGGCAAAAAACAAACAAAACTTAGAAATGCCCCAGCCTTACTATAATATGAAAGTTAGACTGTCTGGCTATAAAAGCTATAATTCTATTGCCAGTCAGCATTCAATGTCTCAGAATTGTTTTTTAAGAGACAGAAATATAAGGAAAACCCTGTAAAAGGTCAGCATACTGACATTTCCGTAAACACAGAGGTGTCACTGTTATTCAAAACCTTGGCTCCAGAAACTCTTGTGCTAAAGAGTGCTGGTCTCACTCCTAGAAAAATCACAAGACGGCACAGTCAGGACATGATACCGGAAAGAAGTTCAAAGAACATTAAAAGTGAAAGTGACGTATGACAACACAGTTCCCATTGTCTAGATGAAGATCTCAAGGCCCAGAGTGACCTGACCAAAGTTGCACAATGAGTCTCCAGCAGAGCTGGCCAGATCACTTTCCTAAAAGCTGCAGACCATGTGTGTCCTGGTTCAGCACTGCAACCTGGATCCCTGCTACACCCAGGCCCCAGCAAGCTAACGAGGAGGTCTTCACAGTGTCGCTTAGGCTCCCTTTGCTTCTCACCTCTACCTCAACACTTTCACTCAAGAAGTTAAAAGACTTGTCTCCACCTGGGCAAACCTTCCATTTACAGGAAGATGATAAAAATGAAGTAGCAGAAACCACATTCCACATGACAGCAGTAGTACCAGAACAGGTTCCTCTTCTCTTCTCAGCTTCTTTCTTAAAGATGAGTGATTTCCTCAGCTGTTTAATGTTATGATAAACTCTAGGTTGAGAAAACACAATCACTGTCTGTTTTACTACAGGGCCATGGTTTCTTTGTTCAAGGTTTTACTGCTTCTCTACTAGCAAAACACAAGTAGCAGAACTCCAGGATGAGCCAAGGCATCATGCTCCATTTCCATCAAAATTTGAAAGTTAAAAGTATATCCAATTAGGAAATCCTTAATTATAATAAATTTATATTATATAATTATAATAAAATAAAAATAATTGAGCCCTGGTTGGTGTGGCTCAGTTGGTTGGAATGTCATCCCATAGTCCAAAAGTTTGCAGGTTTGATTCCTGGTCGGGAACACATATGGCTGCTGCCATAACATGACATACTGTTTTACAGCAAACTTTTGTCTTAATAAGTAGAAAGAGGATACTCTACAATAATGATAAGTAGTATAGTAAATACATAACCCAGTAACATCATCACTTATTATCATTATCAAGTTTTATGTACTGTACATAATTCTATGTGCCATACAATTGACCCTTGAACATCATGGATCATAAGGGACTTGAACATCTAGAATTTTGGTACCAGTGGGAAGGACCTGGAACCAATCCCCTGCGGATACTGACATTTTTGGGAAGTCAAGTTATAAACAAATTTTCAACCGCGCCAGAAGGATCAACTACTTTTATACCACTGGCAGTGGTAGAATTGTTTACACCAGCACCACCACAAACACATGGGTGATGCATTAAGCTATGACATTTGAGGGCTATGATGTCACTAGGCGATAGGAACTTTTCCGCTCCATGATCATCTGTCTTATGGGATATGTGTTGTCAGTCCTTGACCTAAACATCATTATGCAGAGCATGACTATACTGAACCCTATGTGCCAAATTCTATGCTATCCGCTTTACATGAGTTACCACTTGATCCTTATAACTCCAAGGCAAGTACTATAATTATCAAGATTGGTTTTCAAATGACACGTTGGGGCTCACAGAGATTAAGTATCTATCTCACATTCACGCAACTGGTAAGCTGTGGAGTCAGGATTTGAACCCAGAGTCCTGGCATTTTAACTATTTCACATTCCAAACACAAGGAACGGCAGGTGAGAGACCACAGAAACTTCCAGAACTTCCAAAAATTCCTGCAAGTAATTCAGTATCACTGGAAGATGTCAGAGATAAGTAACAGGCAGGAAGGGGCCAAGTTATCAAGGTCTTGAAAGCATAAGAAAAATGATTTTCTTATCTTACCTTGCATGGTAACTTAAAATTTTGAACTTTCCAGTCCTGCATTAATACCAGAGATACATCAGTTGGTTGTGTGTCAATGCCCAACACACATCAAACTTGATCTAAAGGACTTAGGACATGACCAGACTACCTGGCATCCAATTGATAAGCATCCTGGACCAACTAAGAGTGCAGAATCGATTAGTCTCAAGAATATGACTTTACTATAAGAACTCCTAACTTTCTTTTCTTCTTCAGAACACTTCTGGGTTTCTGCCTAATGGCGTTCCCAAACTCTAAGGCCCTTGAGTAAATCTTGGTCGTTTACTTCTAGTCAAAGCCTCTCACTGACTCTTTTCGAATACATTGGACAGAGGATTCCGACTTTACCCAAGGTCAGCAGGGAGCCACTGACGGTTGTCAGTAGGGGGTACAACTGATCAAATCTGTGTTTTAGAAATACCAATCCGTCACCAGGAGGGGGCGAGGGAGGTCGGGTTAGAAGGGTCAGGGTGGGGCAGAAATGAAGAGGATTTGGAAAGATTCAGAAATGGACCAGGCAAGCAGGACGCCAGGCCAGAGGCAGGGCAAAAGACAGGAAGGCGATGCCGGCTCCCCGCGACATCTGCCCTCTCCGGAGCCCCTCACTCCTCTCCTCTGCAGCGCTCCCCTCACCTTGGCCACGCGGATCATGCGCTTGGCCACGTCCAGGTCGCCCTGGTGGTTCTGGCCGATCTCGGCAATGATGAAGCACGGGTGCTGCCCGCCCACCCAGCGCCCGGGACACAGCTCCAGCTCCAGCGGCATCGCAGTTACCGCGCTTCCACGCCACTCCACTCGCCTGGCTCCGGCCGCCGCAGGCGCAAGTCCTTTCAGTCGGCAGCCCAGGGGCCCACACGTAACCCCCGCCACGTCAGCCCGCGCCCGCTGCGTAGCCAATCCCCGGGTTTCGCCAGCCAATCGGGGCAGGGGGCGGAGCTACCCGCTAGTGGGGCGTTGCCGCGGGACGCGGAAGCCTGGCTTCCTTTTCTAGAGCCCGGAAGCGTGGTCCCAGATGAGTGGCTAAATAAACATTCTGGGAAGGAGGCTGATAGCTGCGCTCCCAAGGGCGACGGGAGAGCGTGCCCTACAGCAGGGGTTACCGGCCGCCGGGCCACGGATCGGTACCGGGCCGCACAGCAGGAGATGAGCGGCGGGCGAGGAGCGAAGCTTCTTCCCTCTCGTCAACACTCGCATTACTGTCTGAGCTCCGTCCTTGCCTCCTCCCCACCGCCGTCGTCCGTGAAAATATTGCCTTCCACGAAACCGGTCCCTGGTGCCAAAAAGGCTGAGGACTGCTGCCCTACAGCATAATGGAAAAAACGGATTCGGGATTTAGAATTACAGTGCTGGTTCGAGCCCAGCTGCTGCTACTAATCATGAATGCGTTAGTCCTTCGTGTCTACAAAAACCCTCATCACAGTACTTGGCCTGTAGTAAGCTGGGACTAGGACCCTAACTCTGTCGGGTTGCAGGCAAAACTGAGAAATAAGAGCCAATTTGAAAGAAAAAATAACGTTGACTTCCAGCTTGACTTACCAGAACTGATGAGTAAAGTAACAACAGTAACAGAAAGGAGAGGAGGCGGCATCTCCCGGTGGAACGTGAGATGGGTAGGTTTTGGACCCGTTGGTATAAATATGCAGGTGAAGCTGCCCACCATGCAGGAGGAAAGGCAGGTCTGAAGCTCAGAGCAGAGGTCTGGGTCCTAAGGGAGGAAAAGACCAAGGGATAGGTTGGACTTCTGAAGGAGAGGGTGTGCAGAGGGCTAAGCAGTGTGGAGGAATGCGCCCCGTGCAGCCACCCAGGAAGGAATGGAGAAAGGGACCAGAAGCAGGTGGCATTGTCCCAGGGAGGGGAGACACACAGGGTCAAAGGCCCGGAGTAGTTCAGGAGAATGAGGAGCAAGATCCAGGGGGGACTTGGGAAAAAGGAAGCCACTGTTCACAGCTGATCTGGTGGCCAAGGGGAGGTGAGGAAACAGAAGGGGTGAACATAGACCTTTCCTTGCGAAAGTTCAGTTATTAAAAGCAGATGGAAAATGCATGGTGGGCTGGATGGGGCCCCAGAGTGGAGGGGTTCTGAAGAAGTGCATGTTTGGAGGCCAGGAGGAAGCAGCCAAAGGAAAGGAGGAGATTGCTGCAGAGCTCATCCATCCGTGACATGTGGGTGGGCTGGGCTAGATGGGTGTGCTTTATACCTTTCAAGTTTAAATGGCCTTTCACACCTGGCTGAGGCTGATCAACAGACCCTGGTTACAGAGAAAAGGAAATCCAGCAATGAAGTGACTCATTCACTTTGGGCTGAAGAAACCATTATGGTTTTGTTTAATTTGTGAATAAGTGGAAATTAAGTTTAAAGGAGAAAATGTTTTAAAAGTTATTCTACAAAAGCAAGTGAGGCTGATGTTATTGGTGATTAAAGAGCTTTCAGTAAACTCTAGTACTACTTTACCTTACTATAATAAGGAGGAAAAGGATGCAATTTTCATTTCTTTCTTGTTCTTTTTAAAGTTCCTGGTACTTTCTGTTGCTTTTTCTGCTTGCATAATGAATCAATGTTCAATCTGTTGAAATGGATGAGAGCATGTGGGAAGGTCTTTAAAACAAAACCAACGAAGGATTTTTTTTTCTTCTGTTAGTAGCAGGAGAGGCAAGGAAGAACTTAGCTTTGGAGAAACTAAGGTACCCAGAGTGCTGGGTCATGGGGATCAAGGTATAGAATAAGGGCCCAATTCCCAGATATGAAACCCTGGGGTCTGGGGCCTCAGTGGGCAGCCTGACTGTGCTAAGTCCCTCTGGAAGTTGGCTCCTGCAAAGCTTCCTCCAACCTAAGACTCCTACCTAACTTTTTTTTTTATCCTTGCCCATGGATACGTTTTATTAATGTTAGAGAAGGGAGAGAGGGAAACATAGATGTGAGAGAGAAACATGTGCCTCCAGCACATGCCCTGACTGGGGATTGACCCCGCAACCTAGGCACGTGCCTTGACTAGCAATCAAACCTGCAGCCTTTTGGTGCATGGGACAATGATGCTGCAACCAACTGAGCCACCTGCCTAATGTTTTGCCACTCTGTGCTTTTGAGTTCCCCTAGAGGATCATGTTCTCTCACTTCCAGGCTTGGCACAGGCTGTTTTACTGAGCCTGCATGTTCCCCAGTCCTCTACTTTCACCATACTGAGCCATGCTTGGCCCCCTTCTGCAGGTCCTTCAGCCTAGAAGGTACTTCCTCTCACAACTTTCTCTGATCTCTCCCACAGCCTTCTCTGGGCTGCCATAGGACCTTCTTTTTCTTCCACTTACTACCCTTTATGGTAACTGCCTCTTCTCATTTGTAGTTCCCTCTAGACCTAGCTCCTTTGAGCCAGGAAACATCTAGAGCACCTACTAAGTACTAAACCCAGAGCAAAGCCCCAGCAATACAATGGTGAACAAGACAATGTTGCTTAGAGCCTTGTATTAACAACTGTCCTACGGGGCCAGGAGCCCCTTGAGAGCACGGTCTGGACTGTTTCTTACTACATATATCCTGAGTACCAAGCACAGGAGTTCTTAATACTTAGTAGGTCCCAATAAACATGTTCTTAATGAGCAAATGCAGAAAAGGAAAGACGACAACTAAGACTGAGGCGTAACTGACTTTGTTTACTCGCCAGCCACATTCAGCCTCTTAGGGGAACACCACTGCTCCTTCAAGTCAGCTTTCTGGAAAATTCCTCTGAGGAAGAAGTGAAGTATTGATCCATCCAAGCTCCCCAACCCCACAGTGGTAGTTGTCAACATAGAGTCCTCCCTGTTTGCCCAACCCCTAAGTATTTCATGGTTCAAACTCTGAAAACTTCCACTGTTCTCACTGTCCAGAACCTTTGGAAGCAACAGGGGCTTGTTAGCCAGCATCTACCTTGCTCCTAGACTGAGAAGGAAGGAACAGGTTCACTGACTTCCTCATCAGCAGAGCCAGGAGCCAGAGGGCCTAAGGAGCATGCTGGGGAAAGGGCATCAACTTTGGACGCAGGCAGAGCTGGGTTGGAATGCAAGCCAGACCCACCCTTTCCTGGCTATGGAAACTTGGGTAAGGCCCTTCACCTCTAAATCCCTGTTTCCACATCTGTAAAATGGCAGTGACAGTGTGTTATATCACAGGGGAAGAAGGTTGAGGATTTAAAGACTCTTTCTCACAAACAGCCGTCTTGCTCCCTTCCTGACTTGCTGCAGAAGTGTCCCCTAGTGGCAGATACACATCCTGCTCCTGCTCACCTGAGACTGGAATGCTACTGACCAGAAGACTGACCAGTGTGACTAGTAAAACTGACATTCTAGGATTCCTATGGCAGTTTTTGGAAAAGAGCTCCTTCACTGTTTGTCCTGGGGGTGCAGTCCTCATTCAGCGTTTTCCAAGTAACTTACAGTTTCCTCTGGTTCTCCTGCTACAGGTCTATCCCTTTCTATTCTGTTGGGCCCAAAGCATAGCTGACATTTACCACCAGCCCCCAAACCTTCACCTCTCCTTGGGAGGTGCTGGGGTAACTGGAAGTGACAGCATGAGTAACTACTAGCATCCCTGTTGCTGGTTAGAACTTGGAGTGTACCACATGCGGATTTATACAGCTGCAAGCTCACTTAGCTTGGGTCTTGTATTTTTTTTTTAATCTTCACCCGAGGATATGCTTATTGATATTGGGGTGGGGGGTAGATGAGGAGAAACATTGATTGGTTGCCTGCCACTGCACTCCAACGTGCCCCAACTGGAAATGGATCCCGCAACTTTTTGGTGTGTGGGATGACATTCCAACCTACTGAGCCATCTGGCCAGGGCTGGGCCCTGTATTTTCAGGTGAGGAACTGAGTGAACGCTCACAGAAAGAAAAGCAACTCAGAAAGGTCACACAGCCAATAGCCAGGCTGGGCTAGAACAGGTCTTTGGATTGAGGTCTCCCTCACAACTCCACGCTTGCTTTCTCAGGGCTGGGGTGGGGGTGCTGCCATTATGCACCCCCCCCACACACACACACAAACCCCTTCTGGCCTAGGGTCAAGCCCCTTAATCTGAATAACTCAGTCATTTTCTTCTCCGTGTGCCCTCCCCAACACTGCTGAGACAAGTTATAAAGTATGTGGTCAGAGATTATGAAGCTGACCCAATTGGCTCTGGGAATAACTTCTACACTTCCTGTAATCTTGGTGGTTTTCCTGCAGCACAACTGTTTGGCTGGCCAAAGCTTAAGAGGGCTGGTAACTTGACTCCCTTTGCAAACTGTCAACACAGTGGTATCACCAGCCTCATTAAAATTGATGTCAGCACAACTTGACAGGGCTGGAGAAAAAGAGAAGGTCACAGCCTAAGGGTAGAGTGGTTCTCTCCCCTTTCTCTAGTGGCAGGGTAGTGTACCCCAAAGAGAAATGCCAGAAATGCAAAGGACTGACCCTGCTGTAACTATCCTCACGTGTGAGGAAGTCCTGGCAATACGGGTGGGGGGCTAGCATCTTCTACAAAATGGTCTGTCTGCGTGAAGTGTCAGTAACCCTTCCGGTCCTAGATTCCTGTAGCAGGAGTGAATTCAAGATAAGAGCAGAAAGTTGAAAACAGCTCTTGTCTCTCTTTCTCTCTCTCTCTCTCTCCTGTGCCTCAGTTTCCTAATCTCTACAATGAGCAATGGTTCCAACCCTTTCATTATTGAAGGACAAATGATTCAAATGCAATCATGACATTCCAACATATCACACAGGGAGAGCCATTGCTCTGGTTGAAGGGCACAGGTATGCAAAAGAGATGCCTCTACTGACCACAAAGGATCACATTAAGGCCAGGCATCTGGCCCATCACAGCTCCCACGCAGCTCAGACCTTTTATAACTCAAAGATCTCCTTCGGGTGCGAGACAACTCCAGAAATACGGTCTGCTCTGTGAGCTTATCACCAATAAACCTGCTTCTTCAAGAACTTGAGAAAAATTGTCTGTAGTCAAGAACAGCTGAGCCTCACAGACCTCCCAGAAATCAGAATGTCACCACAGCTTTCTGGAAAACCGCATTTAAAAAAAAAAAAGATAGAAATGGAAACCTGGCTTGATACTTCCCTAGGCATATTCACTGGCCACACTGAGTAGGCCAAACTGACATTTTATAAAATGAATGCACAAGCAAATTGGACTTTCAAGGCCCTTTAGAGTAAGGTCCCAAATTAGTAGTCCAGTCTCACCAGCCCTTCCTCTATTCTTTCTCATTCTCTAGTCAAACTTGCCTATTCAAGTGTAAACGTATGCAGCAATCCCCACCTCAGCTCATCATGCTCCTCCCTCCTTCCTCCATTCCTATTTCTAAACCCTACGCATATTTTTGCTCATAGGGCTGGAACATTCCTTCCTAGGAGACTTCAGCAATCCTGCTAGTTGGAAGCCACCTTTCCAGCCTGAGTCATCCCAACGCTTACTCTAGGTCCTAGTAGTATCACCCAAGTCCTCACTTCTCTGCTCTGAGAACCCAAGGACTGGCTTGTCTCTATCCCAACCTTCTTCCCTCTTGCCCAGCCAGGAGCTTCAAATCTCTTAGATGCTTGGTAGATACTGGGAAATTCTGTAAAATTGAAAAAGCAAGAAAAATGTCCATTCAAAGTTACTGTTTAATATTTGACAACATCTGCCAAGCCTTAAGGACACTTAGGCTACAGAAGAAAATGCTTTATAACGTATTGAAGGTTTGCCAAATGGTAGATAAGGCCTGTAGTTGGAGAAAATAAAAGAAACCAGAAATCCAATTTTCTGGAATTTCCTTTGCAAAAAGCAAACTCGACTTAGACTAGAGGCTGCAATTTTAAAATAGACAATTTAGGGGTTCCAATGACGCTCTAACTTTCTAGATATAAATTCAAATTAGATTCCAATCTTTAACATTGCATTTACATGCATAAAATTCCCTCATTTTAGTAGCTTACAGCTAAGATTTACTAAAACAATCCTCAAATCTTTCACTTCAAAAATATTGGCAATGCAGTCACGCATCTATTAAATGGGTTAGCCATTAAATGCAGACTGCAGAGTATCTTACCCCTCCCCCAAATCCTTTAAGATCTGTAAGAATAGAGACAATTTCCATCTTTTGGAAAAGCTGAGTTGACTTCAGGCAGTGCCAGGCAGCTCTTCCGCAAGGCTTTTCACATGTCATTCCTCCTTAGCACGCCTGTCTTGATAACAAACCATACTCTGTTCACCTGTCAGTCAAATCCTACATGATTCAGCCATGGTGCAAAGCCCATTTTTTCCTTCAGACCTTCCTGTCAGTGAGGGTCACAGACCATCAGTGCTGCAAGGCTTCAGTAGCCATTTGACCACACCCCCACAATTTTATAGACTGGGAGGTGATCTAGAGGTCAACACAAAGTCACCCAGAAGATCAGTGGCAGAGCCAGAACTAGAATTCAGATCTCCCAGGATCCGGGGTAAGGCTTTTTCCTTTATTATACTATCCTCTTTCCCATAATTCAACTATTATTTTAATCTAATATTATTTTGACTTGCTTTCAGGGGCTCTAGAGCACTAAATTTCAAACATTATTAAAAAGCCTACTTTGTTTATTCCCACAGTCATCAAGAATGAAACTAGATTTAAATGCTTCAAGATCCTACACACTTGTTCATTTCCCTTCAATAAACACTAATATAAAAATGCCAAAGAAACCAGTTCTTTAGTGTGTTTTAACGTGAGCTTACAATTAAAGTCCAATTTAAAAATGTAAGCATACAACTAGGCTTTACCAAAGAGGAACATGTTTATTTCACTTAAATTCTTAAAAATACTTTTTGGCAGTTGTCACATAAAATGTCCTAATGTAAAAAGATTTCATTAAAAAGAAAAGAAAAGCATGAAAAAAACAGACCCAAATGTTAAGATTTTATTTACAAAGCTTCTTTGTTGTACAGAAAGTAAAAATGCTGTTACAATCTTGGTGTAACTGGTAGCCACAGACGGTTGACTTACCAATCACAGCTATCCACGCTACAGCAAGAGTCTTACATGAAAACCTAACAACGCTTACAATTTTGTTGGGGTGCAGTTCCCAAGCTTGGTGGTGAATTTCCAAAAGGGACTAAATGGAGGAAGGCGGAATGTCACAGGAACTATTCTTTGGCTCTTTGGGTGGGTGGGTATCCTGGGGTTTGTATCACAGCTACCTTTTTTTTTTTTTTTAAACAGCTACCAAATCCATATGAGCAGTCCAACCAATACTGAACAGTTCTTTTCTTGCAGGTTATTTAGGGTCTTAATCATCTTCTCCTTCATCATCTGTTTCTCTCTTCCTCTTTTCACCTTTCCCGCTTTCTTCCTCCTCTGTACAATAACAAAAAATCGCTTTGAGACAACTGAAAAGGCATTTTGCCTAGGTTATTGCTAACAGAGGCAAAAACAAATTTTTGATGGTTAAGAGATTAAAAAAAGGTTAATAGTTAAAAAAAGATGTCAGTTTGATCTGATAGGTTGTTAATAAAAAGGCATTAATTTTAAAAAGCAAAAATGGTGACCACAGAACCAAGAAGGGCAAAATGCACAGGAGCATCTTAAATCATAGCAAAGTTAAACCATTTTTTTTTTTTTTCAATTTTAAGTTTCAGTCTTCCAAATGTTTCTTACACATGTTGGTCCAACAAGATGCTAGCAGTTATTAAATAAAATGCATAGCAAGGACTTTGGAATGAGTAAGACTGTTTCGAACCATGCTTATTAACAAATGGACCTTGAGCGGGCTGCTTAACCCCTTCCCTTTCAGTCTGTTTCCTTGTTTTTATAAAATGGAAACAATGGTACTGATTTGTGTTATTCTGAGGAGTAAATGAGATAACACAAAGTATTTAGCCTTAAACAGGGCAACACTCAAATTGTAGCAAGTTAGCATTAACTGAAAAGAGATTTCTTAGGCACAAGAGACCTACATATCATTGTTTTTTCAATTAATAAAAATTCAAGGCTATTTCAATTAAGCTAAATCTTTGTCAAATTATGTTCCAAAAAGCTCCTTGAAGGCAGAAACCAGGTCCAAACGATTGTTCTATCATTGTAAATTCTGTCTAGTGCCTGACATAGAGAACAGATGCTGAAAATATTTGAACCAATGGAAAGCACAGCAAACAGCCGGGTACTCTAAAACCTACACAAGCATGAGAATCTGTACTTTCAATTAGTAATAAATAAATGGAGGTTTCACTGGTTTTGGTTGGGGGTGGGGAGGAATAACACTGATAAAATTGGGAAGGTGATATGTATATATCCTGCAAAAATTATGACCCAATTAAGACTTTTTTAAATGAAAGAATTCAAAACACAGAAATCTCAAGCCTGACAGTAACCCAAATGATGGGGTCTAAAAACATAGTTCAACTGTGGGGACTGAAAACTGGACCCCCTTCCCTCAAACAGGCATTCTTAATTGCTCGCTATAGAGCAGGTGAGCTGCACTAGCGCGCACATGTTGACCAAGCTATACAAAGAGCCTATGACGACCACCAGGGCAAAGGGCATTGTATTTTCTCAGTGGTTCCAAATTCTAAATTAATGGAAAGCTGCCCCCACCCCAATTTTTAAGTGAGAAGGAACAAGGTGCATGCATTAGACCCACCTTCATCCTCATCCTCATCCTCATCGTCTTCATCTTCATCAACTTCTCCATCATGTCCAAATTCTTCTTCCTAAAGAATGGTAATGGCATAGCATTATTAGATTAATTCTGCCAAGTTGAGAAATACAAAAACTAAATAATTTCTCAGTAAATATAACAATCCATCAAGGAGAAAACTTTAATGTTATTTTTATCTAGTTTGATGTACTGAGATATGTTGGTTTTGCTTAATAAGCTTAATTTAAAATTTTCTTTGAAAATTGTTTTCAGAAGCATGCATTTTATTTGCCAGACATGTTTAATTAGTATAAATTTTAAATGAATAATTCAAGAAATGATATAAAAATCTTGAATTTCAAAGTAGGTTTGGACAAAGATTTCTAAATTACCATTGTTATAAAAAGCTTCTTTCAGGAACTTAATTTCATTAAAGACCTATGAAAATTATACAAATGCTCAGCCTTATTTCTGTACTAAAAACAACATGCATGTTGATGATGCCTAAAATTCCTTTGACTTTTCACAAACCTCCTTGAGAGTCCAAGTTAAGTCACTCCTTTCTCCTGTCCTTCTATGGCACTCAGCTCCTTTGAGATACTGTATTACTAGGTGTCCCATTAAACCAGACTGCCTGCTCTTTCAGGGCAGGACCACATTCTTATTTAACTCTGCATCCCCAGCTCTTTAACAAAGGAAGCATGTATTTGCTGAATTGAGCTGCATATATAAGAACAAGTTCAGACTTGGTAAGCATACCCTTCCTTTCAATACAACAAAGGGACAGACATAACTTCAGTTTTCAATGTTTCTAGGTTTTTCACCCTATTGAAAGACTACTCAACTCATTGTTTCCTCCCAAGTTAAATGGTCAAATTTTATCTTGCAGAGCTAAGCACTGTGTTCAGTTAGCATTCCATTTAGTATTTATTAAAAGGGGATGGAAGTTACAAGAGCTAAATTAATCAGGCTGATAGTCTAGTCACAAGTTTTCTAATTTCTTTAAAAAGCCTTTTCCTTTCTTTTTAAAAAACCATACGCTTCTAACTAATTTTAATTAGGAAGGAGGACAGCAGAGTTGCACTGACCTCCCCACTGACTTCATCTTCATCCTCTTCCCCTTCTACCTCTTCATCTTCATCTTCATCCTCTTCGTCATCAAACTCTTCCTCCTCACCATCCTCATCCTCCTCGTCCTCCTCATCTTCTCCTTCTGCAATTAGTCCAAAAGGAATTCATTAGATACCCCTGATGTCCCACTGGGTACGCCTGCTAACGTGTAGGGGAGCTATGGTTGGTCCACAGAACAAATGCTGGGCTACACCAATGTCAGGGAAAACCATGAACTACAGTCACCCTCTTTCTCCCAAGATGCTGTAGCTCAGTCCTTTGGTCCAACAGTCTCCTAAAATCTGGAGGCCAGGACTCCTGGTAAACTGATGTACATTAAGACACTCACTGAAGGACTTCCGGCATGAAAGCATAGACAGACACGCTGCATCTCCCTCTACAATTAAGAAGGAACACAACTACCACAAAACTAAAGACAACCAGAAGTTCCAGAAAATCAGGCTACATGGAAGTCCAACAAACAAAAATACAAAGAAACTCATCCAGAGGGGCAGAGCTGGGGCGGAGAGGACGTGGTGTGGTAGCGGCAGCAGATGCGGCAGTGGCAGGCCAGCAGAAAGTACAGTCACACGTTTTAAAAAGTCAGGAGGGACACCTGGGGAGCGTTCCCAGCCCTAGACCAAGCCGCACAGCCCACAGTCCCAGCACTGAGGAAAATAAGAGCCTCATTGCTTCTGACTGTGCAAAGCAGTGGGGGCTGGGGTGGAAGAAGAAACTGTCGATCTCTCAGCAGAGTCCATTTGTTTGAAGGGCCCCCATGGCCCTAGAACATCCACAGGACCCACCCACTCTGGGAACGACGACCAGGGCAAAGCTAGAGAGGCACCAGTCCCATGCGGCGGTGGGAGAGGTGCCTGGAAGAGGGGCGAGTACTGAGTGAGTGGCATTGTTCCATTTCGGACCCCTCCCCCATACACAGGTCACCCTGTACTGACAAATACCTAAGACTCTGCCCCTTACAATGTAACGGGAGCAACAGCTCTACCTAAGACACAGAGGCAAACAAACAAAGGAGCCTGTCAAGATGAGGAAACAGAGAAGTATGGCCCAAAAGAGGGAACAGATAGATCAAGGTTCCAGTGGGAGAACTAAGCAACAAGGGGACAGCCAACCTAACAGATGAGGAGACAGCCAACCTAACAGATGCAGTTTAAAACACTGGTCATAAAGATGCTCAAAGGCTTGACAAATATGCTTGATTATGGCAAATGCATAAGGGAAGAAGTGAAGGCTATGCTAAGTGAAACAAACAAACAAACAAAAATCCACACAAAACCAATGGTAAAGGGAAGAAAACCAGGGTTCAAATCAATGATTTGGAACATAAGGAAGAAAAAAATAGTCAACCAGTATAGAATGAGGAAACAAGAATTAAAAAAAATAAGGAGGCTTAGGAACCTCTGGGACAACTTTAAACCTGCCAACATCCGAATCATAGGGGTGCCAGAAGGAGAAGAGAAAGAGCAAGAAATTGAAAACTTATCTGAAAAAATAATAAAGGAAAATTTCCCAAATTTGGCGAAGGAAATAGACATACAAGTCCAGGAAGCACAGAGAGTACCAAACAAGCTAGACCCAAAGAGGACCACACCAAGACACATCATCATTAAAATGCCAAAGGTGAAAGATTAAGAGAGAATCTTAAAAGAAGCAAGAGAAAAGCAGAGAGTTCCCTACAAAGGAGTGCCTGTAAGACTATCAGCTGATTTCTCAAAAGAAACTTTGCAGGCAAGAAGGGACTGGCAAGAAGTATTCAATGTGATGAAAAGCATGGACCTACAACCAAGACTACTCTATCCAGCAAAGCTATCATTTAGAATGGAAGGGCAGATAAAGTGCTTCCCAGACAAGGTAAAGCTAAAGGAGTTCATCATCACCAAGCTATTATTATATGAAATGTTAAAGGGACTTATTTAAGAAAAAGATCAAAACTATGAATACTAAAATGACAACAAACTCACAACTATCAAGAACTGAATCTACAAGTGTTGCTGGTTCGATTCCCAGTCAGGGCACATGACTAGGTTGCATGGACGTCCCCAGTTGGGGGCACGAGTGAGAGGCAACCACACAGTGATGTTTCTCTCCCTCTCTTTCTCCTTTCCCCTCTCTCTAAAAATAAACAAATTATTTTTTTTAAAAAAAGGAACTGAATCTAAAAAATAGAAACAAAATCCAAATAAGCAAACCAGAATAGGAACAGTCATGGGTATGGGGATCATTTGGAGGGTTATCAACTGGGAGGGGGATGGGGGAGAAATGGGGAAATGGTGCAGGGATTAAGAAGCATAATTGGTTGGTACAAAATAGACAGGGGGAAGTTAAGAATAATATAGGAAAGGGAGAAGCCAAGGAACTTATATGCATGACCCATGGACATGAACTAAGGGGGGGGTGGGACTGCTGGAGGGAAGGCGGTGGCTGGGCAGAGGGGAGCAAATGGAAAAAAAATTAGGACAACTGTAACAACATAATCAATAAAATACACTCACTGAAGAAATGATGCAACGAAGTTTTGTTATGACTTCCACCTTTGTCTATGTCTAAAAATTTCCATAGTAACAAAGTTAGAAAAAACTGAAAACAAAACAAAAAATCCTTCTCAGGTAAGGGTACCACTACAAAGCTTCCCAAACGGGGAACTTGGGAGACCCCTCTGACCAGCAGGAGAGGCAGGCTGAGAGACACCTCCATTCTCTGTGTCTCTCCTCCATTTGGAGGTGGCCTCCCACCAAGCAGTTCCCACCTCTCCAGGTCCTGGAGCCTGCAGTGCTCTCCCCTGCCTCCTGGCCTCTGAACGCTCTTCCCTTTCTCCTCTGCTGGGCTAACACTGATTCAACCTTTGAATCTCCTAGTCCCAGCTCACACTCCGACCGACACAAGCAGCCGGTGCCTCTCCATTACCACACGCTTTGCTCACTTGTGACTATTTGACATAAATATTTGGAACAGAGTGAGATGTCCTATTCTGTGTCCATGCTGCCACCTTATCCTATCTTTTTGTCTTGTTTCAAATATCCTACAAAACTGTAAAAATGCTTCCAGAGTACTAACTACACCAATAATCACACCCAAGCTGCCTGATATTTTTCCTCCTGCTTTTCTCAATCTTCTGTCTTAAATATTTTTATCTTTATAGAAAAGAGATATTTAAAATTATGATTCAACGTCAAGTAAAACATAGGCAATACAGTATATAATACTGTAATGACTTATGTATGGTGCCGGGGGATCACTTTGTAAATTATATAAGTGCCTAACCACTACCTTATACACCTGAAACTAATATAATGTCAACTGTAACTGAAAAACTAAAATTAAAATAGACCACAGACATAAATATAAGGGCTAAAACTTAAAACTTAGAAGAAAAAAAATTAAACAATGCTTCAAATACAATAATACCACAAATCGCAGCGACATCAGAAATTATAGTAGAATACATTTTCTTCATGCTGACTGATGTGAAAACTAATCACTCTGCTTCCCCTAAGCCACCTGGAGGCAAGAAACCATTTATCCTAAGAATGACTCACAGTAAATGCGTCATTGTGCAAGAAAAGCACAAGCTGATCAGAAGGAATATTTTGGGTAGAAGATATTTGAAGATTCTTAAAAATAACTGAATGTAAAAAAACTTGATCAACCGTCAAAAATAAAAACTATGTTCTAATTCTATGTTATAGCCAGAGATTATTTCCCTTATTAATGAAAAATGGAATCCATCATATAGTACTTGGAAATCATCATCTTCTTAAACTGTAGCCATATATTAAAGGCAGGAAAGCTATTTTATTTATTTGGATGTAACAAACATGTACCAAGTACCTAAGTGTTGGGCCCTGTGAATAGAGGAAAAAAAACCCTACCCAAGTAGACAGTCATAGCACCGTTGGGAGGGACAAGGATAGCAGAGAGTGACAAGTGCTATGAATGAGGTAGCAAGAGGATGTTCTAGCATGCTCAGGAACCTAACCTCTAATGGGTGTCAGAACAGTCTTCCTGGAAGTGTTGACAAAGACACGTTTGTAAGGAGGAGAAAGCAATAACCAAGACAAGGGAATAGCTAGGAGAAAGGCAGGGGACATAAAATGATAGTCCTTTTAGTAAATTGTAAATCACAAATACTTCAATTGGTTGCAGCAGTCTTCGATCTCTAGGCATGAAATTCAAGGCATTAGCTAACAAACTTTATTTGGAATCACTTAAAAGGCTTCAATGTCCCAAGAACTTATTTAAAATTAAACAGAGGTCCTAGCTCCAAATTTAACAAATGCCTATAGGCATGAGTGTGTTGTTTTTCTCAACAGCAAGAACATTCAGTAGCTTTATCAGAACCCTTTAAAGACAGAAATTAGGCTCATAAATGTTACATCCAATCACCTTCATCATCATCCTCTTCATCCACACCATCCACCTCGGCATCTGAGTCAGGAGCTTCTTGATCCTCTCGGTCATAGCCATCCAGGTAGGTCAGCTGGGGCAAGAGCTTGAAGACACTGTCTCGGTAATCATTCAGGTTAGTAACCTCACAGTTAAACAGATCCAGGCTTTTCAGACATTCCAACTTTTTCTGAAGGAAAGGATGAAAAAACACACCTCCTAAACCAAAGGAACATAAGCAACAAAACCCATCTCCTAAAGAGGTAAAATTCTAGGCTTGTATTCAATTAAGTACTCCCACTCAGCCTTGTACACAGGAAAACATTTCAAGTCCTTCACAACCTTTATATTAGAGGCCACTAGATTCTTAACTGGTCCTTCCCTTCTCTAACCCTTTCTCAAAGAACTGTCTTTTTCTGGCAGCATTGGTCTTAAGAAATATGAATTTGAAAAAAGTGGTTCTTAAAACTGGATTTTTTCACACTATGAGACAAATCAGAGAATTTAATAAATGTGGTTGAAAACTGAATTTAAACATTTGAGTTATCAAGTGGCCAATAAGAACTCATTGGGTATCAAGCATTATCTTCGATGGGAAAAAACTCATCCAATCCAATCAATCAATCAATCAACTCAATCTCAAGGTGTTGGAGATTTCTACTTGGGAGACATCGATGTGAAACACCAGAGATCGGAATGTAACAAAGCACAAAGGTGGTGCAGACATTTTCCAGGAAGACAGAAACCAATACAAGCTGGGGAAAAGGAAGGGAAACTCAGAGCTCAAATTTCAGAAATAGAGAAACATTGCACTCTTTTATAATTTGGGGGGAAATGAATGACTCTTATTACCAGAGTTTTCCATGTAATCTTCTGTTGTTACCATACCTTGAAACTTTGTTGTAATACCTCATTCGATTGGAACCTCCGTTTCATTTATAATAGTTAGGATCTAAAAGCCTGGCCAAGAAAAGCTTTCTGAGCAACCGAAGTGGATAGGAAAATTTCCAGGATTTTACTCAGACCTTCATCTGTTATGACATCAACGTATTGGTACTTTAACCCCACATCTATTAAGTTCTGATTAAGAGCAAATTATGAGGTTGGGAAGGAAGAGGCATTATTATAGGCAAGTACGGAGAGAGCAACAGGAAGGGAGAGCAGACCCTCTTATGGAAAAGTGCAGAGGGTGCGATACATATAAAAGCAAACACAAAATGTGAAGTGCTATGTAGCCTGGTGCCTTTCAGGATAGGGGCAATAAGCCTGAAGGGCATGTGCTACATAGCTTCATAAATGGAACTTTTAATGGTTCTGAATCAAAAGAAAAAGCTTGGTATTCTCTAAGAAAAAAGTAGTTAAAAAAAAATAGGAAAAGGATCTCTGCATGAAGTTCAGTTGCAAAAAATACATGTTGATGTTTAAAGGCTTTGATGCTTTATTGGGAAAGTTATTTCAATGTTCACAAGGACCTGAGAAGAATGCAGACTAAACAAAACCTTGTCTCAGGACTTGAGGTGTCTGTATTTGTCTGCTGGCCTGTTCCGGCCCACTGACTGTTTTTGTAAAATAAGTTTCATTCAAACACAGCCACACTCATTTGTTTATATATTATGTACGGTTTCTTTTGTGCTACAGTGGGAAAGCTGAGTAATTGTGACAGTGACTGGCCAACAAAGCCTAAACGATCTATTATTGTGCCCTTTAGAGGCAAGTGTTGCTGACCCCTGCACTTACAAAATCATCATCTTCCTGGTCAAACATTAAGTTCCCACACTTATTTTATTTTCACTGAGCAGCCCTTGGGAACACAGAGCAGAGTTACAGCAACAGGAAACCGTACTCCTCAAAACACCAGCGTTATGTAAGTCAGTCCCCTGAGGTCTTCAGAAAGCTGTCCCCAGTCCTTCTCATCACTGGGAGAGCTGCTTTTATGTCGTGTAGCTTTCAGATTAGGTTCCCCGGTGGGCAGGCCCTGACCTCCAGAAGCCCAGGTATGAATTCTTGCCAAAGAGAAAAAAGAAATGCTGAAATACCTCCCCAGACAACTAGCTAGCATACTGGAAACTCTTTTCACAAAAAGGTTGGCTCTATACCAGTTAGGATATAACCACAAGTAAATTTAGGTAGCTTTCCCAAAGAGGCTCAGTCTAAAAATTCATTGCTCAAAGGAATGAGCCCTGTACTTCTCAAAATATTCCCCAGGAAAAAATGCACAAAAAATGTGTTAAACCCCTGATTTTTCATGCTCTATGGTGCCCCAAGCCCTTTCTCTAGTTCTCTCAATTATCCCAGTACATAGGGCCTCCAAGGCTCTCCTGTTTCTGAAACTCTAAATCTGTAATATTTTTGACTTCTTCTTGAAAAAGAACCCATTATAATTTGAACATGCCGAAAGTATGCTAGAAACCTAAGTGAAAGCAAATAAACAACAAAGTCATAAATTACTGTAGTACCTAGAATTGTTTCAAGTAGTAAAATTACAGTTTAAGGCCCCAAATGCACTACACACAGATCATTCAGGATCCCAATGTAATGTCTAAATACTGCTACAAAAAAAAAAAAAAAAAATCACAGCTCTATCATATCATAAATGTGGCCTAAAATTAATAGGCTAGCCATAATAAACATTAAACATTTTATTAACAATAATTTTGCTTGCCTTCTTAGAATTTAGAAGGGCTTTGGGGGATGGTTTGGATGGCCCAGGTCTCTTAAAAAAGGTGTCCAAGGAAGTTTGAATTGATGCCTTCTTTGTCTCTCGATTAATATCCCTGTAGCAAGCAGAGGCATTCACAATCATTGCATTGACTGTAAGAACTGGGCTCAATGTAGACGGTGTTCAAATGTATGTGGTTAATGAGGATGAGGATGGTGTTTTTCCCCACTGAAGAATACTTTCAGAAGTCAAAATGGACCCAACATTTCCCCCCTTCACTTTCTCCTACAGTTTTATTTTATTCCATGTTCTAACTGCAGAGGACCCACTTAGCACCCCTAGGAATATGAGCAGCAATTTCAGAGAAGGGCGGGAGCTCACGCTTTCCCAGACAGCCCTGGGTGTGCAGCCCTGCAGCTCTCTCATTGGCTAGCCAAGTGTGTGACTCTGGACAAGGGATTCAGCCTCTCCCAAGCCTCAGCTTCCTCATGTGTAAAATGAGGGCCATGCTATTTCTACCTACTTTGCAGAAATGTTCCTTGAGGATTACTAATGAGATAACGTACACAAAGCACCCACTACGGTGTATGGCACATAGCAGATCCTCCCAAAATGGTTAACTAGAACAACGATTACTTCTCATTCTTCACTGTCCCAGGGGACTGAGACTTTCACAGCCACCAAAGGGCCCTCACACATCACTGATCAGGTCACGAACACCCAAGCTTCTGCACCATGTTTGCTTCTGCTCTGCCTCCATGTGCTAGGGCACTGACGAAGGCTTCTGATGAAACATCAAAGAGGCCTCAGGTTGCCATAAGAATTAGGCAACAGCCAGTGATCTAGCATGGAAAGGTACTACCTGGTCCTATGTTCCAGAAAAAAGGGGGTTCCCATGTTCACGGTGACCCAAAATGATAGGTCTGTCATTAACACAAACAATAAAGGCTTAGTGTAGATGTCCAACCTAGATACCATCGGCACTTAATGTAGTGCTCCTGTTGAAACAGTTTAGGTCAATTTGGATATGGAATAAATTTGAAGATAAGAAAAGAACAGGTCCCAAGAACAAAGAATGGTGGACTTGGATTTGAATCCCTATTCTGCCGCTATCCTGTGACCATTGAGTAATTAAGTTTTCTAAACTTGATTTTCTCTACAGTTATTCTCTCTTCTGTGGCTTACATGAGGTTACAGTGGGCAAATGTTACTGCAAAATTCAATAAATGTTTATTTAAACATTGGAAATGGGGACTGGTTTGGAAGAATAGAACTAGTAAAAATGAGGTAGTCTAGACCTGAGCAGTGTGGCTCCGTAGGTTGGGCATCATCCTACAAAGCAGAGTCACCAGTTCAATTCCTGGTCAGGGCACACGCCTTGGTTGTGGGTTCAGTCCCCGGCTAGGGTGAGTGCCAGGGTGTGTTCGAGAGGCAACCAACTGATATGTCTCTCACACATCAATGTTTCTCTCCCTCTTTCTCCCTCCCTTCCCCGCTCTCTAAAAATAAATTTTAAAAAAATTTTTTTAATGAGGGAGTCTAGAAATCTGGGTGTGCCTATCTATAGCAGAAGAAAAGGGGCAAAACTGATGGAGCAGAGGTGAGAAACAGGCTCCCAGCATTTATGAGAAATATGAGCTCAACATGGTCCACTTAATGAAACGTACACGTAAAGCAGCTCAGTAAAAGATGATGAAATCTACATTGGAGCAGCACCTCAACTGTTAATTAAGAGGGAAAAGACCGTATAATTCTGACAGGAAATCCTCTTCAATGAAAGAAGTCATAGTTTAACTCTATCTTCCCTTGAAATATTAACAGAACATTCCATACAACTGATGTGAAATCCAAATATTATAAATATGCTGTGACATCATAAAAGATAGCAGAGGATGCCTTATCCTCTTGGGTTCTACTCTTCTGGATCCTGAAAGGCAATCCCTATCTGCTGTGTAACCCTCTCTTAATTGATGCTTGGAAGGTAATGGAAACACTGACTTTATGTACATCATGTTAGCCTCATTAAAATGGACTTCTACTGGTATGCCAAATTTATAGAATGTCATATTTAGGAAAAACAGTCATTTAACAATCTTGAATGCATAGAAATTTCCAGGTGTCAGCCAAAAAGAACAGCCTGGGGGCTGCCCCACACCCTGCATTAATCCTTGCCTCCAAAAGCTCTTTTCTGGCCACTACAACTTCTACACAGGGTGGACCCCGCTAGCACAGCTTCCCAACTTACAAAGCAAAGTAAGTGCAATACCTTATTTTATTTTCAGAACTCCTAAGTAAGTAAGGTAGGGATTATTATACTGTTTCATGAGTGAGGAAACTGAGGCCCAGAGAAAAGCAGCAATTTGCCCAAGGTCACACAGCAAGTCTAAACCCATTGCACTTCAAGTTAACTTTCCATAGCTTATCCCAGTATGTAAGACTGAGAAGGATTTTGGGGTTCCCATGCAAAACTCTGGGCAATGGTGAGCCAGCTAGAGTAGAAAATCATGGAGTAGGAGACCTAAAACATACTGGAACTGTCCTTGGACTTCTGTTCCATCTACATTCAGATATGCCACCCAATATAAATAGCTTTTTCTATAAAAGTATAGAATAGCCAGGCCAGCCTGGGGAAGAAAAATAAATGTTTAATTTCGTAAACATGTAAAATTTTAAAAGGACAAAAAAGAAGAAGAAAACAAAAGAACTCCCCTTTGAAGGAAGCTACCACAGTATCAGGCAATCATTTATTACTTCCAATCATTTCCCTTACTATAAAGTAATATGAAAATGAAAATGACCAATAAGTCCTGGTTTCCAAATTCTCAGTTACTTACCAAAGGTTCCAAGGTGCTGATATCTTTCAGTTTATTTCCACTTAAATTTAGATGTGTGAGATTTGGAAGTTTTTCTGCCAACATATCCAGACACCCACAGATTCTATTGTCACTGAGCTCAAGCTGCAAGAGAAAATGCATACAGCACACACACAAATATACAGAGAAGAGCAAATAGTTCTTAAATACCAAGATCAAATGGTCTCTATTTTTATTAGAGCATATTATGTTCATTTTGTTTGATTAAACCCAAATGAGTGGTTTACAGATCCCAGCAACATTTCCCAGGGAGGAGAGGCAGGATAGGATTGAGAAGAGTTGTGTTTTCTTAACTACCTGCTAATTATAACAGTTTGCTCAAGAGCTGGCCCCTAACATCAGTGAATACATTATCTAACCTAAAAAGTGGGTCAAAGCAAATTAGAATTCTTTGAGAAGTTGTAATACTCTATACTTGCCAGGAAGGGTAAATGGTCCATGCATTCTAAACAGCTGATTGTGTGCCAAGCAGAGCTTGCTATGCCCACTTGAAACCTGATCTGATTCTGTAGTGCTGACACAGTGTGGAGTTCTACATCTGGAAGCCACCAGGGAATGCTGCCCTGAAGACTACAGGAGTAGTACAGGCCCCAAAACAAGCCCTTAAAGAAGGTCCATGACCTCCGGAAAGGGAGTGGGGCAACAGCTTCAGGGTTGATACAACCAACTCCCTGGAGGCCACTTCTTGCATAAACCTGGCCTTTATTAAGGACCTACTCTAATTTCTTAGCTGCAGGTCAAGTAGCACAGCAAGTGGTGTGCCAATGAAGGAAATGAGCCTTTAAAAGGAATATTAGAATCTTAGAATGAAAGATATTGGAGCTTGGAAAAATTAGATGGTCAAGGGCATTTAATTCAAATTCTTTATTTTGCAGATGAAAAACTTACGCCATACTGCTGGTTTTAATTTCCTATTTTTAAGGGCCAAAAATGGTAAAATGGTAACTGGAGCTAACCCTTACTTAGTACTTAAGTGCCAGGTGCTGTTCAAAGCACTAGAAATACAGGGTGGACAAAAACAAATTTACAGTTGTTTGTATGGAAAATACTACAATAAATAATACAACAAGAATAAATTGTGTTTCACATACTTAAAACTGTAAACCTACTTTTGTCTACCCCTCCACATGAACTCAATCTCACAATAACCCCATGAGGTGGGTAGAATGATTAATCCCACTGACTGAGGAGGAAAATGAACTACAAAGAGACTATGTACCATGCCAAGAGCACACAGCTGTTACAGTGGTGGACCTGTGATTCAAAGCCAGACAGGCTAGTTTCAGAAGAATCCATGCCCTCTGCACTGTGCTATGTACCTTGCAGATCATGAAAACATCGACATAATTTTGTCTATGGCATGCAATAAAATAATCCTATTATGCAGCATAGAGTAGTTTTTAAAAATTTAAATAATCATTGAAAGAATGAGTTTAAAAAACAACTGAAGCCCTGACCAGTGTGGCTCAAGTTGGCTGGGCCTAGTCCCACAAGTAAAAGATCACCAGTTTGATTCCTGGTTGGGGCACAAGCCTGGGTTGTGGTTTCAGTCCCCAATCAGAGCACGTATGATTGCCTCTCAATATTTCTCTCCCCCTTTCTCCCTCCCTTCCCCTCTCTCTAAAAAGTAAATAAAATCTTAAAAAAAGAAAATAACAATTCAAGCCTGCTCCTTAGGTGTTATTAAATATTTCAGAAGAGAACGCAACATTTCAGAAAAATCTCTCCTTCTCATGGGATATTCCAGTCAAACAGCAAATCACTGTATAGATTTTACTTATTAATTTTAATTTTTGTATGTTTATTGATTTGAGAGAGAGAGACAGAGAGATAGATACGCCCATATGCACCCTGAATCAAGGATCAAACCTGCACCTAGGTATGTGCCCTGACAGGAATCGATCCCCCAACCTTTTGGTGTATGGGACAATGTTCCAACCAACTGAGCCACACTGGCCAGAGCTCATTGTAGAGATTTTAAAATATAAGTCTATACTCAACAAAGACTCAAGTGTTAGCTTTATCGAGATATTAGTAAATCAAAATAAAAAAGAATACTCCTGGCTGCTGTGGCTCAGTGGATTGAGCATCAGCCTGCGAACCAAGTGCCGCTGGTTCGATTCCCAGTCAGGGCACATGACTAGGTTGTATGTCAGGTCCCCAGTTGGGGGCGCATGAGAGGCAACCACACAGTGATGTTTCTCTCCCTCTCTTTCTCCTTTCCCCTCTCTCTAAAAATAAATAAATTGTAAAATTAAATTAAAAAAAAAAAAAAACTTATTATCATTGGTCAGAATACAGAGTATCACACATACGAAATAGTCACATCCCTTTGACAAGAATATCTTAAGTAACAGAAATAAGTCAATCTGCCAAAGGATTCAGTGGCATTATTATTTTGAAATGAAAGCAATGTATAACTTTAGGAAACCTGAGACATTTATTAATATATACCAAATTTCTTTCAGATCCTGTTTCTTGCTATAAAACAACCCATGTTCTAGGAAGTAAACAAAGTCCACACCAGCTGTGAGAACATCTACCTGCCTTTAAGTTTGATTTATGGATTATCTCCATTCCTACACTAACTCTACAAGTAACTGATTAAAATAAGACTTCAGAAGGATTTAATAAAGCCTCTATAGAGATGGATCACTGATACACTTATTTTCTGAATAAGTCTTATAGTACACAGACTCCAGTAATTCAGGAAAATGTGTCAGGATGCTAAGAAAACAACACGTAACACATACTACTAGGATCTGCTAGTATCAAGTTTATGTGGATATACGCTAAAGACATCACTTGTTTAGTGGGCTAATCAGAACTTCCAGTGTCACCAATAACCCATGCAAATAAAAAGGGTGACTCTTGAATCTCTAAAGCACATACTTATCAGAAGAAAGGAAAAATTTACCAATTTAAATATAACATGATTCTTTTGTATAGGAAGCAGGTCACCCTGAAACTCATGAAGACTGTCTGAACATTTATTACCTAAATAAAGCAAATAAGTAAAAAGCATTTCTGGTTCTTAATTCATGTACTTAAGTAAAAAACAAGTCCCTCTCAGGACTCAAAGCAAGCTACAGGAACAGCCTACCTGCCCTTTGTTTAAATTTGACCACACCTTTGTTTAGATAATAAACTGAACACCTAAAGAGTAAAGAATTCTGCAACATTTACATGACCACATAACTTTCTGTATATAATAGAAAAGGTACTGGCTTAGGGAAAAGGAGATATGGTTCTAGTTTTGGCTCTAGCACTAACCACCTTTGCTAGTAGCTTTAAGCAAATTACTGTATCTTTCTAGGTCTACTAGTGTGCCTGTAAAATAAGGGGCTAGGCTAAAAGATCAAAGTTTCTTCCAGTTTTGACTTTCTGGGGCTCTGTGACAGTTAAATGTGCAAGGCCATGAAAAAACATCTCCCCCCACTTTTTTTAAGAGGGGGTTTAGAGGGGGATAGTGATTGATTTGCAATTAGACCAGTGAAGTGCTAACAATGGACCAACAGCTAGGATAGGGAAATACAGTAGCGTTGTTACAATGAATTCTTGCAGTAAGTCACAACACATTTTAAACTTCTAGTAATTAAAAATTATGGAATGGATCTCTGGCTGGTGTGGTTCAGTGGATTGAGCACCGGTCTGTGAACCCAAAGGTCACGGGCTCAAGTCCCAGTCAGGGCACATGCCTGGGTTGCAGGACAGGTCCCCAGTTGCGGGCACGCAAGAGGCAACCAATTAATGTTTCTTTCTCATTAATGTTTCTCTCCCTCTCTTTCTCCCTCCCTTCCCCTCTCTCTAAAAAAGAAAATCTTAAAATAAATAAATAAAAATTACACAATGGGTTTGAATTATCACAAAGCCTACAAATTTGAAAAGTTTTTACTACTTAAACTCACCCTTAATCAACAAATATAAAACTTGAAAAGTTGTAGGGCACTTGTGTTTCCTAAACCAGAGCATACTAAGGACAAAACGTATCTAACATTATAACAAATTTATAATAATAAAGTAATAAATTATCTACAAAATAATTCATAACTACTATTATTTAGCATCCAACGTGTATTATTTCCAAACATCACAGCAATTCTGTAAGGTCAGGTGGCATCACCAGTTTACAGGTGAGGAAATTGAGCCTTAAAAGGATTAAATAACCTGCTTAAGATGACCCATCAAAGAAACGAAAGAGCTGTAATTCAATCCCAGATATGCCCAGTTCCAAAGGCCGTGTGCTTTCTGCTACACTAAATGCTTCCTTATAGGTAAAATCATACATTTTTCCCTTCTCAAGATGGTTCTCTCTTTTACTGTCAAAGAAAAAGCACTTACCTTTTTCAATTTTGGTAGTTTGGGGAGATTTGAAACTGAAATCAAGCCTACATTTATTAAACTGAGGAACTCTAAGTTCACAAATTCAGCTGTTAAGCCCTCAATTTTCCCATCATTTGATTTGCAATTGTCCAGGACAAGTTCTCGAACCTGTGGATGACAAAGGAAGAAGAAAAAAGGACAAGTTTTCAAAAACACAGAAAGCAAAGAGCAAAAACTCCAACCATAAATACCCAGCAAAACACCCCCATATAGAGGCAGCCTCTACTTAGACCTAGATCACAGTTATAAATAAATGAAAAATGATTAAGCCGTTAGTAACAATATACTAATAGATACCAAGGGTGGAATGTTACACCATGGTATAAATAAAGATTTAAACTCTTTCCTTTCCAGAGACAGAAACTACAGTTCCTAAGATATAAGTGAAGAAACCGTATCTCCCCTATTCCTCTTCCCAAGGGGCAGCTTTAACGACAAATGCAGCGTGAAGATGCCCCTCGCCCTCTTTTAGGCCGAGTCTCCACGCCCAGGCCCAGGAGACTGACACAGGAAAAGAGGAATGCTTTGCTGTTCCTGTCAAGATCACCAACAGGTTTTGGCAGCACTATACATTTCCACTTGTGGTTTTTATTCATCTTCACTAAGATTATCTTGGCATTACGAAGGGGTCAAGAGACAAAAGGCCTTAATTCAAAACAAAGATTGATTTGGATTATATGTGAGAATGACAGGGGAGAGAACTGTCGGACATGACATTTAGGTTCCTTTTTCAGACCATAAAATCTCCTTCGTTGGAGGTCCTGAAATTCAGAACTCAAATCCATCCAAAGGTATCACATCTGAAGATTCTGAATACTGATTACAGTAGTCCCTTGCTATATGGCAGTTCACTTATCGTGGCCTCACTGTATCGCAGGATTTTTAAAAATATATTTAATTAGGTATTGCGGGTTTTTTGCTATACCACAGGATTTTGCGGTACTGTATACATATGTTGTTAAAGTTACGTAGGTTTAAGAGTGCAGAATAAATGTAAGGTTCCTACTTTGCGGGGGTGTCTGGAATGTAATACCCACAATAAGTGAGGGAATACTGTATTTAATAGTCTACTGTGTGAATACTATACTAATCTTTATTAGCCACACTTGCCCTGTGGTTGACGCTGAAACTTGCAACTTTTTAACACATTCTGATCAATTTATAGTGATGCAAATTAGTTTTAACTGCCAAAGGCATTCTTGCAGTGAATCTGCCAAGTTTAATAGCATTAATCAAGTATATATAGAGAGAGAGACAGGGAGAGAGGGAGAGAGAAAGGGAGATGCTGGTAGTTGTAAAATGATAGGAGCTAGTAATGGCTTCATCCTCCTTTACAAAATCCAAGGATCCCACTGTAATAATTGCTATTTATGGAGAACTTATTTTTCTTTGCAGCACCATCCCCCATGTACTGAGAAGGAAACAGATTTACAGAATCAGTGATACCCACACCACCACCACTTCTCACTTGCTTCTTCACTACTTCTCACTGCCCTGCCTACTTCCTACTCAGAAGCCCTGGCCTCAGAGTGCATGCAGTCTTATTACATCTTTTTCCTTCCTTCCTTCCTCCCTTCCTTCTTTTCTCTAAATACCTCTGCTGTTATTCCTTCTAGTGAAAGTCAGCACATCTGAAAACCTAACAGGTCAACTGAGGAGAGCTGGACTCTGGAGACAGATGCCTGGGCTGAATCCTGGCTCTGCCACTTAGAACCTGTGTGACCGTGGGCAAGTCACTTAACCTCTCTGCTTCTCAGTTAACTTCTGGAAAAGGGGGTGAATAGGGGAATGACAGGGACCCTTGCTGTCTACTTTATTCATATCTATACTTTTTATTTTTTACAAGCAGGTATTTCCTTTGTACGTTTAAAAAAAAACCCAACAAACCATAAAAAGGTCAACTGTCATCGCCACCCACCTTAGTATACTGCAACACTCCTGAGATGGTCCCATTTCGTTTGGGGGACTTTAACTATATCTGACAGAAAATGCAAAATTATTATACAGAATCACACTACTATGCCAAAAGCCAATTAAGGACTCAGGCATATTGCCTCTAAAGCCATTTTGCCTTCCAGCTCACTGGCTAAAATCAGCTTTTGGACAATTTCTCTCAAATAGTAAAACTCTACTGTAACTAGAATCATTAAAAACTACCATAAAGCAACGAAATGTGAATTAAAACATGTTCTTGAACCAAACAGTAGAACAGGAATCAAAAAGAGGAAATTGGGAAAAAAATGTTAAAGTGTTATTTTGCAGGTTAGCAAATAAGTACAGAAGATGATGGAGAGGAGCTGAGGTTCTCCTTTAGAGAAAGGGGAACCACGTAGCTAGATGGAAATAAGAGAGGAACAGCTTGTTGAGGGAGATGTGTAAGGAATAACAAAAGGGATACCAAGCTTAAGGTTCCCATGGGATGTCCAGGTGAAAGGAACCCCAGATGGACATGTGGGTTTGGAGTTGGAGGGAGGTCTGGGTTGTAAGTTCTGTATTTGGGAGTCATCAGGATGGAGACAGCAGTGGAAGCATGGAATTCCTAGGTAGAGGACAAAGGATGGAGCCCCAGGGATACTGGAAAAGAGATTTGAGAAGAATCAGAAGTACCCGAAAGTGAAACATTAGTTTGAAACGCCCAGAGAGGCTTATGAAATAAGGCACAAGTGATTGAAAAAATTAGAGAACTTAAATGCCCATCAACAAGATACTCATTTCCAGGACATACTGTGGGATGAAAAACATACAGAATGTATGTTGTTATTTACATAATATAGCACACATTCACCTTATTTGTACATAAAATCTTAGGAACACTCAGGGAGAGAAGCAAGTGGCTGAGAAACTTTTCTCTAGAACCTTATTTTGCACTTCAATGATAAGAATATTAATCTATTTTTAAAAATAAAAGTCACTGCTAAGAATACTGCATGGGAGTGTCAGGGTTGTAGGGGACTGAGCAGGTGATGAAATGAGAGAAAACTTGGATATAAACAAAAGCCTATTATAAATAATGCCACAATATCTCTTAATGTAAAACTTCTTTTGTAATTAGGATTGTTTTCTCAGTCTATTGCTACATGAAAGAATATACCATTTGAATCTACTAATCTATTATTGATTTCTGAGTATTTAAAATGGCAACCATTTAACATTTTTTATGACCTTTCTTGATATGTGAAAATTCTAGGTATTTGCATTTATTCACCTTTTTCGTGAGCATGTTGTTTTTACCCTAGTAAGGCAAAAAGAAGTACTGACCCAAAAAAAAAAAAAAACCCAGACAAGCCATAAAATGCAATCATCAATAGACATTTAAAAAAATGTTTAACTACAAGAAGCAATACAAATGCATATTAAAACTGAGATATTGGGTTGGCCTAAAAGTTCATTATGTTTTTTCCATATGGTGGCTCTAGGAAGCACTTAGTTGTCTTCAATTTCATTTGAAACAATTTTGTTAAATTGAATTGTGACAGCTGTCATATCAGGGTGCATTTTTTTAAAAGCTTACCAAAACTGCTGAACTTTTTGTGCAGCCATTTCAATACTGAAGATGGAAGAAGACATGCAACATTTTTGGTGTATTATGGTTTATTATTTCAAGAAAGATCAAAACAACTGAAATAAAGATTTGTGCAGCATATGGAGAAGGTGCTGTGACTGACTGAATGTGTCAAGTGTTTTGCAAAGTTTCTTGGTACTACTGATATTCTAGCCAAGTAATTCTTTGCTGCGGGGCTGTCTCATACACTGGAAGATGGATAGCAGCACCCCTGGCCTCTACCCACTACAAGCCAATCAATAGCAGGTGATAGCTGACATACTCAGAATATCCAAATCAATCAAATTATTGGTGAAAATGAAAAATGTGTCTTTTATGGAAAAAAAACATAATGGATTTTTTGGCCAACCCAGTATCATTCTACTCTCACTGGAGGCAGGGCAGTTATTCCTGTGCAGAAGACAGCTAGGATGGGCACAGGTGCAGATGAATCTGTTAAATGAAAGAGCAAGAAGTTCAGGGAACGCATGCTGAGACCTTTAATTTTCCCTATGAGTAGGAGGCAAAAGAATTTACTGGGGAGAGTAGGGCAGAGGGTTGTACGGCTTAGCAAGAGAGGCATTCCCTGCACCTTTCTAGGAAAACTGAGGATGTAAAGAAATGTGCTTCCCCAAGACAGAGGCACAGTAAGAGGATAGAGCAGAATGGGAATTACTGCAGAAAGCAGAGACCACAGGAGGGTCCCACTGAGTGCTGTGCCCAAGTGTGACAGGCCTGGAAAGACCTCCACCAGCAGCCGTCTAGCCTGTCTGACGTTCTAAATAGGACTTTGGTGAAAAGGTATCTTCTCTCAGACACCATGTCAGCAGCATTCGAGATAAAGACTGTCCATCCCCTCATTCCTTCCCGAAGTGTGAAGAGATTCAGTCTGCCTTGCAAGGAAGAGAACAACTGTGCAAGAGTGTGCATGGAGCAGTGTGTGTCTGTGGGGGTGGGGGTGGGGCCAGACAGGTGTATATATAAGCCTGTTGCCTCCCAATCCAAATCCAGAATAAATGGGAGGTTCTAATCAAGGAGAAATGGCCCTAGTTTGGGCAGGCACTTGTATATTTGTGTGTACAACTTAGGGGGAGTTATTTGGTCCAAAATAATTAGCTGGCCTTCTGCTCAAAAGTAGGTGATTTAACTTTTGGGGTCAAATTCACTCTTCTTCATAACTCATTTTCCAATTAAACTAGCCTTTACTCAAATATGAATTTAAGGTAAATATTTCCTAATTCCTATTTAACTCTTGTTTTTGTTTTCTATAGCACCAGCAATGTGATACTGTTTTCACTGAAAACTTGGAGCTATACTGTAGCTAAAAGTCATGGGGAAGAGTTGGAAGCTGCAGAAGACATCAAGCGATTTCCCTTCTGTCTTCTCCAATTTGCTCTCACTCCCCATTCCCCTGGCTACACTAAAAACAGAGATCAATTTTATCTAACTGGTTGGGTGACCTTCCCCATTTATGTTATCCTTGTTATAAGAGGCCAGAAAAAGTATGGCGGAATTAAAGGTCATTTAAAGTTACCAATTCTCCTTTAAGAAAATATATGATTATTGTAGTAACTGAAATAATCCAAAAATGTAGAAAGAAAAAGTAACTCCTGCTACTCTTGCTAATTTCCATTCTTCTGAGTTAACCAATGTTCAAACCTTCTACCCTACTGTTATTTTAAAAGAATGTTTTCAAAATAACTACATATTTATATTAGTGATTCTCAAATGTGATTAGGTGATAGAACTACTAGTATGAAGGAAATACCCATATGCTACTGGTGGGTAAAGGAAAACATTCTAAAAAGCAACTTGGCAGAAAACAGACTCACTTTATGAGAGGTTTATTTCAGTACTATTTAAAATGGCATGGGGATGTTTAAATTATAATATATGCATACATTAACAATGAGGCTATAATGAATAATTATACAGAAAGATAAAAATGTTTACTGTATTTTATTTATAACCAACTAAATGCAACACACCAGAATGTCTAAATGGTAGAATGAGTGTGGGTAAGAGATTTCTATTTTTTATATTTTGTTTATCTATACTATTTTTTGGCTTATCTGTATCAAATTTTTCTTCAATGCTTATGTATTACTCATACAAGGAAAAAAAAACAATTAGTTGCTGTGCAATTAGAATACTCCACTGAGCTCAAAATTATATCACAACGGACACCGAAAGTTGGGGAAAATGTGAGGAAAACCTACATTTTTTTCAGTAAATTGGGACTAAGGAAAGACTCGTTATTGATGGCATATTAAATGTCTCATTCCAGCATACAGCCCAGCAGCGCTCCATAGGGGCTTAGACTGTGAACCACAGGAACTGCTTGGCTCTCTAACTTTGGACAAAAATCTCAAACAGAGCTAATATCAAGGCCAGCTGTCCCTAGATGCATAGTTAACAAGGTGCTTGTACCAACAATCTGTGTTGTATATGCTATGTTCTAGGGCTGTACAATTTGTTTTTAGTGAAGTAATGGACAATACAAATATTTTATATAAAATATTTCCTATCCTTGCCTGCATTTTTAAATGGTTAGCACCATTCTTTATGAAGATTACTTAATTTAAAAAGCCATCTTAGCCATTTCTTCAACTATGAGAACACACCTCTGATATAAAGAACTGTTTTGGACTTAGAAGTCTTCCTCTTTCCCCAAATGACAGAGTCGTCAGGATCCCAAGTGGCCAAGCCAACTCTCTAAGACCTGGCCCCACACAAACTCAAGGAGCCACGTAACTAGCTGAGTTTGGTGTTCAAGGAGGCATCTTGGAATTTCTCATTTGCCTTAAGAATGATGCTTTTGTGCAAAAACACTTTTTAATTCTTATAAATTTCCCTTCAAAACTCCACAGCATTTTTTCTCCTGGAAAGCCTTCAGTTTAAGGTCAAAGCTTTTGTCTTTTCCCTAAGAACATACCTCCTACTGGTCTCAGTCTCCCCATCAGAGTCCATTCGGGGAGCCTTGCTTTACCCCCCCAGTCTTGGCTGGCTCTGTAACACTCTTCCAGGCCCCTAACCTGCACCAGTGCAGCAGGCACCACAGGGGTCTGAGGTCTCAGAACCGAAGAGACTGCTTTCTGCCTGGTTCACACTGCTTTTCCAGGTCCTAACATATTGTTAGTACTCAAATATTTATTCAACGAACCATTGGATTACAGTAAGCTAGTGCTGTCCAATGCAGTAGCTACTAATCAGTCGTGGCTTTTGAACACTTGAAATGCGAATAGAACTGCCAAACTGACCTTTTAATTGATTTTTAATTAAACAGCCACATGACTGGCCTGTCTTTAGCAAGAGGGTAAGGCCTAAGGTGATTACTTGAAAAATTAACACTTGCACACATACTCACACTTTAAAAAAGTAATATATTAGTTATCTCATGTATGAAGATACAGTGGAACAGCAGCCCAGCTGTATTTCCCATTGGGAACAACACTGCTCTTAGTACTTTATTATTATTATTTTTTTGATTGCCAAATGCTGTAAGGTTTTCTCCCTCTTAAAAAAAATCTTTTAAATTGAATTTATTGGGGTGACACTGGTTAATAAAATTATGTAGGTTTAAAGTGTACAATTCTATATAATACATCATCTGTATGTTGTACTGTGTGTTCACCACCCCAAGTCAAGTCTTACTGAGTACTTTAGTTTGCGCACAAGTAATTCAAATCTAGATTTTAAAACACTTAGATCCATGTGCGTATTTTCTTTTGGAAATTCTGGCTAAATTTACTCCACATTCTATTTATTTACAACTACCCAGAAATAACCTAAGTGCCTGAAATTAACAGCTCAAGAACACAACTCTTTTTGAGTTTCAGCGTGTGAAGAAGCTTAACCCTTCATTATACCAGCACGTGGCCGACACAAAATGTCTGACTGATAACCCGACGGGACGGCCGCAGTCCGGCATCGACCTTAAAACCCAGGGGACCTTGTCGACATGCCCACGCCCTCAGATCCCCTAGGGACGCTCGGGGTTACCACGCGGTGCAGCGCCCCCAACCTCATTTGTGATGACCTCAGGGATTCAAAAACTTCACACCAGGTAAACCACAAGCTGGCAACTTGTTCCCACAGCTATCCGACTGCAAGAGTCGTACCCATCACCCTCTAGATTGGGGCACGGTTGGAGGACTTCCCCTGGTCTTCAGCTCTGGCCAGAGCGCGCCACACTCACCCGATGAGGGGCCAGGCGGGGGCGCGGCCTCCCCGCGTGGTGGCACGGAACTGCCGGGCTTCGGAGAGCCGCTCCAGTTCACCGGGAGGGTAGGGGCGGAGAAGAAAGGAGCTATTCTTAAAGGGCCGCCCGCCGCTCCCGCAGCCACGACCCACGACCCAAGAGTGCAGGCCTCAGTCGGCCGCACTACACGCTTGCTGGGACACAGGCCTCGGAGGCCCTCCCGCACCCCCGGAGCCTGGCCCGGGCGGAGCCGGCCGCCTGGCGTTGCCCTTTTAAGAAGGAAGGAGAACAGAGCGCTCCGGAGAGACGACGAGTCGGCGGCGAGGCGCAGGGCTCCCACTAGTGCCAGCCGAGCCCTGGCGAGGCAGGCAGAAAACAAGACGAGCTCCGCCTGGGGAGCGGCGGCTAGCAGCCAGCGCCGGGGGTGGACGGGCAGGGCCGAGCCGCAGGCCGGCTCTGGCGGCGGAGGGAGACGGGTGCCCGCCAACATGGCGCTGTGTCGGTCTGTGGCGCGCCCCGGCTGGCGCGAGGAGCCGCCGCCCGCCCACACCGAGGGGCCAGCCTCCCGGACAGGGTCCGGGGCTCCGCCGCCGCCACAACGGCTGGCCCAGACCGACCGGGACCTGCCCTGGAAGGCTGGGAGTGTGGAAGGCCCGGAAGGCGAAGGGGAAGCGAGAGACGTGGTGGAGAAAGTTTTATTTTTAGGCTTGAAAAATGGCGGGAACCACGTCCTTTTTTCAAACTTGGCCTCGGGAAGGGCGGCAGTTGCGCCACCTCCGCTGCTCGAGCTCGCCCCTCCCCCGCTCAGCGCGCGCTAGGCCGCGCCCGCCTAAGCCCCTGAGCACCCGAGGGGGCTTTTCGCCCAACTCCGAGGCAAAAAGCGTCCTTCTCGCCTCATGGCCCCTGCCCTCGACCGTGCCGGCGCCAAACGCGAGGCCGGGCTGAGGGAGCCACCCCCACCCTCCACGCTCGAGCCCCCTCCCCCGGGCAGCCCAGGGCGCACGAAGCCCGGCCTGGCCCGCAGCGGGCCCAGCCCGGGATGGCCGCGCAGCTCCTCGGCAGGCCCTGTCCCAGCCGGGCCGCGCATCCTGGGAGGCTGCAAACATGGCTCCCAGCGTTACACAACCCCCTCCTCCCTCCCTCGCCGCCGGCCACAGGCACACACGCTCCTCCGGGAACAACCCGGGCGGATGAGGAGCTCAAAGTTTGCTTTCTCCCACCCCGCCGCCTTCCCCGGAAGGCCCCGCGGACGCCAAAGAGTTAATCCCCGCGCGCTAGCTCCCCCCTCCGCGCCCTCCCGCCCGCCTTCCCCGTCCGAGCCCGCGAGCTGCTCCCTTCCTCGCTCCGGGGCCAGAGAACCCGCGGCCGGGGCCCCGCAGGTGGCCACCATTACATGCAAGTCATCGGAGAGAGAGGGCGTCCTAAGGGGGCTCTGCTTACAGCTGCCGGGGTCCGGTTCCTCAGCTCCAGGTGGATCCTCCTCTTCATGTCCATGTTTCCCTCTTCCCCCCTCTTCAAACTTAACTTTCCGCGGAGGGGGCGGAGGGGGGAGAGGCGTCCCGGCCTGCGCAGCTAGGACCGTCGGAAGGGGTCTGCAGGCGGCAGAGGCCGGCGGCGCGGTCCTGGGCAGCGGGCGGCGTGCGGGCAAGCGAGCGGAGCCCCCGGAGCCAAGTTACTCACGGGAGCGGAGAGAAACCATGGAGGGAAAAGGGGGCTGGAGCGCAGCGCTGGTCTCACTACCGCCGCCCCCGGCCGCGGCCCCGCACTGCGCTTAAACAGGCGATGCGGCGCAGGCGGCTGCTCCGCTCGACTCGGGCCCGCGCGGCGCCGCTCGACTAGGTGGCCGCGGTTGCACCAAGGACGGGGCGGAGAGACGCGGCGGGAGGGGCGGAGGCTGGGGGTGGGGGGCGGGGGGGGAAGGCGCAACCCTGGGGACTGGAGCGACTTCCTCCCCTCCCTCCGGTTGCACGTGGGGTGGCTGATGTAAGACCTTCCTTGGGGGCTTCCCAGCCCGCGGAGCTGAGGTACTCCGGGTCCCACCTCGCGGCTCCCGGACGCGGGTCTCGGTCCGCGCTTGGGCGTTTGCTGGAGGGGCTAGGGGGAGGCTTTACGTCCGGCTTCAGGGGTCCGTAAGGCCAGGTTCGACCGCGGATGCTCGACCTACCAGCCCGACGCCCGCGAAGCCGGGACACGTGAAGGGAGCGCGCGCGGGACCTGCGGCTTTCGGGTTCACCTTCCGCTCCCCACGGAATGGGTCAACAGCCCGACCCTCGCCGTCTCCTTGGCCGAGTGGTCATGGAACGGCCACGCGGACCCCCTCCGGAGCGTTGTACCTCGTGGCACCGGGTGGAGTCGGCCTTTGCTGGGCGGCTCCGGCCACTTGCCCCAGCCACAGAGGAGCCCAGCGTCCCCGAGTTCAGTAGAATCTCCCTGGGTTTCTAACATTTAAATGTAGGCTAGAAAGGCAGCAATTAGCATTTCTAATGAGGCCTTGGAGTTTTAGAGAGTTTTCCCGAAGACTTTTATCCCATTATTCCTTAGGGGACCCCTGTGAGGTGTGTGAATTCTTGATGGTCTCGGTTTGGGTGAAGCTTGGCAGGTAGCCTTTGTAGTGGTCTGGTTCAGAGAGCACCCTGAGAGCCAGGGTTAGAGCACTAAGTTTGCTTTGCAGACCTCATAGAGGAATATAAGCTTATATTCAGCTTAAAGTAAGTAAATACGTCATGTGTCTAATCAGATGCCATCTTCTAATATAGACAAAAGGCTCCAAAGACTGGGAACAACTTGTGAATAAACAATTCTATGCATCAACCTAAGGTTTTCTTTAAGACTCACCCCCTTCCATTTTACCTGTGGCAAACAAAACCACTTATATCCATTTTTAAAGTATGTAATTAATCAAAATTTCAAAGTAAAAGGAAGTTTTTAAAAGGCTATGGAAAAAAGGCAAAAACTTTCTAGTATGTTGTTTCCCAGCTCTGGTATTTAAAATGTTCACCTTAGCAGACATCTCTGTGACGGGAGAAAAGGATGAGGGAAGTATTTTCAGGACACCACGGGAGGTCTGTGAGGTCATGAGACCCGCGGGGCCATAAGATGAAGGCTTTTACGTAAAACTAGCACATCAGTTCCATGACCTAACAAGCAGGAACTGATCATGCACTTTTAGAGCTTAATGTGTTCTGTTTCAATGAATCCGAAGACAACCCTGTGAAGTAGATCATATTTTAATCATTTTACACATGAGGAATCGAACCTTAAACTGCATGGCCAACAAGAGGTGGAGCTAGGATTTAAACCCTGATGGCTCTAACTCCAAAGTCTGCCATCTTTTCTGCTACACCATCAGCCTCACTGGAATGGAGTCCTAGAATGAGAGCCTGATTTGGAACATGAGGTCAGGAACATTTGCAGAGGACCTTTAGTACCAAACAGAACATTCAGGTGCCATCTTGCAGGTAAAGGGAAGATTGTGAAGGAGCCTGGATCAGGGAGCTCTGTGCTAGAGAGCGGTAACCTGGTGGCTCTTGGGGGAGGTGGTACTGATGCTTAGTGAGAAACCAGGCAGATCTTGGGACCCTGTCCTCTCTGCCCGACTCAAAGGCATGAAGGACTCTTTCCTCACTAGATAAATGTTTCATAAGATTAAGCTACAAAGTAATTAATAACCATAGCCACAATGTGCAGCAAATAAAAAGAAAGCAAAGGAGCCAAAGGAGGAGAGACTACAGACCCGGTACTGTCCCTTCTGACACAGCCGGTGCTGGCATGCACCTCTGTGAACAAAGAGCATGTGTTCCAGTGACATGCTTCTTTGTCAGGGGCTTCACTGCCAGAGGCATAAATAACACAGGCAGAACAGGGTGTGTCTCACTGCCCTGCCAACATCTGCCACTGGACTGTCAGTCCACAGCCTTGAAGGGGCTGTTGTCACAGTGCCCTGGTTTGGAATATTGCTGAACTTAACATCATTCTAAGTGTGCATCTGGGTGTGAGAGAGAACTCGAATATATAATTGTATCTAATCCATGGTTATTATCATGTTCATAGCTATATGGATTTGAATAGGGGCTGGAAGGGAATAAGGAAAAATGAAAACAGCTTATTTATTAGGGGGTCTGAATTATGGGTGAATCTTTTTACTTCCATTGACATTTGTGTTTGCTTAATAAGTTATGAAAATATCAAGTAATGCCTGGTTTTGGCACCCCTTTTAGCCTTAAAACTGCCTGTTAATCAGAATATGTGTGTATTCCAATAAGCTCCAAAATGAGGCGAGCACTAATTTGTTAACTCCTTGGACCTGCTCTCCACTCCATTGCCTCAGCACCAAGCAGGTCATTTGTCAAATCATCAGAAGATCCAAACCTTCCACAGATTTTGTGGCTGGAAACAAACTTTAATAAATCTGAAGATGAGAGGAAACAGCCCAATTCAGGCATTGATTTAACTGGCTTTGAAATCAGTTTGGCAGAATGACACCCCTTTTTCTTTTGTAAAGACAATATATGAAGCTAATATATAATATAGGGTGAAGAAATCATTACTTAAAAAAAAACTAAACATTTCCATTCATACTCCCCTCTGCTATATACATGTGTATGCATTCCTAAATCTACCCTCTGACATTCCATAGCATGGAGTGTGTACCTGTTACAGCAGTTAGACAACACATGGGGAGTTGAAGGATCTAAAATTTCAACTACACTGAGCTCACGCAAATATTTCTGGATGACATAAATGGAGAGTAGGAGCCTGGGCCATCTTTAGAACATAAGTGGTCTGCAAATGTGTTATGTTGAAAATAATGTTGCATGTACTCAAGAATACTATCTAGGCAGCTGAGATTGTTGAGACAAAGGGAGGGGGAGAGGCAAATAGATGAAAATTGGGTAAGATATGAGATCCTGTGAGTCTCTGGATGGTAAAAACAGGGGGGAGGATGTCAGGTGTGTAGGCAGTTGTAGGTCTAGTATGGGGCCCTTGCCAAGGGAACCAGGTTCCTTTCTGCTCTGAAACAGCTTAGAGGTGATAGGGCCTTCCTGGGGCAGCAAGGAAGAGCTATGACTACCAACATTAGGTTTAATATTTATTAAGTACCAACCTTATGCCAAGTACTATGCTTGGAACTTTCATGTATATTGCATTTCACTTAATCCTGGCAGCAGCTCACTGGGACAACACTATAATCCCCTTTTATGTTTAGGAAACAGACTCAGAGAAGCCAAGTGGAATTCACCTAGCTGAGTAAGAATCTGGGTTTCTCTGTCATTAAGTCTCACCGTAATTCATTTTCAATACTTGGATCTACCAACTGCTTCTAAAAAACCTTTTTTGTTTTCTTCACTTCAAGAAGATTTACATGCTCATTGTATGGGGGGAGCAGGGGAGAAAAAAAACACAGAAAATAAAATTTAAAAATTAAATTCCTACCATTGAGATACACCCACATTAAAGGTGTATATTCTTGCAGCTTTTTTCTATATTATATATAATTTTTTAAAAAAAGAATTTTAAGATCAGATAAGATTTCTTTTAAAGATTTTATTTATTTTATTTTTAGAGAGAGGGGAGGGGAGGGAGAGAAACGTCAATATGTGGTTGCCTCTCGCACACACCCAACCGGGGACCTGGCCCACAACCTAGGCATGTGCCCCGACCAGGAACTGAACTGGCGACCCCTTGGTTTGCAGGCTGGCACTCAATTCACACCAGCCAGGGTAGATAAGATTTATTTTGAAACTTGTTTTTTTTCACCTACAATTATGAAAAAATGAGTTAATATGATAAATATGAGTATTAACTTTGTTCAATGTTTTTCCCTTTTCAGAGAAAGACTCTAATGAGGCTTTTGGACAAACTACATAACCTCTCTGAGCCTCAGGCTGCTCATCTCAGGACTGTTATGAGGATTAAACATGATCATGTGGGTGAAGCTCCTACCTGGCACAGTGTCTGCCACAGTCACTGCAAGCCCCAGTGTCCCTCCCTTACCCTAAGTAGAGGCCCACAGCTTTCCGGCCTCCTCAAGGGCTATAGAAGTTCTGCTGTCCTCCACCTCCGCTTCATGTCCTTAATTTCCTGTGCCCCTCTGACTGAGAAAAGGGCTCACCCCAAACCAACGTAAGTTGACTCTTAAAAGGGGTGGACTCATTTTCTGTTTCATGCAGTCCATAGTCTCTCTTCATGAACTGGGACTGTGCTTCTGAGCTAGGCTGGAAAATATCTGAGTGGCCCCACAGTGTTGGATATGCTTCCCCTCCATAATTAGCCAGTGTTCCCACCATCTGGACTCTCCTACATAACAGGGATTTCCTTGTCCACACAGAACTATCCAAGAGTCCTGCTCCTGCTGACTGAACTTTCCCATCTGTTTCCGAGCTTGCTTTGCCAGCTCGAGTCCCGCCAGAGGCCCCTTGGTGGCCGTGCAAGGTAGTCCTTTCTCTAGGTTCTTGATACTCCTGGCATAATTTATGTGTTCCCTGATTTGCTAGTCTCATTTTGGTAAAGGCCAAAAGTCGCAGATACCCTCACCATTTTTTTTTATTTACTTTAAAAAATATATATTTTATTTACTTAATTTTAGAGAGAGAGGAAGGGAGGGAGAAAGAGGAGGAGAAACGTCTCTCAGTTGTGGGTTGCATCTTGCATGCCCCCAATGGCGGGGAGCGGGGGTGGGCGGAACTGGCTTGCAACCCAGGCATGTGGTCTGATCGGGAATCTAACCCACAACCTTTGTGTTCACAAAGGCCTACGCACTGAGCCAAACCAGTTACGGCTCACACTCTACTTCTTGAAAAGCAGGGCAGGAGCACCCTTCTAGTTGCTAGATGAGATGCTGTCGGATTCATTAATCACCTAATAAACCTAATTGGATCTTTTAAAAAGAAAGAAGGAAAGCAGGACAGCCAGGTTCCTTTTATGTCTATTTATGCATATCCTATAGAAAACTAGGGCCCTGGCTGGTGTAACTCAGTAGATTGAGCACCAGCCTGAGAACCAAGGGGTTGCCAGTTCCATTCCCAATCAGGGCACATGCCTGGGTTGTGGGCCGGGTCCCCTGTTGGGGGTGTTTGAGAGGCAACCAATAGATGTATCTCTTGCACACTGATGTTTCTCTCCCTCTCTTTCTCCCTCCCTTCCCCTCTCTCTAGAAATAAATAAATAAAATCTTAAAAAAGAAAACCTTGGAAACTATGCTTAACAAAGAGAAGAAAATTAAAATCTCAATTCAACGCTAAGCATGCACCGATCAGGTTTTGGTGTCTTCCTCCAGTCTTTTCTCTGTACACATATGGCCCTTTCTCAAGTCTCAGATTGCCAGAAGCATCATCTCATTAATAATAACAGCTTTTCAGGGAGGCAGCAAGGAGGAAACCCAATACATTAAATATTCATATTGATTATAAGAGACATCCTTACTTCAGAAATAGTAAGTAGTGAAAAAAAAAAAACTATAGTACCTAAGAAATACTATATATATTGTATTTTTAATTTTTTTTCAAAAGCAGGATGATACTGTAGCTTGCTTTTTTTTACTTGACAATATATTATGAACATACTTCCATGCCATTGAATAGTCCTCTACAATATATATTGCTTCACATTCTCCTACAAAATGAAAATAGCTTTTCTTTTTCTGAATGTAGAGGCAATACATATTCATGTAGCAAATTCATGCAATGCCAAAAAGTATAAAGAAGAAAATAAAAGCCCAAATCCTATTACGTAGTGGCAACCACTGTTAACATTTTTTTTGTATTTTCTGAGCTGTCTCTATGAATGTATATTCATATGTAAAATATATAAATGCATATACTGTAAATGGTGCTTTGTAACATGTTTTTATTTTTCACCTGGTAGTAAGTCACAGGGATTTCTCCAAGTCAATAAATATAAGTCTAATTCATCATTTTTTAAGTTCATATCATATTTCACTGTACAATGTAGCATAATTTATTCACCTGGTTTCCTACTGATTGACATTTAGGTTTTTCCCAGTTGTTCATCATTGTACATAACACCTTTCTACAGTTGGCTCCTTGAAATAAATTCCTAGAAGTATAATTCCTGAATCAGTTATATATATTTCAAATTTGGATATGCATAGCAAAATGCACTTCAGAGGCTGTACTGCTTTTATACTCCCATTAACACTGTGTAAAGCTTCCACTCACCCTTGCCTAAAGTAGGTATTCTCTTTAAAAGTTTTTTTATCAATCAGTTTTCAACTAATGACAAGGTTGAAAACCTAAGGGTGCCAAGATAATTCAATGTAAAAAGAATAGTCTTTTAAATAAATGGGCTGGGACTACTATATATCCACATGCAGAGGAGCGATATACCATATACAAGAATTAACTCAAAATGGATCATAGACTAAAATATAAGAATTAAAACTATGACTTGAAAGAAAACAGAAATAAATCTTCATGACCTTGGATTTGGCAAAGATTTCTTAGACCCCAGAAGTACAACACACCAGAGGGGAAAAAAAGAGATATATTGGACTTAATCAAAATGGAAAACTTCTGTGCTTCAAATGACACCATAAATAAAGTAAAAGATGCCCTGGCAGGTGTGGCTTAGTTGGTTGGAGCATCGTCCCACAGACTAAAAGGTTGCAGTTTCAATTCCTGGTCAGGGCACATAACCCAGGTTGCAGATTTGATCCCCAGTCAGGCATGTATGGGAAGGCAACCAATCGATATCTGTCTGTCTTGTCTGTCTGTCTGTCTCTCTCTCTCCCTCTCCTCTCTTTCTCTCCACAAGTAATGGGAAAAATGCCCTTGCGTGAGGATAAAAAGAACAGAAAAAAGTAAGACAATGCATGGATGGGAGAAAATATTTGCAAATCATATATCTAATAAGGGTGTTGTATACAGAATATAAAAGAACTGTTAGAACTCAATAACAAAAAGACAAATAACCCAGTTAAAGATGGGCAAGACATTTCTTCAAAGAAGATATACAAATAATAAGCAAGTGAAAAGAAGCTAAACATCATTAGGCATTAGAGAAATGCAAATCAAAACCATCATGAGATACCACTTCACATCCACTAGGATGGCTGTAATAAAAATGGACAAGTGTTGGTGTGGATGTAGAGAAATGGGAACCTTTGTGCTTTGCTGGTGGAAATGTAAAATGATGCAGCTGCTGTAGAAAACAGCTTGGCTGTTCCTCAAAAAGTTAAACAGAGACAGCAATTTCACTCCAAGTTATAAACTCAAGAGAATGAAAATATATGTTCATACAGAATTTGTACACCCATGTTTATAGCAGCAGCATTTATGATTCCCTTAAATTGGAAAAAATTCGAATGTCCATAAGCTGATGAATGGATAAACAAAATGTGATATATCCATACAATGGAATTTTTTCATCCATAAGAAGAAATGAGGTACTGACACTGTTACAACATGGATGAAACTTAAAAATATGCTAAATGAAAAGAAGCCAGACGTGAAAGCCAGCCACATAGTATATGATTCCATTTATGTGAAATGTCCAGAATGGGCAAATTTATAGAGTAAGAAAGCAAAGTAGTGGTTGTCAGAATTGGAAGGAAGGGGAGAATAGAAGGTGACTGCTAATGGCTATGGGTTTTCTTTTTGGGGTGATGAAAATATTCTGCAATTATATGGTGATGATATGGTTGCACAACTTTGTGAATATACTAAAACCCACTAAATTGTATACCCAAAAGACCTGAAAATGTAAATCCACACAAAAACTTGTATAGGAACATTCATAACAACGTTATTCCTAATACCCCAATGGAAATAACCCAAATGTCCATCAACTGATGAATGCTTAAACAAAATGTGGTATATATATGAGGTAAGCAGAATCATGTCTCTCCAAAGATGTCTGTGCCCTAATCTCTGCAATTTGTGAATAAATTCCGTAGGTGACAAAAGGGATTATGTAGATGTGGTTCAGAATCTTGAAATGAAATTATCCTGGATTATCCATATAGGCCAAAGGTCCTCAAAAGTTGAAGATGGAGGCAGAAGAGAAAAGAAGAGGGACATTTGACTGTGCAAGAAGAGATCAGAGTGATGTGACTTGATAAGGGTTCAATCTACCAGTGCTGGCTTTGAACTTGGAGGGTGCCTTAAACCAAGGAATGTGGATGACCTCTGGAAACTCGAAAAAGGAAGGAAACAAATTCTCGCATAGAGCCTGCAAAAAGGAATAAAACCTGTTTGGCTCAGTGGATTGAGCGCCATTTTGTGAACTACAGGGTCACCAGTTCGATTCCCAAAGAGACAAATAACTCAATTGAAGATGGCCAAGACATTTCTGGGTTGCGAGTCACCTCCCCAGTTAGGGGTGTGCAAGAGGCAACCACACATTGATGTTTCTCTCCCTCTCTTGCTCCTTCCCTCCCCCTCTCTCTAAAAATAAATAAATAAAATCTTTAAAAAAGGAATGAAACTGTCAGCAGCCTGATTTTAGCCCAGTGATAACTGTTTCATATTTCTAACCTATGGAACTGTAAGATAATAAATTTGTGTTGTTTTAAGCCACTAAATTTGTGGTAATTTGTTATGGCAGTAAATAGGAAACCAATACATTTATACAATATTTGGCCATAAAAGGAATGAAGTACTCATAAATGCTACAATATGAATGAAACTGGAAAATGTTATGTGAAAGGAGCCAGACACAAGAGGCCACATAGTGTAAGCTTCCATTTATCTGGAATGTCTAAAATAGGGAAATCCATGGAGACAGAAAGTAGCTTAGTGGTTGCCAAGAATGGGAGTAAGGGGGGTGACTGCTAATAAGTATTGGGTTTCTTTTTGGGGCAATAAATGCTCTGGAATTTGATAGTGGTGATGGTTGCACAACTCTGTGAATATATTAAAACTTACTCAATTGTCCACTTTAGAAGGATGAACTTTATGCTATATAAATACATAATATAAATGATATAAATATAAATTATATCTTATATAAATTATATGTCAAGTATGTAAATTTTATAAATATGAATATCTCTAAAACTAATTTTTAAAATTAATTAGGTAAGTTGATAGTGCTATCTCATTTTTATTTATTTTTCTTCATTTATTAGATGGGAAAGAGAGAGAGATGGATTGATTTTGTTGTTCCACTTACTTATGCATTCATTGGTTGATTCCTGTATGTGTCCTGACCAGGGATCAAGCCCACAACCTTGGGTATCGGGATGACACTCTAACCAACTGAACACCCAGCCAGGGCCCGTCTCATGGGGCTAAATTTTTTTTAGGTATTTATATGCTATTTGTATTTCTTTGTTAAGTTGTCTCTTGGTATTTTAAAATTATTTCTGAATAAGTGCTCTGTATAAAGAATGTTTACCCTTTGTCTGATATACATGTTCAAAGTATTTTTCCCCACTTGTTTTGATTCTGGGATGGATACAATCACACACTGGGGAGGGTGATGAAGATAAAAATCTTAATTTTATTTAGGATAAAACTAATCTTGCCCTGGCTGGTGTGGCTCAATGGATTGAATGCTGGCCTGCAAACCAAAGGGTCGCTGTTTCAATTCCCAGTCAGTGCACATACCTGAGTTGCAGGCCAGGTCCCTGCTTAGGGGTATGTGAGGCAACCACACATTGATGTTTCTCTCCCTCTCTTTCTCCCTCCCTTACCCCCTCTCCCTAAGAATAAATAAAATCTTTTTTTTTTTAAACCTAATCTTTATGGTTATTGTTTTCATGCCCTGCTTAGTAAGGCCTTTCCTACTCCAAGATTATATCAATATTCACCTATATTTTTCTCTGGTACTTCTGGTTTCATTTTTATGTGAAATCTTTCTATAGACTAATAATTTAATGTATGGTTTGAGGTAAATCTCTAGTTTTCTTTACTTTTAATGATTAGCTAGTTGTTCCAATACTATGTATTAAATAACCATCTTTCCCCAATGAAATAAAATGTGACTTAAGTTCTTACATATTCTTAAATTTATTTCTGGACCTCCATCTCTGTTTTGCTTGTTCATTTATTTGTCTATACCCTTACCAATACCCATCTGGGAGAATTTAGAAAATGGATCAGTAGACGAAGGGCAGAAAACAAGAAGTTTACTTTCTGGAGAAATGGGCTCAGAACAGTTCTGGACTCAGAGACACAAGGTCCAGATGAGGATGCCTCTCCATTAACCTTAAGAAGTGGAGAACATACCATTCAGGATACACAGTACCACCACTAATCCTATGCTACCCCCCCTCTCATTTATCTCCCTCCCCATTTCCTACTTCTCTTTCCCTCAAAGAATATCCTATCGGTCTAGGTGTTTAATGATATCAGAAGGATATCTGGTTAGTCATGATAAATTTAACTTACATGCTTATCTCCACACACACACCCCAAACCCTTAAAAGAGCTTAAAGATGAAGTTGAGGGAATTTTTTTCAGGAGGTAGAACAAAAAGATAAAGAAATTATTGCGGGTAAAGGAAAAATAAAATTAATGGGTCAGTCCAGGAGGTCCAATACTTAACTAATTGGAGTTCAAGAAAGAGGGAAGAGATAAAATGGAGGGAATAAAGTGGTAGTCTACATCCCAAAATGGTGAGATATCCCTCCAATTCCCTGCCACCAACTTAGTTCCAGAATGCTAATAGCTAATCTCCAAGGTCAAGAGATTGGAGGATTCTTTTCTGGGGAAAGTGACTGCATTAAGAGAAAGTATCTAAGGTAACCAAATCTGTTTCATTTTAGTTACAATAATTTAATTTCCAAAGGCTCTTTCATGTTCTTTATACTTGTTCATTTTTCATAGCATCTTGTTTTTATTTCATTGATGTAACATCTCTTTTATCTTTGAGGAGATAAAATTTTATTCTGATATCTGAATGGCCTCCATCTTCTCCATGTTCCTTTTTACTAACTCAGATTTCTGGCCCTTGTGTTAGAGACTTTTCAGAGTCATCCATGAGTATCTGTATTTACGAGCGAGGCACTAAAATGGTGACTGGAAACTCTTTGTGCACCAGTAGGTCTTAGAGACTAGTGGACATTGCTGAATGGTGATCAGGAAGCAAGCTGGCATTTCCACCGTGAGACCCCCCAATTGCCAGTATTTTCAGTACCTATAACCGGAAAGGATGAAATTATCAAACAATAATACAACACAATTCTTCTGGATTTCCAGATTGAAACAGCCCACCAAGATACATTATAATGAAATTTCAGAAAACCAGAGATACTAAAACTGTCCTAAGAGAAAAAAGGTCATAATCAAAGGATCAAAAATCAAAATAGCATGGGACTTCTCAATAGAACAAAAGAAACTGGAAGACAGTGAACCAATTAATTAATGCCTCCTGGGGAAATTCTGAGGAAAAGGATCCTCCTTTCAGAACTTATCAAGCAACCAAACTATTATTCAAGAGTGAGAGTAGAATAAAAATATTTCCAGACACTCAAGATCTCAAAATATTAGCCTTCCATGGAGCCTTTCTCAGGAAGCTGCTGGAGATTACACTTCCACTAGGGTAGCTGTACAGTAGGCCAGGGGCGCAACCCAAAGCAGGTGGAACAAGAGGGCAGAGGAAGTTGGAAAATAAAAATGAAGATTGCCACCCTTGTAACCACACTGAGAGGTGACTTTACAGGAATAATAAACAACAAAAAGAGATAATCCTTAACTCCAGGAAAAATAAGAAGTTGCACAAGAAATATATTTACACTAAGTTATATGGCTCATCTGTAGACACGGTGTTATCACAGTGACAAATAACCAATACCGCATGTTAGGGAACATCAAAGCTGTGGGGGAGGGAGAGTGTAAGAGAGCCAAATTCTTACTTTTCATAGTAGGAAGTCAGTAGTTAATATTAGCTGTTAATGTCTAAAATTAATAAAAACATAAAAATAGTATAACCACATTATTTATATAAAAGGAAATAAACACTAGAGGCAGAGGCTAATGGAATTGAAATTGCTGTCTCTGGAGAATGGGTCGCTGTTTTGGCGACCAGTTCTGAAGTGGTTCTATTTGGTGTTTAGAATTCTGTCCATCCATTACTCTGAAACAAATGAAATTACAGTAGTCCCTTGCTATATCATGGTTCACTTATCGCGGCCTCACTGTATCGCGGGGATTTTTAAAAATATTATATTTAATTATTTATCGCGGATTTTTTACTATATCGCGGGATTTTGCGGTACTGTATACATATGTTGTTAAAGTTACCTAGGTTTAAGAGTGTAGAATAAATGTAAGGTTCCTACTTCGCAGGGAGGAGGCGGTCTGGAACGTAATACCTGCGATAAGTGAGGGATCACTGTAAATCAATACCCAATAGAGTAAAGACAGTTTCTTCTACAAATGATATTGTGAAACTTGGGTAGATATATGTAGAAAAAATGAAACTAGACCACTTTCTTACACCGTATACAAGAATAAACTCAAAATATATTAAAAACTTAAATGTAAGACCTGAAACCATGAAATTCCTAGAAGAAAATAAAGGCAATAAACTCTTTGATATCATTCTTAGCAATTTTTTTGGTATATGTCTCCTCAGGGGAAACAAAAGAAAAAATAAATGAATGAAACTATATCAAACTAAAAAGTTTTCTCATAGCAGAAGAAACCATCAATAAAATGAAAAGACAACCTACTACGTGGAAGAAGATATTTGCCAATGATACATCTGATAAGGAGTCAATACCCCCAAAATGTAAATAACTCATACAACTTAACACCAAAAACAATGTTTAAAAAAATGGGCAGAGAACCAGAATAGACAGTTCTTCAAAGAGGATATACAGATGTCTGATAGACTTATGAAAAGATGCTCAATGTCACTAGTCATAAGAGAAATGCAAACTCAGATCCCAATGAGGTCACCTCACATCTGTCCGAATAGCTATCAACAATAAATCAACAAACAAGTATTGCGAGGATGTGGAGAAAAGGGAACCCTTGTGCACTGTTAGTGGGAATGCAAATTGGTGCAGCCACTGTGGAAAACAGTATGGAGGTTCCTCAAAAATAGAACTACCGTATGACCCAGCAATCCCATTTCTGGATATTTATCCAAAGAAATTCAAAACACTAAGTTGAAAAGGTAAATGCATCCCTATGTTCATTAAAGCATTGTTTACAATAGCCAATATATGGAAGCAACCTAAGTGTTCATTGATAGAGGAATGAATAAAGAAGATTTGGTACATATATGTAATGTTTGACCATTAAAAAAAATAAAATCTTACTATTTGTGACAACATGAATGGACCTAGAGGGTATTATGCTGAGTGAAATAAGACAGTCAGAAAGATAAATACCATATGATTTCACTTACATGTGGAATCTAAAAAAAAAAATAAACAAACAAAGAAAACAGAAACAGACTCACAGATTCAGAGAACAAACTGATGGTTGCCAGATAGGAATGGGGATTGGGGGCTGCGTGAAAAAGGTGGAGGAATTAAGAAGTAGAAATTGGCAGTTACAAAATAGTCATGAGGCTGTAAAGTACAGCTGAGGAAATGTCAATAATATTATAACAACTATGTATGGTGTCAGGCAGGTACTAGACTTATGGGGGGGAATCACTTTGTAAATTACGTAAATGTCTAACCATTATGCTATACACCTGAAACTAATATAATATTGAATGTCAATTGCAATTGAAAAAATTTTTAAATAACATTTTGAGAAAGGAAAAAAAACTTAAAAGCAAGCAAGCTTGCAGAGGAGGCTCCTGATGGTGGGCGTGGATGCCGGGCAAAGGTGTTCTGCCTGCCTCAGAGATCGCTCTGTTCCCAAAGAGCTGAACGTCCCCAGGGTGCAGAGGACACCTGGTATGGGAGGGGCTCAGGGCCCTCCTACCTTTTCTTGTAAGCAGTCTGTTCATGGAATGAAAATGGGTATATGAGCTCAAAAATGGGTCCGGTTTCCTTAATGCAGTTGCAACACTATGCACTTTAAAAGTGTAGAGATGTTGCTGAGACTCTGGCATTACATTTCTCTCAGATCTTGCACAGTGTTGGGCGATTCCTCATTTCCCTACTTTGTCAGCTGTTTTATCGAGAAGTTGAGAGATAGCAAGGGGCTACTAGGCAGCCACTGTTTCAAAAAATTGGTTGATTGATTCATTGATTGATTTTAGAGAGGAAGGAAGAGAGAGAGAGACCAGCCTTGTTTTGGAGCTGGAGCATGTCTTTGTGTGACCCTTTTCATAACACACTTAATGGGGTTGTTTCTACTATGTGGAGTTGAAGGACAAAATACTAGGCTTTTTAAAGGATCAGCATAATTTACACACATGCTATAAATGGAAACTGGATGTGATACATGCTCATTTAGTTAAAGCTACTTCTGCACCAGGAAACTCATTAAATGCCTGTGACAATAACCCACACCTGAGGTAATAGAAGATTAGATCAAAGTTTTTTGTTTGTCTTTGTTTTTGTTTTTTTCTGTGAGAAGAGAAAGACCTGATAGAGCTTTGTGACAGATTAAATGAGATGAAGAAGCAGTGACAAGAGCAGGCCATCTGCCTCTTGAGTCCCTCTTGTCTTCACAGCCTGGACTATCGGGCCCTTTGCGGGCTCTGTCCATGAGGAAGTTTAAGGAGCCCTGGCTCAGTGGCTCGGCCTGTCTTTCAGGCCCACTGGACGCTTCATCCTGCTCCTGGTAGCTAAGCTCTTACCACACACTGGGGGACTTTTTAAAGGCGCAGTGACATTGTGGAAAGAACACTGACTTTGGACATGGTTCATTTTTCATTCTTTCACTTACTGAGACTTCCTAAGTCTCAGTTTCCACATAGGTAAAATGAGGATGAATAAATATCCCCGCCCTACCAGACTGTTTGAGAATTAGAGGAATAGGCTTCAATTTTCTTATGATGGTTCACAGGAAGTTAATGAGATAAATCACCTGTAAGAGAGGGTAAATGGAATCGGGGAAGAAGTGGGAGTGAAACTTTTAGAGTATAACTTTTTTTAAAAAAATTATGTGAACATATTACCTTTTCAAAACAGAAATGAAGCATAAACAAACATTTATCAGATTCCTAATTTCCCATTTATTCAGATATGTTTCTGTGAAAAGTTGAAAGCATGGAGTTACCAGGGAATGACTGTCACCAGACAGCCAGGTACTTCTTTCTACAACAGCCTCAGCAGGCTGTTCAGGAACAGAATCAAATAAACTATCCCTGTAGATTAGGCATTGTAGGCTGCTGAAAGGGAATGGGGACCAGAGACTGGCTACCTCCCATCGGTGAGAATCTTCAAAGTTTGTGAACCCAGAAGTCCTGTCACTCCAGGATAGCTGGACAGTAGGGGATTGTTTCAGCCTAGTGACAAAAATGGTCTTCCTGGGTGGCAGTGAGAACTCTGCTCTGACAGTAAAAAGCTTTGGATCCTGGTGCTGGCAACTCTGTTTAATTTCAGTGGGTCCCTTCCCTCTCTGTGTCTTCTGTTGAATGAAGGAGCAAAACTGCATGATCTTTGAGATGCTTCCAGCTCTGACATACCAGACTATAATGCTAATTTCTAAGCAACAGAAGTTATCATGATGTGATATTTGTAAAGGATTTGCTAGTGGCATTTTTATAGCCAAGGCAAGAGCAGAGCCGTGAATTCCATGATTATATTTTTACCTTTTATTTCCTTTGGTATTAAAGTAACTATCTGAAAGTGATGAGTCACGTGGAGTGTATATTCTGGGAAAAGGAAACTAAAACTTGTTTCAGTTGTATTATTGGCACAATCCTGATGCTGCTTGCCATTGATTTCAGGCTGAGGGCACATCAATGACATTTTATGAATATATGGGACTTTATATGGCTATCAGTGAGTAGGGCCTCAAAGATCATATTGTTTAAATTCTTACAAGACTCAAAATATAAACTTTGGTGCCAAGGAACTCACCTCCTCTTCAAATGTGTTGTTCCATTTTTGTATTGCTCAAATCATTATGAAACTGTTCCTTAGGATGAGCTGAAATCTTGACTTCATATAGCTATTAGTCCTAGCTTTGCTCTCTGTGCTGCAAACTACACTAGTATTCCCTCTGGCCAAGTCTGCAAATTGCTGAAATGTGGATCAGTAATGGACCATGTATGGTTGACTCTTTATAGCATTTAAAAATATCTCAATTAGTTTCCAGCATTAAAACATCATGAAACTTTTTACATAAACCATCTTTGACTTCTCTTGAAAGATCAAAAGATCTGTGTAGTTACCTCCCCAATATGACTTTTTTCTTTTTTAAAAATGATTCGAAGTTCTGTACCAATCCTCATCCCCCTTGGCTCAGCCTATGTGCTTTGGGAAAGGCTGATCCCACCCCCCGGTTCTAGGGCTGGGCATGCAAACTAGTCCTAATTCATCAGCATAGTCTCACCTCTTGTCAGAAATGAGCATCATCTTAGAGACTGGGTTCACTGGAAACAGAATCTGAGATGGAGAGTTGAATGCAGAAGTTTGTTGAGGAATCTTCTTGGGTCATTCACCCATGGGGACATGAAGACAGGGTGAGCATGGAAAGAAGCTGACCACCACAATAGTTGCAATGTAGTAGTTATAACCAAAGCCTCAGCTGGCCCCACCAGGACCTCAAGCATAGTCATGGACCTTCAGAGGTGTCCCAAACTGAAATAAAGGAGCCAGGTATTTGTAGTCTCACATCAATCAGCCAGGCACTGGCGTTGGGAGGGAATGTAAAACCTCTGGGGAAATGGCTTGCTGAGACTGAGAGCAAGAATATTCCCAGCAGCTGAGAGATGTGTGTGTCCCCGCTGAAGAGGGGTCTGAGTGGAGCCCCACAGAATCTACAGACACATGACCCAATCTAGGTTAACAGAGGTTTGCTAGGGCTCCTAAGAAAGAGGCTTCCTGATGGGGTCTTTATGTGTCTGGATATGGGTGAGGAGCCCTAGCCTTTGTTGGCAGCCACCTCACATTGAAGTCAGCTTTGATGGCATTGGTGTTGTGCTGAATCAAACCAACCTTGGACTTTTGTGTGAGTTTTATTGCTTTTCAGTTGTGTTCTAGTTACTTACAAACGAACATACTTTGATCCATTCTGCCAACATGGAGCTGTGTTTTCTGGCAATAACCTGCTGAAAGTAGCAGGTGCCGTCCTTTTAGATGGGTCACTCAGTTTCTGGTTACCTAGTGCCCACTAGGCTTTTAGAAGTGGTAGCAGAGAGCTAAATTCCAACCTTCTAATAGTAAGAAGTCAACAGATAACATCTGAAGTGCAAAAGTCAAGAAATAGCAGCAGAAGCATGTATTTACAAATATGCAGATAAACATCAGGAGAAATAGCTAAAAGACTTGGCAGTAGTTGCCTCTGGGGAGAGCTCTCTGGATGGGATGGAACAAGAGACTGCAGCTAGTGTTGGTTTTTTTTTTTTTTTAATTGATTTTTAGAGAGTGAGAAGAAGGTGGGTGGGTCAGGGCAAGAGAGAGAGAGAGAGAGAGAGAGAGAGAGAGATTTGTTATTCCACTTATTTATGCATTTATTGGACTGGTTGCTTCTTGTGTATGCCCTGCCCCAGGATCGAACCCATAATCTTGGCATATTGGGATGACACTTGAACCAATTGAGTAACCTGGCCAGGGCTGCAGCTGGTTTTTGTGGGAAGCCTCGCAGTGCCCTTTGACTTGAAGCTCTGCATACTGCTGTTGAGAATGCATGCTCTGGGGCATCTGCACTGTGCCTTCCTCTGGCCTTTCTTCTGGGTAGGGGGTTTCCTAAGTGCTGGCTGAATAATCACCTTAAGCTAACCTTTCTCTCTTGATTAACTTATTTGCTCCTCTGCATCTGGGAAACTTCTTTCCCTCCTCCTGATCTGTCCCCTTAAGCTCCACATCCATATTTCTTCCACAGGATGACCTTGGAGCTCCCCTGCCCTATTTAACACTCTATGAGGTCTACAAAAGAGATGGAAACATTTAACAAGTCATAAGAATATATCTCATTCACTTAAGATTATTAGTTATTTTTTCTTTTGTCAGAAGAAACAGGCATTTAATGAGCACCAGCCGTGGGCCATGTTTGATACCAGATGCTAGCATGTGGTTTTGTATTTTAACATCTTTTCGTGGCCTAAAGTTTTTGTTTCCTCAGTTTAAGCATCTATAGAATGTATATAAAGTCATAAAGATCGAATGAGTCAATGTCTGTAAAGCCTTTTTAAAAGTACTTAACATAGTTATTAATTAGCACAACATTTGGATAGCTTTGTGTGTGTGTTTGTGTGTGTATTGTGTGTACTGCCTTTAGGGATAATAAGAAAATACTCCTGTTCTTAAGAATCACCTTTTAGGCGAGACAGACACATTAGCAAAAAGTGCTATTTAATTGTGGTTCCAATGTGATAAGATTTTATATCAGGAATATAATATAAAGAATATGATCAAAGCACTGTAAGAATCCAGATGGGGGAAGGGACAGTTCTTCCTGGGGTGGGGTTGGAAGTGAAGGCCCACAAAGATTTCACCAAGGGAGTGTCATTGTAGGTGGGCTTCAAAGAACACGTATAGTTTTCTAAGTTGACGAAAAGGATATTTCAAGTAGAGAAACTAGCATTGGGCAAAGTCCAAAGAAGTAGCTTTAAAGGAACTAGCATGTGAGGGGAATAAGGACAATGTTTCACTACTTTAAGAACTATAGCTATTGAAAGACCTGGCAAAGAGAACTTCTAGAAAAACCCTCAGGCAGCTTCAAGTCTGGATGGGAAGAACTGTTCATCTAGTACAATGTGCAACCTTTACTTTTTTGTATTTTAATTGTGTTGAAATTCACATAACATAAAATTCACCATTTTAACCATTTTAAAGCATGCAATTCAGTGGCATTTAGTACATGTACAGTGTTGTGCAACCACCACCACTACCTAGTTTCAGAACATGATCACTCCACCTTCTGGCCTCCCCTGTCCCTGACAACTGTGTATCTGCTTTCTGTCTCTATAGATTTGCCTAATCTGGACATTGCATATAAATTGAATGATACAAGCCATAGCATCTTTCAATACTGTTAAAAAGTCAAATGACATCTTAGGAGAATAATTTTAAAAGATCTTAGGGACCCCCTGAAAGAGTATGAGGATCCCTGAGAGGTCTGCAGACCAGACTTTGAGGACTGTTGGTCTAGGTCACCCAAGGCATGGGGCACCAGCTCCTCATTACAGCTTCTGTTCCAGCACAAAGTGACTACCATGTCCCCGTGTGCAATGTGAGGCCTCTCCATCCTGGCATCTCATCTCCCATGAAAACTGTCTGCAAAGTTGAGATCAGTAATATAGTTATGGGTTCACATTTAAACTGTGAAGGAACCAAACAACCAAGCAGGGTCCAATTCTAATTTATTAGTAATAAATCTGAATGTGGTAAAAGAAAACTGTATCACAAACTTATTTCCAATGAAATTCTGATCACTTCCTGCCACTATTATTATTACATTTTATAATCACAGTAATTATCTTCTACCGGTGATGAGGTACGTCATGTGCTTTTGAACATCAAGCAGCAGTGGTGCCATAAATTGCTAGCCCCTTTCTCCTCTCATGATCCCAGCTTATTTCATTCTTCAAGTGTTCTTCTCAGAGAAATTAGCACACTTATTATCCAGCATATTCAAATGCTAATGTGCATGTCATACTGACACTATTATGAAACCCATTTTGCTCTGGAGCTAAAATTATGTTGCCATTCTGTTTGGTGCTAGAGGTTCTGTGCTTGAAACGTGTTTCCTACATGCAAAGACCCAAGGTTATTTCATCTGAACGCTGAGCTGGAATGAGAAGAGTCTGACACTTAATATAGAACCTGTAAGCTAACTGGGGTGAGCAAGTAGAAAGCCTACACATTTTGAATGGACTATCCATCACTGTGGAGACAATCAATATTTGAGCAGACTGACTTTTGGGCATGTTTCACATTGTTCCTCCAGGGTCTCTACTAAACTCTGCCTCTGCAGCTTAAATTGCCAAAATCACAGTTCTGGAAACTGGAAACATTTCTCTCATACTGAGTTGAAATCCGCCAGAATTTTCATTCATTTGTCTTTGCTCTGCCCTCTGGAGATGTCTGCTCTCTGCTCTGTGACTGCTCTTCGAAGATTGAGGAAAAAGACCCTGTCCCCATGGTCTGTTCTTGTAAGGTTTGATTGCCCCAGGTCCTAATATGGTTGCCAGTCCCTTTGTCACTGTGGTCACTCGGTTTGTCAAAGTCTCCCCCCTTTTTAAAGCGAGGTGCTCAGAACCTGAAACTGATCCAGGTGTGGTCTGATCAGTGTGGAAACGAGCAGGTCTCTTTTGAATATGAACACTCTTGTTGGATATGATTCTATTGGTGCTTTCCAAGAGTATGTATAACCTTGTTATCCAGCACTGATTCATGATCAGCTAAAACAACCAAGTCTTCTAAATCATATATTGATATTTAGGCAAATAGCCATTTTCACCCAAATACAGGGTCTGAGATTTATCATCATTACATTTCATCATGTTCAATTTGGCCCAATGCTTTGGCCTGTCATGAGCTCTTTAGTATCCTGAACCAATCCTTCCAATCCACAAATGTATCAATCTATCAACATTCCTCACTTTATATAAATCAAAGTTAAAAAACATCTGACAGAAAAAGACCTCTGGATGGAACCCTTCACTTACTACTAGAGACCCCAAATCAAAGCATTCATTCAACCAATTATAACCCTCCCTCCCCACCCCCAATATACACACTTCCTTCTCAGCTGTTCTTTCTTCTAACTCAAGTTGTCAGGGAGGGAAAACATCAATGAATATTCCACGTTACTAACTGGCTGGTTAAAGTGGCCTGGAAAAGAAACCAAGGGAAGGAAAGGAGGGAGTGAATAAGACCTATTGAAGGTCCAGATGTGCCAGGACAGGATTCTGCGAAGCTACTTTATCCAGGCCCACACACTAGCACAGGTTGGGAGGTAAGAAGGTATGAGCCATTGGAAGAAGTCCAGGGTTCTGCTGTGATGAGAAAGAGGGGAAATCAATAACCAGGAAACAGAAGCAATATTGGAAGATAGCCAATCAGTAAATGAAACTGGAGAGACTAGGCAGAAGAGGAGATAAGCAAGAGTCACAAGGAGAACGAAGCAAAGAATGAGCATGCGTGAGCATTCTCCTCAGGGAGCATGCCCATGCCTTTCCCTTTCCCCTCTTCTTCCCCAAGGTGTGTTTCCTTTGCCTTTCTCTCTCCTAAGCTCCAAGGGCCCTTCTTCTGCCTCTGTGACTTGTTTCCTGAGCCTACACAGCCCAGCTGGCTGACTTCTACTATCTCCGTAACTTTCTAAATAAACTTTCTCTTATTATTTGAAAGAGAGAGAGAAAAGAATGAGCAGGCAGAGAAAAATCTGGGCATGCTCAGTGGGTTGCAGAGCTGTGCTGTCCAATATAGTAGTCACTAGCTAGAGGTGGCTAATGAATAAAAATTAAGTTTAAAAAAAATCAGTGGCTTAGTCACATTAGCCACATTTCAAGTGTTCAATAGCCACATTCAACGAGTGGCTACCATATTGGGTAGAAGAGAAGAACATTTCCATCACTGAAGAAAGTTCTATGGGACAGTTCTTCTCTAGAATACTCTATTTTTCCTTTGCTTTCCTTCAAGACCCAGCTCAAATGCCAGTTCTTCTGGGAATTTGTCCCACAGTGTGTCTGTAACAGTATGCTTTAGGCAACAGAGCATTCGGAGCCATGCAGTTCTTAGTGATAATGCGTGAACCTAGAGAAGACTTAGTATGGAGATTCCAGTACAGCTATTTGTCAATCCTTAACCACGATGTGTTCCTTTTTCTATCTGGGGAAGGCATCCTCCTTGACAACGCAATTAGCTTTGGGGCTAAGGTGTGGGGCAGGAGGGAAGAAGGAAAGCGAAACATTGGCCCAGCTAGCCATATATGCTGAATCCATCTTTGTAGCTGTAAAAATAATTTGGAATAAAAGGATTTGACTTCCTGTCCACAAACATTACATAGGCCATCTTGGCCAGTCAGTCAAGAAGTTGGAATCAAGGTCTGATTTGTTTGATGCAAGATCCTTTGTAATTTTACCTGTGGGCCCTCACTAAATTTTCAGTCTGCCTCTTTCTCTTTTAATTTCCTGTGTCAAAAGCTCTTAGAATTTCTCACAATAAGATCTATCGATTCTATCTCCCAAATCTCTCTAGAATCTGCACCTTCCTTCAATATCTTCAGTTAATTTATCTTCTCTCCTTTCCCACACAGCCCCTGCAGTACCACCTAAATGCTCTAAGAACCTTACCTGATTATGGCATTCTCCTCCCTATAACCCTTCTGTGGCTCCTCATGACATCATTAAGGCCTGCTCCTTGGGCCTCCAACTAGCTTTCTGGTTTCAGGTCTTTCCACTCCCTGGTGTGTAGCACATGCTCCAGCTTTCCCATTACCCAGAATCGAGGTGTCCACTCACATCTCTGTGCCTTTGTACTTGAGGCTCCCCACTGAAATGCACCCCCCCACACACACACATACACACACACTCTTATCTCCCCTGGGGAATTCCTATACTCCTGTTAAGATTCCATTTAAATCTCATCTCCTCTGAGTAGCATACCCTGAGCCCTCAGACAGACTGAAGAAATCCATTATCTGTGACCAAACACTGTGCAGGCTTTGGCATAACACATCCTGTGTATGACACACATGAGTCTATTCCTCCCACTAGACTGCCCAAGGACAGGCAGCACATCTGACTCATCTCTTACCCCCAGTTGCAAGCACAGGACCTGACTCATAACAGGCACTAAAGGCCTGTTGGCATGAGCAACAATCTTTGCCATTATGAGGTTCTACTGTGACTAAAAATGAAGACTATGAGGTTCCTCTGTGTGGTTTGCTGCTGCCATGCTCCTTGGGTGCACCCAGGCTGACAGAGGCCTATGGACAAGTGGCTCTGGTATTTGAGGATGTGGGGAAAGCAAGAGGCCTGCAGCTGTTTCCACTGAAAGCCTCACTGTACACTGACTGCTCCCCCAGCAGACACTGTGACCAGCACAAACTTATTCCTTGCTGTTTTGTTTTTTGTTTGGTTTTATTTAATGAGAGAAAAAGCACAGGACTGACCCCCTTGGAGAATGCTCTTGTAGAGACCCATCTGTGGGTAACTCTCTGGAGGGAATTATGAGCAAGAAGGGGAAACCTCTCAGTAGAATGGAGAGAGATGAAACAATGCTACTCTTATATAGCTGGGGAGGGAATGTAGGAGCTAATAGCAACATTTATTTATGTTTTTAAAAGTATACCATGCCTATGGTTACCAAGACACTTCCATTCCTATCTTCTTTAGTCTGTTACTCACCCTGTGGGGCAAGCAAGGCAGAGCTAGGGTTATTATTTATAGATAAGGAAACAAATATCTGGAGAGGTGAAGTGGCTTGCCCAAGGTCACATTTTGAGCAAAGGTCCATAAAAATGAAGCAAATTTCCTGGGGTCATGCAGTAGTAAACAGAAGTATAACATATGAGGGTTACTTTAAAAATCTCTGCTTCTTTTTCTTTAACTAAATGTTTAAAATAAAAGACATTCTCTAGCAAATTGAGTCTGGAGAGGGCTTTCAGGCATCTCTTGGGAAATTTGACTAGATGACATTAAAGCTATGAAATTCGATGAAACTTAGTGTTTACTCTGTTCCAGACTCATGGAACTCCATAAAGTACAATCATCAGCTTACAAGTAATTTCCAAAATAAATAGCTCTTTTGCTCAGCCCAGAATCTGTCTGATTTACCAAAAAGTCTCCAGCCCACCACTTACTTATTCCATCACCTAGTCATCAATCTATTCTTTCCACCCCTACTCCCTACAACGTGGCAACTCTATTACTTGATCAGTTGTTCATTTCCTCTGTCAGAGATAAGTAGGATTTAGAGCTAGGGTCATAATTTCTCTGTAAGTCTAGAAAGTAGAACTGTCATCATGTATTATTGAGATCTTAATTTAATTCCCACTAAAGGGGAATTAAATGGACTGGCTTGATTAGTGAAGATTCACTCTATTTGTCCCTCCTCAGAGAGATGAGTCAATCTCATTGGGTGCCATATTTGGTGGTGTGATATGGGAATAGAGTTTTCCATAGGTCACAGTAGGTGTGTAATTTTCTGGAAAGAAAAACCTGCCTTGGTGGGATGGACCAAGTTATTTAAGTTTAGTCTGACAAGATTCTCCCAGCCTCCTTGCATGAGAACAAAGTATTGTATACACATCTGAACTGGGTAAAAACAGAAGCTAAGAGCAGCTCTGTGGAAATAGATACCCTACCTATCTCCTGACCCAAGAGTCCATGCTCTGTCCACTGCCCCACACACTCTTCTGGGTAATAGTTGCTTCTATTAGTTAATGTTTTCTGAGAAGTGAAGTGCAGTGCCAAATTTCAATGATAAAGTCTATGAATAATAACATATAACATCCTATTTTTGTTTCGTGAAGAAGTCCCAGGCCCTTCAGATAGAATTATGGGTAATTCTGGGTGTTGTTGGCAGTCGTTGAGAATGGCTATTCTGTCTGGGTTTGTTTTAATTTCTCTCCCCATTACCAAGAACATTCTGACACTTAAGTGTTAGAATAAAATGTGCCCTTACTGATGGGGAGGGAGCTCATTGCAGAGTGCTGGACCAGGCCTGCCACCTTCTTTTCTTTTAGTGGAACATCAGTCTTTGCTACATGACTCCCACACAGGTGTCTGTCATGGCTGAGCCAGGCTGCCTTCCTTGAAATGAGATGAGAGACTAACAATAAATGGTGACAATGCAGAACATAAAGAAGCACAAAGGAAGTCTTCATCCTCACACAGAACTTGCCCAGGATATATGCTGATAAAATCATATCTGAGCCTGTCCTGAGCTCCATCTGTTAAAGGTGCTCAAAGCCACTTAGGAGAATGCCAGGCCAAAAAGACCTGGCAATACAATTTTTTGCCTGCTAAAGTAACTAATTCCTTCCCTCTCCAACTCAGCTAAAAATACAACCAGAGTGTCACTAAAACACACACACACACACACACACACACACACCACATACACACACAAAATACAAAGAGCCTACCATTTGTTGAACAGATTGTGATGGAATAACAATTAGCTAAGTGTTTGCCATGCAAACATCCCCAACTGCTAAATCGCCCAGAGGATGACGTGGAGGGAGAGAGAACACAGTGTCAAAGAATTAGGGAGCAAGCAGGCTGCCTCCAGGGTAAGTGGGAGAGCCAAAGCTCAGGACCTAGTTGACAGGTGAGAATGGTGCAATTGCCATTGATGTCCACCTAGTGGCAGCAATTCTAGACGGAAGCACCTCTACCTTGATTGGTTCAGGTGATGACTACTGAATGTGTACCTTGTAAGGGCTGAGCCATGTGGAAGGTTACAATGCCTCAGTGGTGGTCCCTTTCAGGCAGGGCCTGATCCAAGTTACTGTGACTCTAAACTCCAAGTCCAGGGGATAGAATATGCTGGAAGCAGGGAGTTGAAGTTTCCAAACAAGTGGGACTAAAGCATCATTAGGTTTTAGTACATATTTTATACCACAGTAGCTAAAACTCCAATGGGTGAAGAAACAGCAAAAACAGGAGCTGGTTTTCAACTAGGGATGCCACTGAGAGTATCTGACATGAATAACAGTGGGTCCACGACAGGCTGGGAAGTGGGTTGGGCCTTTTGCTCTGTTCCTTCCAAATTATAAAGCACTCACTGCTAAGGGCAGTTTGGCTTTAGGATAGATTTGAAGGTGATCTAAAAGTTCTGTGAAATGAAAAGAATTCATTGATTAATTACATAGGTCTGCATTTCCCAAGATGCAGCATGTATTTTACTCAGGGAAGTATGGATAATTATAGATGAAAGATTTTATATTTTAATAGTTTGATATTTATTTTAATGTGACTTCAAATTATCATACCACAGACCTGTAATTTCATAGGTGATATTGTTGGTTTTCCATTTATGATGGTGATATAAAATTTTCATTTTTAATATTTTTAGTTGAAATAAGCTTATTTGAAGAAAAATATTAAGTAAATAATAATACAGAAGATGCTACTAAAAGAATATGACAAAAATTACAAACATGGACCATATACAATTGTAAAGTTTGGGAAATACTTCCTTAAGCTAGGGAATGAGGTAGATTGGCATGTAGATGGAAGAATTTGGAACACCAGGTAAGTAAAGGGAAAATGGTGAACTCTTCAGAAGATTTGGTTTCCACTTCCAACTGGCACTGAATCTATGTGACAGTGGCCTCTCTCTGGGTCTCCATTTCCTTGTCGATAAAATAACTCTAATGCCTTCCCTAGTTTTATTATTTAGTAGTCCTGTTTCACTTATTGAGATATGAACAATCATAATAACAGCCAGTGCATTAAGGTCTGCTGTGTGCTGGACGTTTTGCATAGGTCATCATTCTAAATTTGCATAACAGTCATGAAAAGTATGCGTTACAATGTCCATTCTATATGAGGGAAATGAGGCTGGAAGATTTTAAGTAACTCGTCCAAGGTCTTACAGAACCTAATTTGAATAAACTTAGATTTGACTCCAGAGCCTGTGTTTGTTTCCTCTTAGCCTTGCTGTGTCTCAGTAGTTAATTCCTAGTCACCCTTCAAAACTATGCTCAAAATCATCTGTTCCAGAAAGACTTCTTTGACTCCCATCTTTTGGTTTTGAGCCCTTACTCTGGCACTTATGAGCTTATGTGACTTTGGGATGTAACCTACCTTTTTTAAACAATAATTCCTTATCAGTAAAATAGGGATAATATTAGTTGGAGGAACTGAATCAGATAATGTATGCAAAATGTCAGTTAGCAGAGTGGCTAACTTATCCTCACCATCATCATTATCATCTCCAAAGGCTTTGTGATGAAAGCACCCACTCTCTTGATGAGCAGACACAAGGGAAGAACACCAAACAGCCAGGAGGCATGATTAAAGATACTGCGGGTGTTAGAATCAAGGCCAAATAAGGTGGGTAAGTAGCTCTGTTTAATTGGAATATTGGGTATTTTCAGGATAATAATGTTTTAGAGAATATTGGGAAGGTCTCTTTAAATACCAGGCTGAGACTTTTAGTCTTTATTCTACAGGTTACACTGGACCTGTTCAGAGCTACATATAGGGGGATTGTCCTGGCTATTTGTACATGGTGGCATCGGTGGGGGGGGTGAAGGGAGGTGAAAGCAGACAAACCACTTAGGAAGCTTTTCCAATATGTTTAATAAGAAGTTGAGGTCCCTGTCTCAGATGATGGTATGGGACAAAAAAGAAGGGAATGAGCCTGTAGGATGCTGGCAAGATGAACTCACAGAATTGTGTCCAACTGGGTGTGAGATGCAGAGTCAAAGACAATTCTGAAGGCTCAGAACTAGATGACCAGGAGTGTGGTGCACCTGGTCTAGCACAAATAAAGCACAGAGGAGACTGGCTTTAGGGGGGAAATATATTTGCTTTTTGCTAATTTTGAGGTGCAGTGGGGTATTCAGATGATGAATGATATCCAAGAGACCCTTTAAAATATGATCTTAGAACTCAGATATTTATTTAGGAGATATCTGCATAGAGGTGATAGTTAAAGGTATATATTGGATTGATGTCTAAGAAGGGCGAGAGTACAAAGAGAAAAGGATGAGGGCATCCTCCTTGGGAAACCCTCCCCACGTCTAGAGGAATGAAAAAGAAGCCTGTGACAAAGGATGAGGAGGAAGAGAGGTGAAGAACACACTGCCATGGATGCCAACAGCAGAGCAGGTTTCAAGGAGGGTAGATGTTATCAGAGGACTTATGAGCCACAGCAAGGTCAGAGAGAGAAAACTGAGAAGACATCACTGGACTTGGCTCTTAGGAAGCCACTGATGACTTGTGGCAGAAAAACATGTGGAAGAAAAAGTGAGTGCAGTCGTGAAGGAATAACTAAGTGGTGTGGGAAAAAAAGGTAGAATGAGAGTACATTGTTCACGCAGGAAGTTCAGGAATGAAAGGGTAGGGATGTGACAGTGGCCCAATGTGGGAGCAGATTGTTCTTCCCCAGACAAATGACTACTCACTAAGGTTTATCCAGAGGTGCAAAATTGTCTACACATTAAGAAATAGAAGGTACTATTAGTGGAGGAGGCCAGAGGAAAGACTTTGGCACAAACTAGATTGAAAGTCAGGCTACAGCCATTCTAAAGTTCGAGAACATGTTATCTGTATGGGTACAGCAGCATCTGTGTTAGCAGAGACAGACGCATTTATCATGCACCAGCAGACTGTGAGGGAGGGAAAGAAGAAACTCTCCTTCCCCACTTAGGGAAGCAAAGCTAGCCCCACTCTTTGAAAAGAAGTCAACACTTTGAAAAAGCATTTTAGCAAGGAAGGAACACTAAGAAAAAGAAGTGTACAATATCTTCCCTCTTTCGTCTTTTCCACCCAAATGCCCCCAAGGAAAGTGTCCATGTGCATCATTAGAACATGCTAATAATACTATTAACACCTCCCAAGTTCATGGCACCTCTGTCTGCACAATGCTTTTCATTTTATAAAAATCACTCATGATCACTTTTATTCTCATAGAATCCCTGCTAGCTATTACTTTTTACAAGGGGAGAAACAAGATTGGAAAGAATTGAGTGATTTCCCCCAAATTACACAGCCAGGAAATAGGAGAGTCTCTTTTAGTACATGTTTTCATATACTGTTCACCTGGTCTTCACAGTATAACACTCCAGGTATGGAATGACAAACCAAAGTGTAGCAGGACTCTGATCTCCCTGGTTTCAGAGCACTGTAATTTTATCAATATAGCCTAAAACTACATTAGGTCTGGGGCACTTTTATCAGGTCATAATGGTACCTAGTGCTCCCTCTTCATCCCCATTGTAAGGACAAGAGTTCTTCGCAACTTGCTTCCTTCCCTCCCACATCTACCCAGTTCAATCAGGCCTCTGAAATGCACGAGCAAGTCCTCAATACTTAAACCTTCTCCAGATGGGTCAGGAGGAAAGAAAGCAATTCTCTCCTCAACAGGTAGTTTGGGCTAGTCGAAAGAAGGCCAGCCTTGGAGTCGATGGCTTAGGTTCCAGGCTCAAACTACCAGTCTAGCTCTGTGACGTTAGTTAAATCGCTCTGTACTCTGAGTGTGTGTTTTTGTGTGTGTGTGTGTGTGTGTGTGTGTTTAGTTTAAGGTAAAAGTGAGTTTATTAGTGAAGCAGTGAGACAAAGAATGGGCTACTCCACAGACAAAGCAGCCTGAGCAAGCAGTGTCATGATCTGAAAAATGATAATATTTAATAACTATTTCCTAAGTTTACTGCAAGGATCCAGTAAGATCTTTATGAAAGTAGGGCCCCTGTGCTGGGTTTAGTTTTCTTCTGTGGTTGTCTTGAAATTCTTAATTTTTGAAGGAGGACCTCTGCATTTTCATTTTGTGCTGGACCGTGCAAATTATGTAGCTGGTCCTGTCTACGCCCTTGGCCAAACCATTTAACCTCTCAGGGCTCTACAGTCTATATCGAATTGAATTAAATTGTTAGGACAATTTTCAATCCTTCCTCTACCTATTAGCAAAATTTGATACAGTTGATCACTCCCTCCTCCTTGAAACATTTTTCCACTTGGCTTCCAGGACACTACACTTTTCTGGTTTTCCTCTGCTGCTCCTTTGCTGTTTTCTCCCTAACCTGTTAGCATGTCCAGAACAAGACTCCTGATCATCTCTTGCAGTCCTGCTTCTCCCAGTCTCTCTCCTCTGTTCATGGTAACTCCATTCTTCCCATTGCTCAGACCAAAATCTTTGTCATTATTTTTGACTCTTTAATCTTTCACGCAATGTCCAATTTACAAGCTGTTCCAGAGTCTGACCATTTCGCCACCACTGTCACAGTCCAAGTTTCTCGCCTGGATTACTGCAAAACCTAACTCATATCCCTGATTCCACCTCCTCCCCTGTGTTCACCACACAGTTGCCAAAACAATCCTTTAAAAATATAAGCCAGGTCGCATCCCTCCTCTGTTCAAAATCATCCCATGACTATGCATCTCAATCAGAGTAGAAATCCTCACAAGAGGTACCAAGTCACTCCCTCACCTCAGGCCATTTGTTGGTGCCTCTCTGCCAGGGTGCCCTCCCAGATATCAGTCTGGCTGGCCCCTCACTTCCTTCATTTCTACTCAGTTATCTCCCATCAGTAAAGCCTTCCCTGACCCTCTGACTTAAAATAGCAAACACCATCAACTTTTCTCCTTCATTCCCCATTCTGTCATCCCCTGCTCGCTTTTCTCCAAAGCACTTATCACCATCTGATATGTACCATATTTTATTTATTTGCATATTGTTTATCTCATCCCACTAGACTGCAGGCTCTGTACAGACAGGGACTTTGCCATTTAACTGCTACACCTCCAGCACATGGGACAGTGCCAACGAATAATGATCGGAAGTCCTAGAACAGATGCTGTTATTACTATCATTAGGTTACAGTCATATCAGCCTCTCCAGGTGTATGAGGCCCTTTCACAGGCTACATGTTCATGAAGCTGGCCCTGCACACAGGACTGAGGGCGTTTATGGGGACAACTGTGGGCCAAGCCTCCCACTAGACTATACTGTGGAAATAGAGAGGCGAGTCTGAGAGTTTGTGGCCTAGAGGAAGGTTTCGTATATTTATGCAAATAACTCTAGAACAAGGCAGCACTTGTTAAGGCCTAACAGCTCACATTCTGACAATGACTCTAGAGTATTCTACAGAGAGAAGGGACAATGAACTATGGCTTGTGAACTTACAGTGTGGCTATTTTTGTCCCAGACAAGTTCCTGCTCTGGCCTGCTTATCACACAAGAGACACCTTGCCTGAACTTCCAATCTAGTTTGCTTCAAAGTCCCTCCTCCACTGGCCCCCTCCACCCAATATTGCCTCCCTAATTAACTGTTAACTTGGGACCCCACCCTCTTATAGTCCCTCCACATTCTGCTCCTAGATACAGAGAACATGAGGCAGGGGTGGGATCAACTTAGGAAGGTTGCAAAGGGAATAAATAATATAAATATTTTCTTACGATAAAGATGTATACATTTCTCTGTGAACCTACAGTACCTAGAACTCAGGGGCTACGTCTGTTCATCTTCGTGGCTTGACAGCCTTGCTCAGTATGTGGTACAGAGTGGTTATTCAGTAGGTTTGTTGAGTCGTTGAAATGGGTGTTATAAACTCTGAGTAAGGATAATTCTATTTACAAAGTACTTCCACATCTTCTGTAAGGTACGCCAGAAGTATTCTATAAGGTCTATTGAGCTTTCATAAGAAACAACCTAACCAGAAAGAACTAAAACAACTCAAATAAAGGCACCAATATTAAAACTGAAAGTTTAAATTATAAAATGCTATTATTTTCTAATCTTCAACGCTTCTTTTAATTTTCATTTGATTTTTTAGAACCCTCTCTCTGAAAATCAAAAAATAATCTAGAGATAAGCCACAAAGCATGCCTTCCATTCCCTACAGGACTCCTTTGAATAGGCACTCCCTGAACTTACCTGAATTTTTAGATGGAGACTTGTGAAGAAGATGAGGAACTGAGAAACTTAAAGCTAAAGCATTAAGATCTGCTCATTAAAAACAATGTTATGTTTTGGTGATGGGTACCTGTGTGTGTGTGTTATGTAATTCTCAATACTTTTCAATATGTATGTTCACAACACACATACATTTTCATACCCAGGCAAGATCAAGCAAAAGAAGATAGCCCATCTTAGTATAATCAGTAAGAGGTGCTGCCAGCATTAAGTAAGAAAATTTGGGACAGGTAAATACTTCTTTAGTTCTCAGTTTCTTTGTTTATAAAATAGCGAGAAGGACTATATGGTCCCAGAGGCTCTCTCCGTTCTAATGCCTTAAGAGTCTGTGGAGCCTTGGCTGGGTGGCTCAGTTGGTTAGAGCATTGTCCCAATACGCCAAGGTTGTGGGGTCAAACCCCAGTCGGAGCACATACAAGAAACAACCAATGGATGTACAAATAAGTGAAAGAACAAATCAATGTCTCTTTCTCTTTCTCTCATCAATAAATAAAATTTAAGAAATTTTAAAGAGTCTATGGAAGTAGGGGCACCTATTCATATTATGAAGGATCCCTTTCAAAATTTCTGTTTCTTAAATGCATTTAAACTATGACTTGGTTTTCCAAAATCTGGCTACTATATTTTTACTATTAACAAAAGCAACTAACAATTAAGCAAATTCAACATGTCAGGCACATAAAAAGCCTTATACAGATTATTCAATTCAGTCATCCCAGTAACCCCATGAGGAAGATGAAGATATTGTCCCCACGATGCAGAGAGGTAAAGTGGCTTCATGACTAACTTGCCTAAGGTCACTGAATTAGGGAATGTGGCAACACTGGAATCAAAACTCTCTCCAATTCAGTCTGTGACTCCAGGACACATTGTTGACCCCGCAGCTCCCAGACTGGCTGCAGGTATCAGAAGGTGTTCAGTGTTCCTTCCTTAGTTGAACAGCTGTGGTTCCCTGTATCTTTTGCCTTTACCAGTGGGGTAACTGATTGGAAATGGGGTGATTCCTTTTGCTTCAACTTCAGTTGTGTGACATAATGTGGTGATATGTTCATTAGATTATGCTTTTTGACCTTCCCTGGATGAGTAACAGTGGGTTCCACTAGTTATCTTGAGTCACTTGTAAATGATTGGGTTAGCAGAAAAGGGCCCAAGTTTGCTTTGAATTCCTATTTTCTATGTCTATAACAGCATATACAGCCAGACTTTACATTAGTTTGCAACAGATTAAGGTGAAGAAAAAAAAAGCCACAGGCAGAAAAATGATGTAAGATTAATTGCACATCTCTGTGGCACACTTTATGATTTTCATATTCATTATTTTCACAAGAACTGTGTGAGGTTTGCAAGTCAGGAACTATTTTTACCCATTTTGCAAATAAAGAAAGAGAGCCACGGAAAGGAGTGGGTGACTTGTTCTAGGACATGGATCTGGTTAGATCATAGACCTAGTGTTTTTTCTACACTATGCCATCTCCATGTGTAAAACAACTTCAGACTTGGGCACTTCTTGGCAGACAAAACCAAATGGCTGCTGAACTGGAGGCTGTGCCATACCAGGCTGGGGTCATGGGGCTCCTGTATAACCACTAACTGTGCTGGACTATGAGTGCATAGTAGCAGCCATGACCCCTACTCACACCTGTGCAGTCTGATAAAGAAAGTAGAACTAGCCAGCAGCTGTGGTCCAACCAGATAAAACTTTTAGGCGGGAAGTCAAGTGAACTTGTGTGTCTATGTGTGTGTGTTTTTTTTAACCGTTGTTTGCTTTTGATATATTTTTTAAAAAGGCAACTTGAGGAAGTCAGACCAAATAGCAGGAAGGTATTGCAGCAAGATGGATTTGGGAAAGAACCAATCTCATTTGACGCCCCATCAGACACCTGATCTTCATCAAGAAAAGAACCACGTTCCAGGTAACAAAAGAGGTTGTAGCTGTTGGGAAGAATTGGGGCAATGATTATTTTCCTCTTTTTTTATGGAAAAAAGGGCATGATTGAGTACACTCATATAACCACAGGTGGGAAGAATCGGGCTGTATAACTTCCTGAGGTGTCTTCTAGTGCTAAGATTCTTATAAGCCAGAGAAACACAAGAAAATAATAAGTAAATTATCAATAAGAAATAGATTTAAATGAAAGATAATGAAAATGCCCAATGCTGGATGGTTGTGGTAAGTACAACTGTATACTTCTTTGGTAGTGTAGATTCGGTATAACTTTTGGGAGCTATAGCAATAAGTTGCAAGAACAATAATGCTTATTCTTTTGGTTCACTAATTTTACTCATTAGGTCTATCCTAGAGCTGCATTTCTCAAAATGTTTTGCAGAATCCTAGGACTTGAGACAGTGTTTTCATAATTTTTTTGTGCCATGGCTCCCTTTGGCATTTTGATGAACCCTGAGATTCCTTCTTAGAGTAATATTTTAAATACAGAAAAGTAAATACATAGGCTTCCAAAGGAAACAATTGAGATACACTTGTCAAAATGAAAAACTGTGCTATTGTGACATACGTGCTTATTTATAGATGCATTGAATACAAGATCTAATGGTAAATCTAGTAATGATTGTATGAAGTCAAATCTATCATCTCAAATAAATGATATTTCAAGGTATCTCGAACAACTGTAATGTTAGATGAAAAAAAAATCTGTAATTTCTTTTGGTGACAAAGTCACATACTACTAAAACTACCATGGTTTGTTACCTACATTCATAGTTGAAGGAAATAGTAATTTTAATTAGAGATTGGTAAAAGTAAAGATATAACTTTTCCCCACCCAAGTTTATCATTAATAACTTCTGTCCTAAGAACAAAAGGCACCAGGGTGTAAGGGGCATGCTCTATCTTTTGGGAGCCCCAGTGCAAATTTGCTATCACTCCACAGGTTCTGATAAATTTTACGTCAAAGACCCGCTCACCTTCCTCAAACATGGATGGAGGCAGAACATTTTTGATGATACTTTTCATAATCCAAAGAACTTGGAGAAACACTATCCTACAGAAAAACTGCCCCCCTCAAAGAAAGCTATATTCATGAGTATGCTTATTATAGTTTGATCTACAATGACAAAAAAAAAAACAAAAAAAAAAAACTGGCAACAACCTATATGTCCAATACAAATGGAATGAATGAGTAAATGAGAATGCATCAACTTGATTAAGTATTATGCAGTCATTAAAGTTATAATTATGAAGACCAGATCATGGAACATATTTCTGATATAATTTAATAAATGATAAAACTGCTATATGCTTTCTTTATAATTTTGTATAATATAGGAACTAGATAGATATGAAGAATAAAATGAAAACAGGTTGTAATGTTAAGGATGGCAGAACGTGGTTGATTTTTTTTTTTCTTTTATGTTTGTACGACATGTAAAATTTATTTTGAAGAAATTAATAGGTTGGTAGCACAGTTACATACAAATACTGACCTTTTCATTTAAAAATCTTTACTGTTCGCTCCTAGGCATTCTTTGGCAGTAGAAGGATAAATAAAGTAGAGTCCTTGTCCCCAAAAAGCTAGGAGAAAGTAGACACCCAGCATAGGGATTCCATCACTTTGCCAAAGGGCTCTTGCTGATTAGTGTCACAGTTCATCTATCTCCTGTAACTTTCATTTTGATCCTACAGATGTCATTGGAACTTGGAGTCTGCGAAACAGAGAGCAACTCAGAAAAAGAAAAGCTGAAGCACAAGAAAAGCAAACTTCACAATGGCAATTTGGGTATGGTATCCTTGCGAGGAAAAAGAGAACTGATATTTATCCAGCAAATGCTATGTGCCAACTACTGCTGAGCACTTTCACACACTATATTTTATTGTTCCAATAATCCTGTAGATCAGAAGCTGTTATCCTTGTTTCCAAAAGGAAAAAGAAAAGAAAAGAAAAAAGAAACTAAGAGTCCAATGGGTTGTATCTCTTGCCTCAAGTCACACAGCTAGTAAAGTGGTGGGAACAGAATTTTATCTCTGGTCTCTTTTAATTGTAACACCAGGCAATCAAAGTATATTATAGAGAGGCCTGGTGTTCAACCACTCTGGTAATACAAACACAGTTGAGGAAATCTCTGAGCTTATTCTCCAAGCTTTCTATTAGTAATCCTTATTGAATGAGCCTGATTAACTCTCCATGGAGGAAACCAAAACATTGTAACTGGGTGATGTGAGAGGAGAGTTTGGGAGTTCCTAAATCTCCAATCTAAGCCATGTACAAGAACATGTTTGTAAATTAAGCAGCATTGAACTGCATCCATTTAGAATATGGTTGTGAAAACAGAGCTGTTGCTCGCTTGGAGATGGAAAAGGGGAGGCCAGAAGCCAAGGAGCACAGCATCCATCGAAGCCATGGTGTCTGTACCTTGGCACTAATGACACCATAGGCAGGGTACTTCTTTGAGAGGCTGTCCTGCGCATTGAGGATGTTTAGCAGCACCTCTGACCAATAGTACTTCTGTCTTCCCTGTAGTTGTGACAACCAGATTGTCAACAGACATGGTCAAATGTCTTCTGGGGCAGGCAGAGAGGCGGCAAAATCACCCCCAGTTGAGAACCACTGATCTAAGCACTATTCTAAAGAAAGAGCCTCTACCCCCAATATGGACTGACTATTGTCTTTTCTGCTACAATACCAATTAGCACACATATGATTGATTAGTAGGTGAAAGATGTCAGTATAATGTGGAAGTTGTGTTGATTCATGATTTTTCCTAGTCAATAGAACCAGAATAGTGGCAATAGAATAAAAACCTTTAGCAGGAAAAAAAAAGCCTTCAGCCTGGCTGCTCTATAGGCAGGATACTTTTCAGCCTGCATCCAGGGCTGTTCCCAAGAGAAGGGTAGCAGGTTGCACTTCCTTCTGTGCCCAATTTCGTGGCAGCTCCACTGGCTCAGTGCCACACTTATTTGCATGATCTCTGCACCTGCAAACCTGCATTTACACTTTTGCTTTTGTGCATTTTTTAACTATCTCCCGAGGCAGCCCCCAGTCACAATAAGTTACCTGTTGGACTACCCAAGTTATCTCAGGTACCAATTATTGTTTTTTTCTAGTATTAAAAGTTTGCACAGGTTTTGAGTCATTTGCCCCAACTCTATTTTTTCCATAAGTATTGTTACTTTTAGTGCATGATTTTTCAGAAAGTGAGGATTTGCAGAAATGTATTTATTATGTTTTAGCAGAAATGTCTGTACTTTGGTCCTGTGGCAGGTGACTCTGTTGAGGAGCATCCTATGAACTCCCCTAATTCTATACTTGCCAAGCTACCTTCTGATCATTAATTGGCCTCCCAAGTATTCGCTACACAGAAGGAGTGCATTTGTCCACCCAAGTATTCTGTGCTGTGTGACTTTGCATTTCTCACTGTTCATTTAAAAATGGGTCCTTGGCAGATCTCAGAGGAGTGGGGGGCGTGGGAAGGGCTGCAAAGAGATTAGCCAAAGAATATGTGCATGTATGCATAGTCCATGGACACAGACAACAGTGTGGTGAAGATGGCGGGAAAGGGAACAAAGGGAGGAAAATGGGGGACATCTGTAATAGTGTCAACCATTTTTTAAAAAGAAGAAAAAATAAAGTTTTCTAAAAAAAAAAAAAAATGAGTCTTTGGGTTGACATATCAGTCTCACGGAGCTGGTTGATGAGCTCTGCCCCCGATAAATGGAGCTAGTCTTAGCATGAAGATAGAATTGGGTTTCTGTGCTTGCTGGGCTAGGGAGCCAAGGCTGAGGAAGTCATTGAAGTAGCTGACACCTTGGTGAGCCTCTCAGCAGCTGGCTGGTCTTGCTCTAGTGACACATTTCTATACTACTGAGAGCTGTTCTCTTTACAGCATACCACATGGTGAAACCCGAGCAGTTCCAGAGGAGCAGCAGAATGTAATGGCTAAGAGCCTGGCTATTACAACCATGATGACTAGATTGGATGCCTGGCTCCCCCACTTGCCAGCCATTTGATCTTAGATGATTTACTCACTCTCTCTGGGCCTCAGTTTTGTCATCAGCAAAATGGAGATAATGGTATCCACCTCATAACCAAATAAGTTGACAATGAGGACTTTATAATTTACCTTCTTACCTCGGTTAGTTGGAGTTAGGCTTCAAAATGCTGAGGTGACATACCACCATTTTTAGATTACCTTTCCTTTTAATTTATTTTTAATATTTTGACTGCCCCATTACATATATAGCTTTTTATATTGACTTTAAACTGGTTTTGGTGAGGTATAATAATAATTTTATTATTTCATAATAAAAATTTTTTCATTTTTTTATTATGAAAAATTTCAAACATACACAAAATAAGGCATATATACATTTTTCAGGTGTGCAAGGAACTATGATCACTACAAAGATATAAAAGACACTACTTTTGTCCCGGCCAGGTGGCTTAGTTAGTTAGAGCATCATCCTGTACACCAAGAGGTTGCAGGTTTGATCCCTGGTCCAGTGCATATGGGAGGCAGCAGAATGGTGTTTCTCCCTCATTTTGATGTCTGTCTGTCTGTCTCTCTCTCTCTCCCTCCCTCCCTTCCTTTCCCTCTCCCTCCCTCCCTATTTCTTTCTCTCTAAAACCAATGAGCATATTAAAAATAAAAGACACTGGTTTTATCACCAAAGAATATCTAGTTTTTTGTTTTTTTTTAAAAAGGTTTCTATGGAATAACTACAGATTGGGGCAGCCTCTGTGCCTCCCTCCCTTGCCTTAAGCATGATCCTCCTAATAAATCGTATGGGCACAGTAAGCAGGGAGAGCATTTCAGCCCTGTGGTCTGTGAGAGAAGGCTCGGTGGAGCAGGGAGCATGGCACAGAATTTCAATAGGTTTAGAAAAATGATGAAGTGTTTATTTACAGTACTTTTTCTCCCCCCTGAGCCCATCTCTATTAGTGACCTGTATTTGGTTATACTTGCAGTACCTAACAATTTGACATTGGTTGCAATTTCCATGCATATGCTTTCATCTTTTAGATCTTTAATCTAGCTGTTTCTTCAGAGTAGGCATGATATATATGGTCACGCGTGCCTTTCTACCAGGCTTGTTAACCTCAAGAATTTTTTTTTTTTTTTTTTTTGCTGCTCTTGACCCAGCTTACAGTATCTCATTTGATGTGTTGTAACTACTTAGCATTCTTCACACAAGACACTGTATTAGATAAGCAAGCCATATACATCATCCACCTGTGGGCTACACAGACAAGGAGAGGTGCCTGGACTGAGCATATTAGAAACACAACTGTGTGGGTTTTCCCAGGGCATAGTGGGACTGACTCATCCAGACTAAACCAAAGAGACTAGTGTATAAACCAGAATGCCCTCAAAAACACGCCCTACACTTCCTGGTGAGCAAGGTATGGGAGATAAAAGGTCCCTGAGGGACATTTCCTCTCCTGACATCTGAGAACATCTAGCACTGCTCCTTCATGTTGCAAACGAGACTGAGACCCAGAGAGATTAAGTGAGTTGTTCAAAGGTCGTGCAACAAGGCAGTGGGAAACTGGGACTGTTATTACTGAGCATTTACCTGAATTCTGTAGCCCCATTGCTGACACTAATTCTGATCTCTCCATAGAGAGAAAAAAAACAAGCGGCAGAGAACAGGAAAAGGAAATCAAAGAGGCAGAAAGAGACAACATAACACAGAACTGAAGGTGGAGCCTCAATCAAAATTAGAAAAGGAAACGATGGAGAAAACACTGGCAGCTACAGAGAAAGAAAATGAGTTACCCAGGAACGTAACTGAAGCTCTCCCTCCGGTAGCCTCCCCACAAAGAGTTGCAGCCAAGAAAAAGTTTTCTGGAATAGGTCAAGAAAGCATTATAGATCAGAAAAATCCTGAGTACCAAGAAACAACAGTACAAAACCACCCTTCTGAAATAGGCCAAGATATGGCTGAACAAGGAGAACTCTCTCCTAAAATGTGCCAAGAAAGAGCTGTAATTCAAGGTCATTCTTCCAAAATGTGCCATGATATAGCTGAACCCAAAGATCTCTCCCCTAAAATGTGTGAAGAAGCATCTGTAGCCAAAGCCCTTCCTCCTAAAACATATGAAGACAGAGCTGACACAGAAGGATGCTCTCTTGAAGCACACCCCAAGCCAAATGTGCCAAAAGGCTATGCTCTTGAAACATACCAAAAAGAAGCTGAACCCGAGGAAGACACTACTGAACCAGGTCAAGGAATAGCTGAAAGCCTTTTTCCTAAAGTACAAGAAATAGCTGTGCCTAAAGACCTTTCTACAAAAACATACCAAGAAACAGTTGAACCTGAACACTTATCTCATAAAGCATATACTAAAGGTATTGCTATGCCTAAAGCCCTCTCTCATAAAACAATCCAAGAAATGCCTACTCCTGAAGAATATCCATCTGATATATACATATACCAAGAAACACCTGGGCCTGAAGACTGTGCACCTGAAATACACCAAGAAACACCTGGACCTGAAGACCTCTCTACTAAGGCATATAAAAATAAGAATGTGCTTAAAGAATGCTTTCCAGAACCAAACCAAGAAGAAGGTGGGCCCCAAGGCCAGGACCCTAAAGCACACCAGGAAGATGCTAAAGATGTTTTTCCTCAAGGTAGGAGTTGTTCACAGGCAACAAGTCAATGACATGTTCCTATTTATAATTAGAGCACCAAATAGGTATATCTCCTTCAGAGTGGTGCTTTACATCCTTTGAGAATCCTAGGTTATCCCCAGTTATCTCAAGGGGTATCATTAATGTCATTGGCTAGTTTTTAATTTAACCAATGTCTGTTTGGCATATTTCCAAAGAATTAAAAGAAAATAATTGAAAATATAAGTGTATAGTAGGTATATGTACACACTATCCATCGGGGGAGGCTTCAGCCAGTGAAGAGAAATGAACCCAATATAGGATGATTATGTGCAGAATATTTTAAAGGATAATTAAGTTTCAATTTACAAGAAAAATTGAAAAAAGTTTTTCTCAAAAATTAAAATTTCCTGGCAAACAGAAGGCAACTAAATTCATGTAATAAGGTACCGAGGGAGATAAAAGATATAAAATACGTATGATCCCTGTTACTAGGATTTATCCCATTTACCAGAAACCCTTTTTATTTTAATGTTTGTTCCTGAAAAGCTTTCTCCTAAGCATAGCATTTTGCAAATAATGTGACCTTTCTTCAATCTGACTTGCCTAGGGACATAACTGAAAATCTCATTTCTCTTTGTGCAGTACTGTAGAGTGTACTATAAGGAAATGGCTGAGGCTGGCAGTCATTTTTTTCCAGGGAATTGCTATCTCCAGGGAATTCTTTCCTAAAGAAATCCCTTTGATAGTTTATTTGCTCTTTTCTCCTAAAAGAGAAGTGCAATAAACCATGGGGTTGCCCTGGCTGGTGTGCCTCAGTGGATTGAGCGTCGGCCTGTGAGCCAAGTGTCGCTGGTTCAATTCCCAGTCAGGGCACATGTCTAGGTTGCACGTCAGGTCCCCAGTTGGGAGCGCGAGTGAGAGGCAACCACACAGTAATGTTTCTCTCCCTCTCTTTCTTTCCCCTCTCTCTAAAAATAAAATAAAACAAACAAATAAATAATAAATAATTTTTTTTTAAGAATAATTTTTTTTTAATCTTAAAAAAAAAAAACCAAAAACTGGGGAAATGGTGCAGGGATTAAGAAGCATAATTGGTAGGTACAAAATAGAAGAGGGGATGTTAAGAACAGTATGGGGAAGGGTGAAGTAAAAGATCTTACAGGCATGATCCATAGACATGAACTAAGGGGGGTGGGGTTGCTGGAGGGAAGTACTGGGCAGAGAGAGGGAACAAAGAGAAAAAAACTGGGACAACATAATCAACAAAATATACTTTAAAAAACTAATTGTTTTAATTTCCACTTTTTGATGACTAATGCTACTTGACATCTTTTCATGATTATTACGAGTTTGAATTTTTTCTTTTGAGAACTGCCTGTTTGAATATTTATTCCATTTTATACTTGGGATACCAATCTTTCTTGACTGATTTAAAATCTCTTTTAAGTAATAGTTATTAAACCTTTACCTACATATAAATTGTAAGTATTTTTCCAGTTGTTGTTTATGGTTTAACTTTAATAGTGTTTTTTGCCATGTATATGAGAAAATGTTAATTTTAATTTTAGTTGTTCAAACCTGTCTTTCTTTATGGTTTCTGCTCTATGATCTGCTTAGAAAGCCTTTTATAATTCTAAGATTATAGGAACATTCTACTGTTTCCACAACATTTGTTATTTTAATATTTAAATCTTTAATTAACCTGAATTTTGTTTTTGTGCAAGGTGTGAGGTAATTTTTTCCCCTCCAAATGGATAGTCAATTGTCCCAATACCATTTATTGAACCTATGTTTCTATCTTATTTGATTTTACAGAAATGGAAGAAAAACCTAAAGCACAAGAACCAGAGATACCAGCAATTCCAAATGCTCCTCAAGAGAGTCATCCAGAAAATGGCGTCTATAGTTATGTTTTGTTTTAACAATGCTCAGCCATTACAGTGTGCAACAAAATACACATCCTGTTACATGTGATATTCTCAAATTATTGCAGAAATCTCTACAATATTCAATTAATATTTGAAGTGTTTTTTTCCATGTATAGACCATATCTGAAAGAGAACTAATGTATTTTTTCAGGATCAATCACATAGACAATATCCTGTAGTATGTGTGTGTGCATGTGTGTATGTGTGTATGTGTATGTATATGTATATTGGGATAAAGATAGTGATGGGGAGACTCAAAGATAGGAAAGAGGAGGTCTGAATAATTTCACCCTAAGAGCAAACATTTCTTTGATTTGAGCAGAAAAATTAAGTCTGAATACTTAAAATTTGAGTAAGCATATAGATTTCTTGTAAACTTTGTTCAACTATTAATGTAATAATAGCATCAAATTTTTATTCAGGCTTTAGTTGGTTTTTCTAGTTAATTTTAACAATTCTTATCATTCTGTGACTCCTTCAAAGATATATTGGAGTGCTGCATATAGTTTACTTGTGTATTTGAGTTTTGATTTTCTAGTTTTACATTTTATATATTGTATTTGTGCAAAATGTACATTAAATCATTATTATATGATTAACTGTGTGAACTACATCATGATAAGCATTTTGAGGGTTAGAAAACCTATAACATAGTCCTTGCTGACCAGGAATTTAATCTAGCCTTATGAGGGAATAAGACAGAAAACAAATAATTATAAAAGAAAATAGTAAATGCTAGTGCCATTTGGACAGTAGATACAATAAAGGGAATGCTCACTTTTTGCTGAATGACCTGAAAAAAATTACTCATGAGTGAAAACTTGAAAGATGGAGAGGATATGCATTAAAGGTGACGATAACAACATTATTATTGTATGTGACACAGAGGAGTGAATTCAAGCATTCAAGATGTTCAGTTAATGCAGGGTCCATGTGGAATAGCGGGCTTGCAGGCTGAAAATCTTGTATTATTAAAGTGTACAGAATTTTGAAGTATATCACTTATTTGTTAGGGAATAGGGAACTAAGTGAGGCTTTCGAACAATGAAGTGGCAGTTTTAGTATTTTTAGGAATATTTTTCTGGTGATAAAGGTCAGAATTAACTGAAAATGACATGAGGCTGGGGGGCAGGAGCAGGGACTATTATAAGTGGAAAGACATCTGAAAACCTACCGGTATATTTTTCAGGGCATGGGGAGATTAGTTTCAGTTTTCCTTCTGTTGTGACAGAGGACTCAAAGGAGATTTCTACAAATAAAGTTTGGTTCAGCAAAGGCATAACTGCACAAGCTCTCCATGTAGGCATTGTGCTAGATACTAGGCTACAATGAAGAACAAGACAATCCCAGTCTCTCAAGCATTCATGTCACAGAACAGCAGTTATCAACCCTCACAGTATATGAGAACCATTGGGGAAGATTTCAAAATTACAGATGCTCAGATACCTCCCTGGGGCTTCTATTCACCTGTCTAGGGTGACATCAGATGTAGGTATATTTATTTATTTTTTAAAGATTTTATTTATTTATTTTTAGAGAGAGGAGAAAGGAAGGAGAAAGAACGGGAGAGAAACATTGATGTGTGGGAGAGAAACATCAATCCATTGCTTTTTTTTTTTTCAATATGCTTTATTGTTTATGCTATTACAGTTGTCCCAATTTCTTTTCCTTTTGTTCCCCTCCACACAGTGACCCCCCCTACCTCAAGTAGTTCCCCTCCTTAGTCCATGTCCATTGGTTGTGCATATAGTTCTTCTCAACATCTTCCTATCTACTCCACTCCCTCCTACTATGCTTCTTAATTTCTGTACCATCTCCCTCCCTTTCCTCACTTCCCTTTCCCCACTTCCCCCTCCCCACTGACCTCCCCCCAATATGTTCCCCACACCTATAATTCTTTTCCCACTCTCATTGCCTACTTAGTTTGCCTTTGTTTCAATTCCCTAGCTTCTGTTGTTGGTTGTTGTGATACAGTTTTCATTTTAATGTTCATAGCTTTGATCCTCCTTCTCCTAAACAAGTCCCTTTAACATTTCATATAACAGTAATTTGGATCTGATTAACTCCTTCAGTTTTACTTTGTCCTGGAAGCACTTTCTCTGCCCTTCTATTCTGAATGACAGCTTCGCTGGATAGAGTAATCGTGGTTGTAGGTTTTTGCTTTGCATTACTTTGAATATTTCTTGCCAGTCCCTTCTTGCCTGCAGTTTCTTTTGAGAAATCAGCTGAGAGTCTTATTGGGACCCCTTTGTATGTAGTTCTCTTATTCTCTCTCGCTGCTTTTAAGATTCTCTCTTTATCCTTAATTTTTGACATTTTGATTATAATGTGTCTTGGTGTGGTTCTCCCTGGGTCCAGTTTATTTGGAACTCTCTGTGCTTCCTGGACCTGTAAGTCTATTTCCTTCCCCAAGTTAGGGAAATTCTGCTTCATTATCTTTTCACATAAATTTTCAATTTCTAGTTCTTCTTTTTCAACTTCTGGTAACCCTATGATTCGGATGTTGGCCCGCTTATAGCTGTCCGATAAGTTTCTGAGCCTCTCCTCATTTTCCTCACTTCTCGTGTCCTCTTTCTGCACTGGTTGACTGTTTGTTCCTTCCCTATGTTCTGATTTATTGATTTGATCCCTGGTTTTCTTGCCCTCACCACTAGTTTCATATGTGTTTTCATTCATTTCAGCAGGGCTAGCCATCATTCCTACCCCATCTTGTTTAAGACCTGCTGTTAGGTCTGTAAGCTTTCTTATAACCAAAGCTCTGAACTGTGCCTCAGAAAGATTTCCTATCTGCTGCTTCATTAGATTAGATATTTGCTGTCTGGTCAGCTGCATCACCAGGATCTCTATCATGATCTGTGCCATCTTGTGTTTACCTTTGCTTCCTGGGCAGGGCTGTCACACCTCCTACACTATAGGGGACAGAGCCCCGTGTACTTGTTACAGCTGGGCGACCTGTCTCACCATGCTGTGGCGTTTTCTGCGGGGGTGGGGGTCCAAGATGGATTCCTGCCGTTCACTCTCCGCTGAGAGAACGGGGGCCTCCTCCTCCATCCCCACCCCCTCCGGGCCTCACAGTCCAAGGCAATGGAGGTCTGCCTTCCCCAGCTTTGGAATCGCAAGCTGACGGGTCTGGTTTGCAGCCACAGATGCTCCCCAGGTGCTTCTCACCTCCCCCTAAATACAGGTGACTGTGCTTACTGCTCTCCTGCCTCTGTTGTTGCCTCTGCTGCCGCGGACAGCACAGCTTGAACTCTTTTCCCCAGCTTTGACCCTCCTACCTGTCCGGACGAGCACCATATCTTTATAACTTCATATGTTGGACTTCCATTTATTTTCTGGAACTTCTGGTTATTTCTGGGTATGCGGTAGTTGTATTCCTTCTTAGTTGTGGAGGGAGATGGGGCATGTTGGTCAAGGCCTCCATCTTGGCCGGAAGTCTCCTGTGTTTGTTTGCCTCCTGTCCCAGGAAGAGCTGCCACTCCTACTATGTTGTAAGGGGCGGAGCCTTAGGGATTTGTCAGTAACGGGCAACCTGTTTCACCAAGTTGTGGCGCTGTATGTGGGGTAGGGGTCTGAGAAGGAACAATGCTGCCTGCTCAGCACTTGCCCCCTTTCCCAGGCACTTCTCCCACTTCTGTATGGGACGGTGCCCTTCCAGCTGCTGCTTTGGCCGTAGTTCCCAGAGTGGGTGGGTCTGCGGATGTTCTAGGACCCTGGGGGCCCTTTAAACAAGTGGACTCTGCTGAGAGACCTGCAGTCTCTGCCTCCATTCCAACCCCCACTGGTCTGCACAGTCAAAAGCAACGAGGCTTGACTTTCCCCGGTGCTGGGACAGTGAGCTGCAAGGTTTGGTGAACTGGGAATGCTCCTCAGGTGTCCCTCCTGACTTTTTAAAATGTGAGACTGTGCTTTCTGCCAGCCCGCCACTGCTGCCACCACACGGCGTCCTCTCTGCCCCAGCTCCGCGCCTCCTACCTGTCTGGATGATTATTTCTTTATATCTTTGTTTGCTGGACTTCCATGTAGTTTGATTTTCTGGAACTTCTGGTTGTTTCTAGTTTTGAGGTAGTTGTATTCCTTCTTAGTTTTGGAGGGAGACGAAGCATGTCTGTCTATTCCTCCATCTTCAATCCGTTGCCTCTTGAATGTCCCCATCTGGGGACCTGGCCTGCAACCCAGGCATGTGCCATGACTGGGAACTGAACTGGCAACTTTTCAGTTCGCAGTCTTGCCCCTTGATCCACTGAGCTACACCAGCCAGGGGAGGTGTATTTTTAATTACTTTTTATTTAAATAACTTCTGAGGAATAATTTTAGAATTATAGAAAAGTAAAGGTAGTACAGATGTTCCTCTATACCTCTCACCCAGTTTGCCCTAATTTAACATCTTATATAAATAGAGTTCATTTATTAAAACTTAAGAAATTAAGATGGTTATATTACCATTAAATGAACTACAGATATTATTTAGATTTCATTAACTTTTCTACTAATGTCATTTTTCTGCTTCAGGATCCTCTCTAGGATACAACTTTGCATAGGATATTTTAAAGCTCTCCAGATGATTTTAATGTGCAGCTAGAGTTAGGGTTGAAAACCATTGGTATAGTGAGAGGTTACAATGCTATTTCCTTCCTGTTAGCCACATCCCTACCCATGAACTTTAAAATTCCACCCCCAGGATATATTAATTGTACAATAATTACTCATAGCCCATTATATTACTCAAGCAACATTGAGGGCAGTATATCATATCATATGATAGTACCTTATAACCGATGGCACTTCAGAATTTATACTCTTAAATATACTTCTTAATTTAATCTGTACAAGAGTCTGAAATAGGCTGGGCAATGATTATCATCCCATTTTACAGATGAGGGAATAATCTCAGAGAGGCGGGGCCACTCAGCCAAAGTCACATTTAACTTCCTTAGTGCTTTGCATGATGGTGCTCAATCTTTGAAAATTTTGTCAAAATTTCCCCTGCCAGGGTGGATCAAGGTTAGAGAAAAAGGAGTGAACTGAAATCTCAAGTTCTAGCTAGCATTGCTTTAAGATGAACCTTAAGAGATTTCCATGTATACAATGTACGGGGAACAAGGATGGGGGAGGAGATAGAATGAGCATATAGTGCATTAGAGGAAGGAGGGATCTTTTCTTTCTACCTTTTTGGACCCTTTCTGCCTGCCCTCTTTACGCTACTCCCTAAATATATATACAACCTCTGCTTTCTCATTCTTCTCATTCAAACACCATTTAGCATCTAAATATTTTCCAGGTTTTTTTTTTTCTTGGCTTAGAACCTTGAGGTCACAGTCAGAATTAAAGTTTTGTAAGAATCTATCTAGCCCTATCTTGTGCTGTCTTTCTCTCATTGTGAGTACAATGGTTGTTCTTAAAACACACACACACACACACACACACACACACACACACACACACACACACACACACCATGAGCCCTATATTATTAAATCTAACATGATGTGTGAGAAGGTCCAAAACTTTATTTGGTTTTCAAAGGGACCCTCCATCCTAATAAAAGATTGAGTCATTATGCCAAAAAGTGTTTTTCAATGTGCAGGCTGATGACCACCTGTATTAGAATCATTTAGGTTGTCTTTTTAGGCAGATTCCTCAGTCCTACCTCCAGAGAAAGGGTTGTCTTAAAAACTACAAATATTCATATATAACTCGACGGGATAAATTAAACCTCAAATCATGTATTAAAAGTGCTACATATTTAAGTTCCTGTTTTACATAAAGAAGTTTTACCTTTAAAAGAGGTAGTAATCTACTCCATCCATGTCCCCAAGTCTGCTTTGCATTTCAGTACTTGTCACACTTGTCAATTAAAGTATTTTTGTGTGTGATTGTCATGAGATATGACAACTATGTCCAGAAAGGCAAATGCCTCTCATTTTCTACGCTATTCAGTCCACAAATTAAGAAAGACTGTCACTTTTCGCAGCACCACCATCTAGTGGCAAGTATAGCTATTACCACCCCAGTTTCACACCATGTATATAGCCTAGCGATTCTCAAACATGTTTCTTCAGCTACACAGTGCTGTTTCCAACTGGAAACAGAATAGCGTTATTTTCCAAATTTTCATGTGGAAAAGACCTATCAGGGGACACATATGTGAATTTGGTCAAATTTTAACATGCCTGTAAAAAAAAACAAAAAAACAAAAAACCACAACCTTCTCTTCAAATCTTTAGCTCTTTCTGCTGGTTGTCTTCTGCTAGTGCTCAAATGAATAGGTTTATAAACAGCTTAAAAAAAAAACTGGTTGTTAAGCTTTTAAATCTGTGGACTTGTATGCTTTTGAATAATTTATATTGCAGGAAATATACCTCCTCCTCCCCCACAACCACCAGTATGTGAACCAAAAGGATAAAAAGCCCAGAAACAGAATTATGCACACAGAGAAAGAAAATAGGTAAATAGGTGAGGGATGATGTTACTAGTAAGTGGGTAAAAGGATAGGCTACCCGTGCAGGGATAACTGTTCATCATCGCACAGGATGAAAAAAGGATTCTTGTTGGTCCTCAGCTTTTCAGAGGTGCCCCAAACCCATAACAATCCCTTCGCTGTAAACGGCATGTTGACTCTCAATTTCATTCTCATTTTAGTTCCCTAGAGGTAGGGAGTGCAAGAGGCAGTCCCCATTTCTTTTTAAAAACATTTTCTCTTTTTCTTCCTTTCTTTTATTTTTTAAATTTATTATTTATTTTTAGAGAGGGGGAGAGAGAGAGAAACATCAATGTGTGGTTACCTCTGGCACACCCCTAACTGGGGACCTGGCCCACAACCCAGGCCTGTGCCCTGACTGGGAATCAAACCAGCGACACTTTGGTTCGCAGGTGGGCAGCATTCGATGTACTGAGCCACACCAGCCAGGGCAGTCCCCACTTCAAAACCCCTAATCCGGTATTGGGTTCCCCATGTATTTTACTTGAAATAACGTTTAATTGGGTTCCTTTCTCACAGATCATCATTCTTATTATGGAAAAAAAATTGGGTGCATACATACAAGTATAAATGCATGGGTATTCTCGCAACCCAAGGAGAATTTTAATCACTTCCTAACATCCGATAATTTTGCTATGTGGTGATTGTACGTACACAATCTTTTTCTTTAAAAATTAGCGTCATGCGTTGGATATGCAGGTTGCTTATTTGGAGACCGACGTCTTTTAAATCTTCATTAGTGTGCTCCCCACTCCCCTGGAAAGCGCGGGAACTTGGGAGTCGCTGACTGCCCTGAAAGGGGTGGCAACTGCAGTGGGTCCGCGTGAGAGAAGAACAGAGGCTGACAAACACCTCTTCACCGCAACAGTAACCCCTCGGCTGCCTGCGCACACCAAGCGCGCGACCCACACTCCACCCCTGCGCGGATAGCCAGCATCGCCCTGCCGGTGCAGCTACTGCGCAGGCGCCAGGCATGGTGACCGGAAGCGGAAGGCTAGAACCCATCGGGTAGGCACCTCCGTGATCAGTAGCCATGCGCGGCTGGGAGGAATCGGGGCCTCACTCCACAGCGACCCCGTGTGGGTGCATCAAGCCAGCTCTGGAGACAGGTAACTTCTGAGAGGCTGGTGGTTTCGTACTCAGATGTGTGGGTAACCCACTTCACTGCCGAGAGGAACGTGAAATGTGAGACCTTGATGACGTGTGTCATTATACTTATTGCGAAGGCACGGGTTACGTGTTCTGTCGACCACGTGATGTGTCTGAGGCGGGCGGGATGACGTTACGTCACGTTTCCTGGTAGCTAAGGTCCGCCCGGGTTTGGCACGGTTCCGGGAACTGCTGTGTCCAGTGTAACGGGCTCTTTCTCTTAGGGCATTTTCGTTCACAAGGGAGAGATAGCATGTACACCGCTGATGTTATGCGGGTTAGGGATTAATAAGTGCCACAAGCGAGAAGCATCCCGCGCTGTGGGAAGTGAAGAAGGCACGGGGAAGGGTCAGGGGAGGAAATAGTTTTAAACTGGGCCCGGAAAGATGGAAATGAGTGTGCTTCTTTTTACTTTAACCTCTTTATGTAGAGGAAAATATATTCACTTTAGAAACTACAGGAAGCAAGTGGAAGAAAAAGTAGTCAGCCATCACCCAGAGAAAACCACTGTTAATATCTTGATGTATACCTTCCATATTTGTTTTAGTGCATACACCCTAGAAATATGAGTTGATATACACGATCCCACTGTTAATAAAAATTTTTTTAAACTTAAGATTTCATAAAAATCCATTGCAATTAATTTTAATTTTAAGGGATTACATTTAACACGTTCCCTATTGGGCATTTAGGTTATTGCCAGTTTTCATTGTTTTACATGAAAGTTCTTGAGACTAAAATCTTTGTGTATGTTCTAAATGTTTGCCTTAAATTCCCTAAAAGTACTGTTACCTGGTCATCGTTCTTGCTCATTTTTAAAAAAGTTGTTGTACACTGCCAGATCACAAGCCTAATATTTTGATAGGCAAGAAAAAGTGTGGTTCAGAGGTCTGCAGAGCATGGGGTTAGGGAGCTGTAAATCCAGAAGTATTAGATGAAACAGGGAGGTATGGGAACTGTTGATTGGATTCAGATTGTAGAAAACCTTGGACATTCGGCTAAGAAATGTGCTCTCTGTTAACAGTGGGAAACATGGAAAGTTCAAGTTAGAGAGTATCATGACATAAGGAACTCAGAGTCTGGTGGGTTAGTGTAGTGTGTTTTGAGGAGGGAGGGGACTGGCATAGGGGAGACAGATTATAATAAGGGTTATTTAATAGTCCAGGCAAGAGGTGGAAAGGACCTAAACTTGTTTTTGTTGGGGGTGGGGGAACCTGAACTGTTCTTTTTTTAAATTGTTTTTCTATTACAGTTGTCCCAATTTTCCGCCTTGCTCTCCTCTGCCCCACCGCCCCCAGTCAATCTCCACCCTGTTGTCCATGTCCATGGGTCATTTATACCTGTAGGATCTGAACTTTTCTGTCTGCACAAGACTTGTAAATAAACCTTGTATACAAAAACCTCTACATGAATAACTTGTTGGTTTTTTCTTATTACGCAGTTAATACAGTTGTAATATTGTTAAAAGGAAAGAAAAACCTGAACAATAACCACTCCTTGCTGAGCACCTTCTGTTGTACTAGGTACTTTCCATATTTTAGTAATCTTATAACTTTCCAATATAGACACTATTGTCCTGGTTTTATAGATGAGAAAACTGGGATTGAGAGAGGTAAGCAGTTTTTCCCAGGTCACACAGGTAGTGTAGTGGCCCTGTGTTGTTTCTATCCTTTTTCTCTTCTGATACCAGCCCTAAACCTCCCCATGTAACTTTAGGGAATCACTTCACCCCATTTCCATGTGTTTCTCATGCCAGTACTAACCTGGCATACCTGTTCTTATCCCTATCCTGCATGTAAGGCAGTTCGATTTAATTCTGATTGTCCATCTCTGTCAATATATTGGACATCCTTGAGGGCAATAACTGCTTCCTATATCTGCACCCAGGCGCTTAGCACAGCACTTATATCAAATGGCAGGTGTTTAATATTTCATTTATTTGCTTGTTTTGAGATATGAGGCAAGAGGAATGAGATGAGGATTACTCCGGGTGGATGTTCTCAGGCCTCTACTTCAAGTAGAGCGTTCAAGTAGCGTTGATGTTTGGAAAGTACTGAGCATTTGTATTTCATAGCACTTATATAATCCCAAGAATAGGGCACAGAGAATATATAAATAAGTTCCAGAGGATTCAGACATATTAGAATATGGTAAGTTCCCTCTAGGATGTGCTTAAAATTTGGTCCCAAATTTTAAGAGTGTTGTAGTTGAAGGACTCCTACAACACACCTCCCGAGTATGCTTTCAGTTCATTGCTAACCCATTGTTATCTTGCTTATGTTCTTAATAGAAACGCAAAAGAGGAGTGAAATACATCTAACTGGTTACCACTCTTATTTATCATAGCATGTGTGTAACCTGATTCAGTGAAGTGGTGAGCTCAGCTAGCTATAAACTTGTAGGCCCCCAATCAGAGAGTCAAGGGCAGAAATTTTTGATCATTACTGCAGGTACAACATCTCCCATGATAATGAGACATGTTTTGAGATTCTCCCCAACATACTGTTAATTTGTGACAAGAGTTCTTGTTTGTATCTTTTCTCCAAAATTAGCACGATGTCAGGCAATTGTAGATGCTTGGAAAGTGTTAAACAAATGCAAATAGAACACAGGGATCCCAGCTGATTAGATTAGGAATCCTTTTTGGCCATTTTTCTTCACGATGTTTTACTGAACACCAGAGAATTGTTTGACCTCAGTTTCTTCATCTTTAAGATATTTACTATATCTGTTTCACAGTGCATAGATAAGGGGGGGGGGAGGATGCCTGTAAACATACTTGGAAAAAATTTAAAGTCATCAAGAAAAAATACACAATATGCATGGATCTTAGAAACCTAATTTTGAGAGGGAGAAATCAAGTCTCAGAAGATAACATACAGTTTTAAGCCAGTTTTTATAACTCAAAGGCAAAATGAAGTATTGTTTAGTTTGCATATGCATGTGATAAAGTCATATATAAAAAGGAAGTGAATGATAAAGACCACAGTCAGGCTTCTGTTATCTCCAGGTGAAAGGAGGTTGTGAGGTAGGAGAGAAGGAACATAAAAAGATGGAAAGAAAAAAAAGATGGACGTTATTGGCAATGCTCTAGTTCTTGGGCTAGGTGGTGAGTACACAGGATTGCATCATAACATTATGCTTTATTACTTACATATGTGTTACATATATTTTATATGTCTCAATTAATTTTGTTTTTAAAGTGAAAACTTACGAAAGGTGCTGTGAGGGACAGCTCCAGGCCTATAGTCTTACCATCTGGCCTGGTAGGATAGACTTAATGGAAGCCAGAAATAAAATGAGAGTCTACAGTGTTTTTAGATCATCTCTTAAAAGAAGTTAATAAAGCCTTCAAGAAATGTGAAACAAAAAGCTTCTATAAATTGAGAATGGTAATTGTGGATACCTTGGACCTGTCCTGTTGCTGCATTGCCAATATTTTCTTCTTTTGAAAGAAGTTGCTGCTTTTTAAAAAATTTTAAAACTGATTTGTAATAATTCAAAATTTTCAAATATTATAGAAGGTACAAAGTTAAATGTAAAAGTACTCCAGATCTCTCTCCATCCATTTTGACCACTGTTAACATTTGGTGAACATCCTTCCAGATAGCTTTCTAGATATATATGTACATATTTAGATAGGTAAATATATAAACAAATTTTCATAAATGAGATTATGTTGTACATATTTCTCTTTTGTCACTTTCCATTTTAATCACTTAAGGCTTATATAATCCCTTCTCCAAGCAACATGAATTTTTTGAGTACATACTCCCTTGCAGGCAACTACTGCTATACAATAAGAACATAGCAATAAACAAAACAGAAAATCTCCTGCCCACATGAAGCTTATATTATAGAGGAGCAGAGAGGAACTAGACCAAGCCTAACCTGAAATCTGACTTGCCTGTAGATATTTTAGTAGTATGATTCCATACATTCAAGTTATTGTTTAATTAAACTAGTTTGTTTCATACGTTGTTTTCACTTGAAAGCATCTTTACTTAAATACAACCACTGTCTCCCTTCACTATTCATTGCCATGTATTTCACACTCCAGCCAATCAAGATAGCTCATTCCCTGCATATCCAATAATATTTCTCATTTAACTTAGTGCATGTTATTTTCTCTATTTGAAATACCCTCTTAGCCCTGACCAAAGTCACATAACTTAGTAATGGTAGCATGGAATTTGAATTGTGGTCATAGTAGGTCCTCTAACAATGTTCTTTTCCTTTCCTTCTTTATTTCTTAGACTTGTGCTCTTTCTGGTGTATAATCTAAAGGGATATAACAGTGTGTATATAATGATGAGAATATTTGTATGTATTCATGACTATTATAAGAATCATGTTCTGAAGTTGTATAATACCTAGTAGATTTTAAAACTATGAAATGACTACATTAAAAAAGCCATTGTTTCCCAACATCTTTGATGATCTTTTGACTAATGATTTCTTATCTAATTTTCTTCTGTAGGGAATCTTTTAACTGAGCCAATTGGCTACTTGGAATCCTGTTTCTCAGCCAAGAATGGTACTCCAAGGCAGCCATCCATTTGTAGCCATTCAAGGGCTTGTTTGAGAATTAGAAAGAGCATCTTTAATAATCCTGAACATTCCTTAATGGGTTTAGAACAGTTTTCTCATGTTTGGTAAGTTGTTTTATAGTTAGAAGTGGTACTTTGGGTCAGATCTTTCCCCTGAGTAAAAAGTATTCCAGTTGATATGCAACCACTGATGGAGGAAACCTTGGAGCCTGCCATCCAGACCACCCTTGTCTATTGCATGAAATTCCTATACTGTATTCATGCACATGATTGTCTGCATAGCTTGGACACCTTGAGGGAAGATCGGGACTCACTGAGGAGTACGATCCATTTGCAGTTGGTTTCAATTGTGATCAACACCTTTCTGTTGAGCTGAAATCTGTAAAGCTTGACTCTGTCTATGGATAGTCATTGTGTCCTCTACTCCAGAAGTCAGCAAGCTGTGGCCCATGGACCAAATCCACACCACCTTCTGTTTTGTAAACAAATTTATGGGAATACCCACTTGCATGTGTTACAGCAGCAGAGTTGAATAATTACAGCACAGACTGGCTGGCCTGCAGACCCTAAAGTATTTACTATCTGACCCTTTACAGAAGAAGTTTGTGGACCCTGCTCTGAACCCATCAAGAATTAAGTCTACTTATCCTAAAAGACAAAAGATACTTTAGAAATCTGGATACTTTAAGTAAAGTGTTGCCTATGTTAAAGCCTGTGTTATATTAATGTCACTTGGAATTCTGTCCATTCTTCCTCATCCCAGCATCAGCAGTCTGAATTGGTCTAATTTAACTGGTGAAGACCTAAAATTAAATGTTTATTCTGAACTAGTTATTTTTTATGTTAATCTGGGAACATGGGTAGAGTAGAAGGAACATGAGTGTTCTGATCTCGTTTGTATGATCTTGGATGAATTATTTAAGTTAAAAACGTTGCTGTTGCTCTGGCCAGGTAGCTCAGTTGGTTAGAATGTCATCCTGATATGCCAACGTTGTGGGGTTGATCCCTAGTCAGGGCACATACAAGAATCAACCAGAGTACATAAATAAGTGGAACAACAAATCAGTGTTTCTTTCTCTTTATCTCTCTCTCTTCCTCTTTCTCTCTCTCAAAAAAAATCAATTAAGAAAAACAAAACGAACATTGCTGATATAAAACAATAGACTCGAGAATGTAGATTTTTTTCCTTATCCCTCCTATGTTTCTCCTCTTTCATCCCCTGCCCCCAACAATTTTCAGAGTATCACTGTTAACAGCTCAGTGTATATCCTGCCAGACATTTTCTTTCTTTTTTTTTTATGTTTTTTAAAAAAAGATTTTATTTATTTATTTTTAGAGAGAGGGGAAGGGGAAAGGAGAGGAACATAAATGTGAAAGAGAAACATCAATCGGTTGCCTCTCGCATGCCCCCTACTGGGGACCTGGCCCGCAACTCAGGCATGTGCCCTACCAGGAATGAGCCGGCGACCTTTCAGTTCACAAGCTGGTGCCCAATCCACTGAGCCACACCAGCCAGGGCTCTTCGTGTTTTTTTATACACATAGAAGCATAAATATACACATACAGAGTGGGTGTTTTTTTTTTAAAGGAATAATGTTTTCCTCTTATATATCATGACAGTACATATGGATTTACCTTCTTTCTTTTTTCTTTAATGGCTGCCTATTGCAATTCACTTGTTAATGGAGACTTATTTTGCTATTACAGTAATGCTGTAACAAATTCTCTTAGATACACATTCTTGGGCAGTTATATATTTTTATGAATAGGATATCAGAATTGGCTGTATTGGGTTATAATTTGGAAGTGCTCCTGCCAAATTGCCCTCTAAAAAGCTTAACCAATTTATGCTTCAAAGGTATATGAAATGACCTTTTCTCTACACCCTTGAGAACACTATATATTATCAGTTTATTACATTTTTGCCTGAAAGGGAAAAACAATATTTTTTCAGTTTAATTTCTTAATTATTAATGAGATTCAGCATCTTTTCATATGTTGTTAACTGTTTCTGTTTCTTTTGTGAACTACCTATTTATGTTTTTTGTTTACTTTCCTATACTGAGTTGTCCTTTACTTTGTGATTGTAGGAACAGTTTATATATCACAGATATTAACCCATTGTCTGTTACACACACAGTAAACATTTTCTCCTGGGATGACATTTTGTAGTACGTAAATTTAATGATTTCAGATTTGTTATGTTTTTCTTCATAGATTTTTGCTTTTGATCTTTTATTTATTTAATCCTCAACCAAGGACATTTTTTTTCCATTGCCTTCAGAGAGAGAGGAAGGGAGAGACAGACAGACAGAGAGACATCGATGTGAGAGAGAAACATCAACTGACTGTCTTTTCAGAAGTGCCCTAACCAGGGATTGAACCCACAACATGGGTATGTGCCCTGACCAGGAATCAAACCCACAACCCTTTGGTCTATGGGATGATGCTCCAACCAGCTGAGCCACACCGGTCAGGGCCTTGCTTTTAATCTTATTTAACATTTCTGAACCTCAAATTTCCTCATCCTTAAAATGGGGGATAAATTATACTTCTTAAGGTTCTTAAGCAGATTAAATGAAATGAGTATAAAAATGTCTAATATACTGCCTGGCATGTACTGGCACTTACCTAGTAAGTATTGTTCATTCAGGCATTGGACAGACATCTGTTAAGTTCTTACCATGTGCCACTTTTATGTGTAAGACTCTGTTGTCTTCCTTCAAGAAACAGGACTGGTGTTTTTTTTTTTTCACAGATTACATTTTAATACCATTAAAAGAATTTCTGTTTTAATTGGTGGGGATTAAAGTTATTTTTCCCCTTAATTTATTATGATAAATTAACTTGCGATTTTTTTTTCTTCTTACTCTGTGGTTTGGGTTTTTTTAATAGGATCTTGTTTGTTTTTCACAAAAATGGTCATCTGAGCTGTAAGGCGAAAGTGCAGCCTCCTAGGCTGAATGGTGCGAAGACTGGAGTTTTCTCCACAAGGAGCCCACACCGTCCCAATGCAATAGGCCTGACCCTGGCCAAGCTGGAAAAGGTAGAAGGTAACACATGTCATTTCTACTTTTACCTTTTTTTCCTTAAAAAGAAGTCTTATAAAATCAACATAGTGTTCAGCCCTGGCTGTTATTCAGACAAGTACCAGTGGTGTTAAACCCTGAGAACCATGAGACATTGAAGAAAATGAAATGATTAACAAATGTTAGCATTGAAACCCTTTAAAATAAGCTCTCAGAGGATGCTCAGAGCTTGTTTATATTGTTACATTTGTCAAAAATTTAGGCATAATCACTTAGAAAATGCAAAATCATCTTTCCAAAGTTCTGAGTTCATTCACAGTAAGCATAATTTTAGACATTCTCATGGCGGAGATCAAATAAAAAAGATGAAAGGCAAGGACAGTAGCACTTTAGATACTCTTACTAAATAAGCATTGTAGTGACTGCTAGTGTTTGCATGGTATTTATAGTTTCTAAAGAGCAATCATGTTCTCTCATAGTGGCTTGTGGGTTTGATAGGGTGGCAGTCTCCATTTTATGGATGAGGGCAGTGATGTTCTTTAATGTTGGATAATTTATCTAATAGCATCTAGCCAGGGGGTTGTCTGACTCCAAATCCCATGAACTCTTACATCAATGTCCTTTGTTAGTCATGTTTTTCTTAAATGGAGACAGAATTGAATGTGATCACATGTAGTTTTTGATGCTCAGTTGGGCAATTTTCCAAGGATCAAATTAGTAGAATTTGCACCCGTAGTAGGAACTGGATAGCAGCTGTGTAAGTGAGAGAACAGGAGACCTGTTCTTAGTATTTGATATTGCTGACTTGTGTTCTGCTTAGTTGAGTCTTGAAGTATTCGATTTCAATTTCTGCATAACAAATTATGTACTTATCAATTTAAACAACACCGGTTTATTATGGGTTTGAAACATTGTTGTTTTTGAGGGTCAGGAGCTGGATTCTCTGCTTAGGGTCTCATGGGCTGTGATTAAAGTGTCAGCTGGGATGAGGTCTTATCTGGAGGCTTAACTGTGGAAGAATTCACTTCCAAGCTCAGTCAGGTTGTTGGCAGAATTCACCTCCTTATAGTTGTGGGACAGAGGGCCCCAGCTTCTTTTGGTTGTTGGCTCCTAGACACTGCCTGCAGTTCCTTGCCGCCTGGGCTTTCCCTGTGTGGCTGCTCACTTCATCAGGCCCACAGAGAGTGCCTCTTGAGTGAGTCTGCCAGCAAGCATAGGAATCTTAGATAATGTAATGTAGTCACTGGAGTGATAGCAAGTCACACTCAAGAGGATGGGATTATACAGGGTCATGAACACCAGGAGGTGAGCATCATGGGGGACACCTTAGAGGCTATTTACCACAATGGAAACCCTTCTTGGTCCCACAGAAATACACTGAAGACACTGATGTGCCTGCAACAGTAAGAAGCCACAGTGATGGAAAAATGAGTCACCGCCACCTAGTGCTGAAGGGCTCAAGTTCTCACTGTTTAGGGAAAGAGAGACTCTAAGCAGGTCATTGTCAGACCATGTGAAAAGGGCTGTAGGAGAGGTTTGTATACAGGTTCCTCTGGAACCCAAAGGAAAGAATGCTTATGTCTGGAAGAGCCAGAAAGGCTTTGTAGAAGAGGTGTTAGATGAGAGCCTTGAAGAGCAAGTAGGAGTTTGACAGATAAGGAGAATGGATTTCCAGTGTACGTCAGCAGCAGTTGTAAGAGATCCTGGTACATAAAAGAACTGTGAGTAAGCTTGGTGAGGTATAGGTAGGTAATGTTGCTTCTCCAATTATTTGCACTTTTCTAAGAGGCATTTTTTTACATTATAGGTGGAGCTATATACCTTTCTGGAATTGACATGATTCATGGCACACCTGTACTGGACATAAAGCCCTACATAGCTGATTATGACTCACCACAAAATTTGATTGAGCCTTTAGGGCAGTGTAATTTACAGAATAACCAATATAACCCCAAAACCCTGTCCTGGTCTGATGGTAAGACTGACAGCTGTGCCCAGCAACGGATCTCAGGGTGTGATGAACCACAACCCTGTAGTCACACCAAGGAGAAACCTAAATATGCCGAAGACAGAACTTCAGGAGAAAACAACATGCAACACAGTGACACAGCCAAAATCCAGCGCAGCTCGCCTAAGCACAGGGAGAGAGCAGCAGACTTGGATTTAGAATCAAGAAGTGGTCAGAGATTGAGTGTCGCAGAGGAGCAGATTGGGTCGTATCACCTGGAGAAGAGCTTTGCGCAGGAAGGTACAGATAAGAGGCCAAGGAGAGGGAAAGAAGTAGTGGTCACACAAGAAAACAGTGCGGAGGTGCAGCTGGGGGCTCTTCACTGCCCTTCCGCGATGGCTGACGCAGCCCACCGCAGTGTGGTTCCTGCCTGGGTGCGAGAGGCCCCTGTGGCCGCCTTGGAAGTTCGATTTACTCCTCACGCAGAGAGGGACCTTGAACACCTTGGTTCAGAAGGTGAAGCAGGTACTGTCCATGTCTTATTTTTAAATAGAGATGAGCTTTTCGTAGGAGATTTAGCCAAATTTTGTATTTCTGAGGGCAAAGTCTTTTAGCACAGAAATTGTCCTCATAAAGTCCCAGCACTAGAGACAGTACTTTATTGCAGAAGAGAGGCCACAGAGGTTTTACCTGGAGCCTGTTTGCTTTAACACATGGTTCTTAAAAAATACCGTTGTCTTGGTTTCTCCAACAGATCCCAAGCGGTCTTCTAGAATGAAGGACAGGGCTGTGTTTTTTTTTTTTTAATTTTCTTTTTTAAAATTTTATTTTATTATTGTTCTATTACAATCGTCCCAATTTCCACCACCCCCCCATTGCTCTCCCCTGCCCTGCCCTCCCCCCTTGCTCCCACAGTCAATCGCCACCCTGTTGTCCCTGTCCATGGGTCATTTATACATTTCCTTGACTAGACCCTTTTCCTTTTCCCTTCTCCCTTTCCCCCCTCCCCTCTGGTCACTGTCTGTTTGTTCCTTGTTTCCATGCCTCTGGTTCTATTTTGCTCATTTGTTTGTTTTGTTCATTAGGTTCCTCTTATAGGTGAGATCATATGATATTTGTCTTTCGCTGCCTGGCCTATTTCACTTAGCATAATACTTTCCGGTTCCATCTATGCTGTCGCAAAAGGTAGGAGTTCCTTCTTTCTTTCTGCTACATAGTATTCCATTGTGTAAATGTACCGCAGGTTTTTGATCCACTCGTTTACTGATGGGCACTTAGGCTGTTTCTAGCACTTGGCTATTGTAAGTAACTCTGCTATGGACACAGAGGTGCATAGGTTCTTCTGAATTGGTGTTTCGGGATTCTTAGGGTATAATCCCAGCAGTGGAATTGCTGGATCAAAAGGCAGTTCCATTTTTAGTTTTTTGAGGTAACTCTATACTGTCTTCCACAGTGGCTGCACCAGTCTGCATCCCCACCAACAGTGCGCTAGGGTTTCCTTTTCTCTACAACCTCACCAGCACTTACTGTTTGTTGATTTGTTAATAGTGGCCATTCTGACCTGTGTGAGGTGGTATCTCATTGTGGTTTTATTTTATTTTTTTAAGTATATTTTATTGATTATGCTGTTAAAGTTGTCCCAATTTTTTTTCCCTTTGCCGCCTTCCACCTAGTACCCCCTTCCCTCCAGCAATCCCCCTCCCTTAGTTCATGTCCATGGGTCGTGCATGTAAAGTTATTTGGCTTCACCCTTTCCTATATTATTCTTAACATCCCCTTATTTTTTTTCCTACCAATTATACTTCTTGACCCCTGCATAATTTCCTCCATTCTCCTCCTTCCCCCTCCTAGCTGATAACCCTCTAAATGACCCCCGTACCTATGATTCTTTTCCTGTTACGGATGTTTGCTTAGTTTGTTTTTGTTTTTATTTTTTAGATTCAGTTGTTGATAGTTGTGAGTTTGTTGTCATTTTAGTGTTCATTTGATCCTCCACCCTCCGTGGAGGATCAGCTGTGCAGGGGCAGGGTGGTGGTGATCCAATGTGATCTGTAGCTGTCCACTGAGGTTTCCCCGGTGTTGCAGGCCAAGGTCAGCCCTCACTGTGTTTTGCTCAGGGCCTCTTTGCCTGAGCTATAAAGTAATCTGAGATGGCTGCTACCTGTGCTGGGCTTGGAGATTCCCAGGCAAAGCCAAGCTGTGAATCTAGGCTGGCTGCTGGTAGTGCCAGGCCTGGGGCTCACTGAGGCCAGCTGTTGTTTGTTTGAGAGGATTTAGGAAGTTGTGAAGCATGAGCCAAGACCAGCCATTCATATGGAAAAGTAGTTTGGGTAGGCCTAAGTTGGGAGGGGTGGAGTTTCTGGGGATTTCCAAGGTGGGTCAGTGTTAGGTTGATGGAGTCTCAGATATGACACCAGCTTGCCAGCTCTGTTGGGGGAGGGTTTAGAAAAGAGACAATGCCTCTGCTGGCCTTCATGCCAGACACACCAGTTCCTCCGTGTGTCCCACTGGTGCTTTTCAAGCTGCCAGCCGAGTGCTGTAGCTCAGAGGGAGCAAGTGAGTAAGTGAATCCGTGTGTGGGTTCTTTAAGAGGAACTGCTTGGGGTTCAGCACTTTCTTCCACCAACTCAATCCCTACTGGTTTTTGCAGCTAGAAGCTATGGGGACTTATCTTCTTGGCGCTGAACCCCTGGGCTGGGGGGCCTGGTGTGGGGCTGGGACTCCTCGCTCCTGAGACATCCCTCCTGAATTTTTATCCACCACACCTGGGTGAGGGACTAGCCTGTTCTGCATCTGCACCCTTCCTACCAGTCAGGATGGATGTGGTTTCTTTAATTCCGTAGTTGTCAGACTTCCATTCAACTCAGTTACTCACAGTTATGGTTGATGATTGTTCTATATTTTAGTTGTAATTTTGATGTGGTTGTGCAGAGGTGAGCCATATCTGCCTGTGCTGCCCTCTTGACTGGAACCTCATTGTGGTTTTAATTTGCATCTCTCTGATGGCTAGTGATGTTGAACTTCCTTTCATATGTCTATGGACCCTCTGTATGTCCCCCTTGGAGAAGTATCTGTTCAGGTCCTTTGCCCATTTTTTAATTGGATTGTTTGTCTTCCTGGTGTTGAGTCAAATGAGTTCTTTATATATTTTAGAGATGAAACCCTTATCCAATGTATCATTGGCAAATATGTTTTCCCATATGATTGGTTTCCTTTTCATTTTGATGACGTTTTCTTTAGCTGTGTAGAAGCTTTTTAGTTTAAGGTAGTTCCATTTGTTTATTCTTAGCTTTATTTGCCTTGCCCTAAGAGATATATTGGCAAAAATATTGCTGCATGGGCTATCTGAAATTTTTTTCAGGCAAAGTATAAACATTTTATTTTTAAAGTATATTTTATTGATTATACTATTACAGTTGTCCCAATTTCCACCCCCCCTTTTGCCCTCCTCTACCTAGTACCCGCCTTCCCTCCAGCAATTCTCCCCCTTAGTTCACGTCCATGAGTCATGTGTGTAAGTTCTTTGGCTTCTCCAGATCCTATGTTATTCTTAACTTCCCCCTATTTTGTTCCTATCAATCTTGCCTCTTAATCCCTGCATCTTTCTCCCTCTTCCCCCTCCTAGCTGCTAACCCTCCATATGGTCACCATAATTATGATTCTGTTCCTGTCCTGCTTGTTTGCTTAGTTTGTTTGTTTGTTTTTAAGATTCAGTGGTTGATAGTTGTGAATTTGTTGCCTTTTTAATGTTCGTGGTTTTGATCTTCTTTTTCTTAAATAAGTCACTTTAATATTTCTTATAATAATGGCTTGGTGGTGATGATCTCCTTTAGCTTTACCTTTTCTGGGAAGCACTGTATCTGCCCTTCAATTCTAAATGATAGCTTTGCTGGGTAGAGTAATCTTGGTTGTAGGTCCTTGCTTTTCATCACTTAGAATACTTCTTGCCAGTCCCTTTTTGCCTACAAAGTTTCTTTTGGGAAATCAGCTTATAATCTTATGGGAACTCCTTTGTAAGTAACTCTCTGCTTTTCTCTTGCTGCTTTTAAGATTCTCTCATTATCTTTAACCTTTGGCATTTTAATTATGATGTGTTTTGGTGTGATCCTCTTTGGGTCTAGCTTGTTTGGGATTCTCTGTGCTTCCTGGACTTGCATGTCTATTTCCTTCGCCAAATTAGGGAATTTTTCTTTCATTATTTTTTCAAATAAGTTTTCAATTGCTTGCTCTTCCTCTTCTCCTTCTGGCACCCCTACGATTCAGATGTTGGCATATTTGGAGATGTTTCAGAGGTTCCTAAGCCTATGTAATTTTTTTTGAGTTCTTGCTTCTTCTTTTTGTTCTGGTTGAATGTTTTTCTCTTCCTTATGTTCCAAAACATTGGTTTGAATCCAATGTTTTCTTTTCTGTTGGTTTCCTGTGGATTATTCTTTATCTCACTTAGTGTAACTTTCATTTCTTCCTTTATTTTTTGCCATACTCAAGGAGTTGCCTGAGCATCCTGATAACCAGTGTTTTGAACTCTACATCTGATATGTTGACTATCTCTGTTTTACTTAGTTTTTTTTCTGGAGTTTTTATGTGTTTTTTGATTTGGGCCATATTTCTTTGTCTCTTCAATTTAGCAGCCTCCTTGTGTTTGTTTCTGTGTATTAGGTAGAGCAGCTTTCACTCCCTGTCTTCATAGCATGGCCTATGTAGAAAAGGAACATGTAAGTTGTGTGAGGTGGAGCCTTAGGTTATTGTCAGGGTGGGGCAACCTGCTTCACTGCTTTGTGGCTGTGTAGCGAGGACTTTGAGCGGGGACAGTACTGTCATCTGGCTTCTGGTGGTTTGCCCAATGCTCACCCTGTTTCCAGTCACTTTACCCCCTTCCTGTGTGTGACTGGTGCCTCAGTGGTGAATCCTGGAATAGGTGGGTTTGTGTACGTTCTTAGAACATGCTTGCTCTTTAAGTGTCAAAAATCCGGTAGTTTATTCCACCACCACAATTCCCATTAATTTTTACAGCCAGCGGTAATGGGGCTCTATCTTTCTGGTGCTGGAACCCTGGGCTATGCGGTCTGACCTGGGGCTGGGATTGCTTGCTCTCAAGGTATCCCTCCCATCCATGCCACTGCCACTGCTGCTGCCACCACCTTTCCGTGCCACGCTGCCACTCCGCCTGTCTCTGCAACTCTGCCCCTCCTACCCATCTGGATGAATGTCTCTTCTTTAAATCCTTGGTTGTCAGACTTACACAGCTCCATTTGTTTATTCTTTCCTTTATTTCCCTTGTGCTATGAGATATATTGGTGAAAATATTGCTGTGTGGGATATCTGAAATTTTACTGCCTTTGTTTTCCTCTAGGAATTTTATGGTGTCATGGCTTATACTCAATGGGCAGGAAACTAAAAGCTTCCCCCCTAAGATCAGAAAGAAGACAAGTGTGTCCGCTTTCACCACTTTTATTCAACATAGTATTGGAAGATCTAGCCACAGCAATTAGACAAGAAAAAGAAATAAAAGGCATCCAAATTGGAAAGGAGGAAGTAAAACTGTCATTGTTTGCAGATGACATGATAGTATACATAGAAAACCCTATAGGCTCCACAAAAAAACTACTCGACCTAATAAGTGAATTGGCAAAATAGTGGGATACAAAGTCAATATTCAGAAATTGAAGGCATTTGTGTACACCGGCAATGAAATATCAGAAACAGAAGCTAGGGAAAAAAATCCCATTCACTATAGCAACAAGAAAAATAAAGTGCCTAGGAATAAACTTAACAAAGAAGGTAAGAGACCTGTACTCGGAAAACTACAGACACTGAAGAAAGAAATTGAGGAAGATACAAATAAATGGAAGCATATACTATGTTTATGGACTAGAAGAATTGACAATATTAAAATGTCCATACTACCCAAAGCAGTCTATAGATTCAGCACAATCTCTATTAAAATACCAATGACATTTCACAGATTTAGAACAAATATTTCAAAAATTTATGTGGAACCAAAAACGACCCCAAATAGCCTCAGCATTCTTGAGGAAGAAGAACAAAGTTGGAAGGATCACAATACCTGATATCAAACTATATTACAAGGCCACTGTAATCAAAACAGTGTGGCACTGACATAGGAAGATCAGTGGATGAGAATAGAGAGCCCAGAAATAAATACAGGTCTCTATGGTCAATTAATATTTGACAAAGGAGGCAGGAGCATAAAATGGAGTAAAAATAGTGTCTTCAATAAACGGTGCTGGGAGAACTGGTCAGGAACATGCAAAAAAAAAAAAAAAGAAAGAAACTAGACCACCAACTTATACCACACACCAGAATAAACTCAAGGTGGATAAAAGACTTAAATATAAGCCAGGACAGGGCTATTTAGAGGTGGGTGCAGTGGTTCCAGTAAGAAGTCGCCAGTTATGAAGGAGATGTCAGATTTCATCTGCCACTGGAGCGTTGTGCTTCTCATTCTTTCCTAAGGCTTAATGTTTAAGCAGAGCATTTGATTTTTAAATTGATACCTTTATTTTAAAAGTTTTGTTCATGAACATTTTTTTAGCACTCTGTACAGTTGATAGGGAGGAAGAATTTCTGTTTTAAAATGATTTTTGTAATAGAACAGAGCAGTGCTGCATAGAAGATACTTTATACTTATCTCTTGACTTGTAGTTATCTTTGAATGCTTCCTACTTGGGAAAGTTTTATCTTTTTCGAACTACAGTGTGGTACTTTATTGATTAAAAGTTGTTAAAAAGAAATTACAAAATATAACTAAAAAACAGGGATGATATATAACAGCAGAATCAGAGCCAGGATAGAAATAAGAAATGACTTCAGAAAATCTAGAGTCTAGAAAAGATGAAAGATATTGAAATAGGGGGATGGATATTGACACTAGGATAGAGTACTGTGGGAACAGGAGGAAGAGAAGGATTCTGACTTGGGCAGTGGGTAGAGAATCTGGAAAGACTTCCTGGAGGAAAAGGTATCTGAGCTGAGCCCAGAAGGATAAGTAGGCAGGGAAGTGAGGGAAGGCACCTATGCCAAATGAACAGATAGGCAAAGACCTGGAGTTTCTACCAGACACACTGTCATTGAAGTGTGTGATATATATATTTTTAAAAAATTATTGATTTTTAGAGAGGAGAAGGGAGGAAGAACAACATCGATGTGGGAGAGAAGCATCAATTGGTTGCCTCTCGCACACCCCCAACTGGGGACCTGGCCCGCAAGCCAGGCATGTGCCCTGACTGAGAATCGAACTGGCGGCCTTTCAGTTTGCAGGCCAGCACTCAAACCACTGAGTTACACCAGTCAGGGCTGAAGTGTGTGATTTTCTTCTTCTTTTTTTTCTTTGTTGTATGTGATGCTTTTGTAACTCCGCTTTTTCGAGTGGTGTTAGTCATTTTATTAGCTATGCAACAAAGGAATCTTAGCACTGTGTCATTGGTCCTTGGTTTTTGACCAAAAATGGACTTCATGGCTTTACTTACCAACGTATTTATTGGATATAACCTAGAATGAAAATTGACTGTTTTTTCTAAAAATTGAATTTACTTTCAGAAGGATAAAAGCCCACAACCACTCTAGATGATATTTTGAACAGGAGCAACATTGTTTAAAACACATGCCTTTTTGGAAGGGCTCGGCCTTTTTTGGATGTATATGTCATGTTGTAGCTATTAAAAATTAGGTCACAGTTCATTTAAAAAAATTTTTTTATCCTCACCTGAGGACATGATTTTTAGTTTTAGAGAGAGGGAAAGAGGGAGAGAGAGAGAGAGAGAGAGAGATTGAGAGAGAGAGAGAGAGAGAGAGAGAGAGAGAGAGAGAGAGAGAGAGAAACATCGATGTGAGAGAGAAACATCGATCAGTTGTCTCTTCTGTGCATCCTGACTGGGGACCTGACTGAACCCGCAATCTAGGCAGGAGCCCTGACGGGGAATCAAACCTGTGACCTTTCTGTTTATGGGACAGCATTCCAACCATCTGAGCCACACCAGCCAGGGTCACAATTAATTTTTTATTTGACTATTTTTTAAAATTAAAATATCTACAATGCTATAAATGTGGGAAGTTTTGCCATTTAGCAGGGTAAACATCTATTCACCTGGGTGGAACGGGGTGGCCTGTTCTTTAGTGATAGCATTGAACTTTGTCAGTGTAGCTATTTTACGGTTTTCATGAGTACTTGCTCAATGTCTTTGATCCTTAAAGGATGTGTCACTTAACTGTTGGGCCGTGACACCTGCTCTCTGAGGCACCCTCCCTGGCCTGTAGCTAGTGCTCTGCATATGTGCAGGTTTAGTCCTCTTTCTTGTGGCTTCCTGAGAATGCTGGGACTGTCATGCATTTCCCTGAACAGGCCTCCATTTCTTCTGAGAAGAAAATAACAAGGAATTGAATTAAAGTCTACACTAAGGATAGAAAAGTGGCATTTAGGTTGCCAGAAAACGAAAGCTCAGCCCTCCTATTTAGGGGAATAAGGGAAAATATCACCATGACTTATTTTGTTCAGCAAGTGAAAGTTTTGGGAGATACATAAGTTTTATGACAGTTGAAGGCTTCCTGAAGGAAAATATATTAGTCTAAATACCACTTGAGGATGACATTTTCTGAAATGACTGAATAGATTTCCAACCCGTTCATTTCAACTGATATTCAAGGAACCAACCAAACTCCTCAATGAAGTTCGCTGTAATAGAATTTGACCTGCATGAGTTTGAGCGTTAAGTTGTGGTGTTCTCATTGCAGATGTTGGTCGGGCTTCATTTAAGTATTTTCAATCAGCAGAGGAAGCAAGGCGTGCCATCGTGGCCGTGCTATCAGCCGACCCTCGGTCTACATATCGACGGAAGCTCTGCCAGGACCGCCTTTTCTACTTTACTGTAGACACAGCACACATCACTTGCTGGTTTGGCGATGGCTTTGCAGAGGTTCTAAGGATCAAGCCAGCTTCTGAGCCTGTTCACAATACTGACCTTGTGAAGTCCTTGGTGTCTCTGGGATCATAAGTGTCTTCTATCACTCCTTTAAGACACAGCCTATTTGACTTCGGTTGTGACTGGTGAGTTTTTTGTACAAGCTAATTTTGTGCCTTCTTTACAGAAAGAAGCAACACTGTGGTCTCACTGTTTTGATTGATTTGAGTTGTTCATAATCTTTATTTGAAAAACATGTACATATTTTAATAAACCAATGGATACAATTTAAAGAAATTGCTGTGTGCTTCTTGATTGGTTGCTGTTGAAGAATCCAAAGGTGATACTGTCTCAGTGATGCCTGGAAGAAGCTGATTGTTCTTGACACTTGATAAAATTCGGCAGAGATCATTTTAGCAGGGACTTTCAAGCTGAGGGGACCTGTTCAACAATTCATATTGGTTTTTCTGTGTGGAAAAGCCTGACCTCTATTTTATTCTAAATCAAACTGAGTTACTATATCTTAGGAAACTAACAAATGAAAAACAAATGGTTATAAAGCTCTTTAGAGTTTAAACCCCTGTGGTTTAGAGACTCTCTCACACACACACACACCACACACACACACACACACACAATTTTTAATCCTGATTCCAGAATAGAGACTCATTATTTCTTTGTATCAAAAAAGAAAGTCACCCTCAGAAGTCCAAGAAAATAACTTTAATTACTGGTTTATTTCTTATTTATTCTATGGCTGTCTATCGGATTAGGTTTTGGTGATAAAATGAGATGAACACGATGCAGTTCTTGTTGCAAATCATAGTTAGTGGAGGAGGAAGACATAAGGACATGACTATTACAGTTAGGCAAATATAGTAATTAAATCTGTACATGATTCCTGTGAGTACCATGTAGGAAGCAGTTATAAGAATATATTGTCTATAGGTGATTTTATTGATGTGATCTCACATAACAAGATTTATGATCAACATAACCAAGTTAGACACCTGTAAACATGACGTAGGCTTTCTTAATCACAACTGTAAATCTTAATAGTTGATTGATCATGGTTTTGAAATGAGCCCTGCTGCCTCCAGATACTTGAAGAGTCATTTGTGGCTGATGACACTGCATTCTTGAATCAAACTGAGTTGTCTTTGAGGTTACTTAGAACCTCTTGGGGAAGTATCTTTAATTTGATTTTTAAAAGCTTTTAAGTTTGAGATCATAATAGATTCAAAAGAAGTTGCAAAAATAGTGTGGAGGTCCTGAGTACTCTTCACCTAGTTTCAGTGGCTACAAATGTAAATAACAATGGAATAATTCGTATTTTATGTTTTGTTCTTTTTTGAACCTCAGGTTATATATTGATATAATTTTTTTTCATGTTGATCCAAATTTTGAATTATGCATGACACTCAAAGGGTTAAGTAAGTTCCTTTGACATTTCATATAATAATAGCTTGGTGATGATGAGCTCCTTTAGCTTTACCTTGTCTGGGAAGCACTTCATCTGCCCTTCCATTCTAAATTGATAGCTTTGCTGGATAGAGTAACCTTGGTTGTAAGTCCTTGCTTTTCATCACCTTGAATACTTCTTGCCTGCAAAGTTCCTTTTGAGAAATCAGCTGATAGTCTTATAGGCACCCCTTTGTAGATAACTCTGCTTTTCTCTTGCTACTTTTAAGATTCTCTCTTTATCTTTCACCTTTGGCATTTTAATTATGATATGTCTTGATTTTTGGGTCTAGCTTTTTTTGGACTCTCTGTGCGTTCTGGACTTATATGTCTATTTCCTTTATCAAATATGGAGAGTTTTCCTTCATTATTTTCTCACATAAGTTTTCAATTTCTTGCTCTTCCTCTTCTCCTTCCGGCACCCCTTTGATTTGGATGTTGGCATGTTTAAAGTTGTTCCAGAGGTTCCTATGCCTCTCCTCATTTTTTTCAATTCTTGATTCCTCATTCTGTACAGGTTGACTGTTGTTTTCCTCCGTCTGTTCCAAATCATTAATTTGAACACCGGTTTCCTTCCCTTCACTACTGGTTTTATGTGGCTTTTCCTTCGTTTCATTTAGCATAGCCTTAACTTCTTCCCTTATGCGTTTGCGGTACTTAAGCATATCTGTCAAGCCTGTGAGCATCTTTATCATCTGTTAGGTTGGCTATCTCCTTGTTGCTTAGTTTTCCCACTGGAGCCTTGATCCGTTCCCCCTTTTGGCCATACTTCTCTGTCTCCTCATCCCGACAGGCTTCTATGTTTGTTTGCCCCTGTGTCTTAGGTAGAGCTGTTGCTCCTGTTACATTGTAAGTGGCAGAGCCTTAGGTTTCTTGTCAGTAGAGGGTGACCTGTTTCACCACGTTGTGGCGCTGTGTGTAGGGGAGGGGTCTGAGAGGGAACTGTGTCACTTGCTCAGCACTTGCCCCCTTTCCAGGCACTTCTCCCACTTTGTATGGGACTGGCACCTCTCTAGTTGTTGCTCTGGCTGTTGTTCCCAGAGTGGGTGGGTCTGTGGATGTTCTAGGACCCTTGGGGCCCTTTAAACAAGCAGACTCTGCTGAGAGACCAGCTGTTTCTTCATCCACCCCAACCCCCACTGGTTTGCACAGTTAGAAGCAATGAGGCTTTATTTTCCCTGGCACTGGGACCATGAGCTGTGTGGTCTGGTCTGGTGCTGGGAGTGCTCCCCAGGTGTCCCTCCTGACTTTTTAAAATGTGTGGCTGCGCTTTCTGGCACCCTGCTGCTGCCACCACTGCTGCCACCACCACACCACGTCCTCTCCGCCCCTCCTACCTTTCTGGATGAGTATTTCTTCTTTATATCTTTGTTTGTTGGATTTCCATGCAGTTCGATTTTCTGGAACTTCTGGTTGTCTCTAGTTTTGAGGTAGTTGTATTCCTTCTTAGTTGTGGAGGGAGATGCAGCATGTCTGTCTAGGCCTGCATCTTGGCCAGAAGTAGACACTAAAATCTTGTTAACGTATAAGTGTTAGAAACATTCCATCTCACCCACACGAACATCATCTAATAAGATGAAATAATAGAGCAGGTGCTTACTATGCACCAGACACTGTTCTAAATGTTTTGAAAAATAAAACAGATATGTATTTTCCTAAGTGCAATGTGGTATTCTGAATTGAACCTTGGACTGGATAAAAGAACATTAAGGGAAAAACTGGTGAGATCTGAATAAAGTCTGGAGTTTGGTTAATTGCAACATACCAATGTTGGTTTCGTAGTTTTGCCAAATGTGCTATGGGAATGTAAGAAGGTAATGTTAGAGGAAACTGGGTGAGTTATATGGGAACTTTCTGTACTCTTTCCAACTTTTCTGCATATCTAAAATTATTCCAAAGTAAAAAATTTTATTTAAAAAATAAAATAAAATCCTAAATATAATCCAGCTTAGTTCTCTGCCATCCCACCAGTCTCTGCAGTATTCTTAGCGTTTGGCCTTCTAGCCCCTGCTTAAAACCCTCAGTGATGATCTGTCCCTCCTTACCTCATTATGTATGGACAGTGCTCATTATTAAAATGTCCTTCTTTTGTATGAGATAAAGTCTGTTTTCCAATAACTCCACCCTCTAGTGGGACCACGTGGCATAGGGCTAATTTCACTCCCACGTTAGTCTGTCAGATACCATCCCAGCTTCTCACCCTTTAGTCCTCTGTCATGAGACCACCCTATTTTCTTTAGCTATTTCTCATGTGATATGTTCTGAAACCTTTCTCCACCCCAATCCTCAAGCCCCTGAGTGTTTTGTTGTGAGGAAATTTGGATATCTAGGTCATGAACTTCCCTCCCTAGAAAGAGAAATAGTTTTAAGTAAGTCTTATGTCTCTTTTCATCTTGGAAACTTTTTTAGAAGAAGAAACGGACACAATTCACTGTACTGTGCTAAATGACATCGACCTTACATTTAGCCTTTCCTTTTTGGTGCCTGTAGGTGGAGCCCTTGATAGCTGATTCTTTTCACTAGTTTGGAGATCAACTCCAGAAGTTCAGGATGTTCAGGTAATTTGGGTTTTCTGCCCTCATGTTCCAGCTTTCCAGAACAGTAATTTCCACAAGAAATGTGGATGCTTGTCAGTCATGTATAGGAAGAGGTTAGAAGAATGAGTGCCATTTATTTTTTTAATTGGAGCTTGGTTTAAGGGGTGGGATGCATTATTTCAGCATGTGGAGACTGTAAAACCAGGAAGGCTCATAAGCCAAACCCACAAGCATGTATGTGCAAGGCATTCATTCTGTGTATGTGTTTGTGATTCTTTTCTTTGAAGAGAAGAAAATGAAGCCAAAGACATGAATTTACCTCTTGTTCATAGTTTTCTTTTTATAATAATGGTCCCAAAGAAGGCAAATGAGGACTCAATAATAATGAAATCGGTGTCAGTTACCAAACTTGTATCATGTCCTTGACACTGGGCTACGTGCTTTTCATACATTGATCCGAGGTTAGGTCACATGCTCAAGCTCACACAGCTGGTCAACTCACATTGAGGATTTCGACCCACCCAGTCTGGCCCCAGAGCTGGCTCCCTTCCCACCTAGACTCTACTGCCTCTGCCAGTGTGGATGTAGATGCTCAGCATTCCATAGCTTTACTAAGCACAGGACACCTTACTTAGAGTGATTGATGCTCACGGGAATCTGACCACTAACTGAAGAACAGAGAGAGGAATAAAGGCAGAAATGCCTATTCCCACCAGGCCTGTGTGGAACCTCCTGGGAAGCAGGGTGGGAGATGTGGAGAACACTTGAGTTTTGCCTCAGAAACTCCTGGTGCTGTTTTCTACTCTGCCCTGTGCTAGCTGTGTGACCTTGGGCAAGTCACTCCATCCATCTCCAACTCCCTGACCTTGTTGCTACAAGGATAATGTTTGGGAGAATACTTTCTAAACTCTTTAATAGTCTCTGAACTTAAGTACAGTTTTTACTGGGCCTATAATCATTAACATCCTTCCTCTGCCACTCTGCTCCAGCTAAGCTGGTGGGACAAGCAGACTCAGGAGAATCAAGGGCTCCCTAAATCCAACATATAGATGCCTCTGTTTTCTTTTTTGTATACAGAAATGTATACATGGATTTTTAAAAGGACTCCATTAGCAAGTCATGGAATGTTTTGTTAAGGGAGCTGTCACAAAGTGCCCCCACCTTAAGGACCCAGTTGACATTATGCCACATGCCCAAGGCCACTTCTTCCCACCTGGCTTTCCCTCGTGGGGCTGCACGTGTGCCATGAACCACTTTCACTGTTGGTGGACGCAGTTACCGCTCAGTCCCTTTCTCGCACATGGTCCTCTTTAGCTTCCTTTCCCTTCTACCTTCTTTCCTGAGCTCTACCCGGATACTTCAGGAAACTGCATTTCTTTTGTAAGAAAATAAAATTGTAGTCATGGTGTGAAGAATATATTAAGGTAAGTTCAACCTCTGTGACAGAAAAGAGACAAGTTAAAGCTCAATGACTAGTGATAGGGAATGTTTTGTCATTATTCCTAATCTAGATAGTTAGAAATGACTCTTAGCATCCTCTCTATTCCGCTCTGACCCTGCTCTCCTTGGTAGGTGCCAGCAGGTGCAAACCACAGAGGATTCAAGGTTTGGGTCAGTGCTTATGGCTGCATAACAAACATAAGAAAAGCTTTCTCAGTGCCCACAGGGGGCAAAAATTCATTGATATACTCTGCTTTTTGATGCAGGGGGCCACTTGGCCTGTGAATTCACACCACACAAACCAGATTTGAGTGTATGTAGGATCAGATCAATATAGTGTTATCTACCTCTTCTGCCTTGTAAATTACTTGAGAATTCTATTCAGAGTCTTCACTAATTCTTTATGCAATTCAAACTATAGGATACGTATTTATTCAGCATTAACAATTTTTATTTTAAAAAATTACCCACATGCTAAACACTGAAGAACTGTAATGATTCCTCATACCTATATAGATATTATGGGTTACAAAGCAATTTTAAATATATTATTTAATTTGGTATCGTAACAACATAGTATGGGTTAATTTTGCATCTGAGACCTAAGCTGGGGTCCTAACCACTAATTAAAACAAGGGTCAGCAAACTATAACCTAAAGGCCAAGTTAGGCTCACAGCTTGCACTTGTAGAGCCTAAGAGCTAAGGTTGGTCTTGACGTTTAAAACGTATTGTAAACAAATACAAATAAAAAATCCCAGAGGACACTGTGGTCCACAAAACTGAAAATGTTTTACTATCTGGTCCTTTACAGAAAAAGTTTGTTGACCCTGGTTTAGAATATTATTTCTCTGAAAAGGTGTTTTGAGTTCCTTCCAGAAAGGTAATTTACAAATTAAATTTGGGGTTATCATGTGCTTCTAAGTCAGGGACTATATTTTGAAATGATTTAGTCATGTATCTATATGAGAAAACATATAAATACAACATAAATAGTAAGTATGTATTATAATATCTGATTCATATATGTAAAACAAGGTTATATAAATCCATGTTACACAGAAAATTTCTGAAAGAGTAAAAATATACTAACAGTGGTTGCCTCTGGGAGATGGTCTTTGGAGGTTCATTGGGGAAGACAACTTTTTATTTTATTCTCTTCAGTATATTAGGGATATTTTTCTAATTATGAGCACACATTCTTATACATGGAACATGAGAATAAAATGTTCTAATAAATAAATTAGATTTATTTATCTAAATAGATAACTATCCTCCTTCCCTCTCTCTGCCCCCTCTTTTTTTTTTTTTTTTTTTTTTTGTAAATGTAGTTAGAGACAGTTTTATTTTTTCCCGGAGCATCATGTGTGGAACCTAAAACCAGAAACCATCCAGGTCACACATTAGCTGTGGAACTCAGCCAGTTTGGGGCAGTTAAACGGCTGGGCCTGGGCTGTTTGTTCCCGAGGGTGCACTGATGTTTTGTGTTCTTCCAGAGACAAAGTTTTGGATCAAGTATCCTGCCTCTGGGCAGAAGACAGGCGCCCATGTGGATAGTGTTGCTGGCAGAGGGCTGAGCACCTTAGCCCAGTACTTGCCAAATCTGTGCATTTCGTCCAATGTGGACGAAGGGATGGGTCTCTGCTTGCAGGATCCACTCACTCATCAGCTCCACCCACTGGTTCTCTGTCTGCATGCATTTAGTGAACTCAGGGGCCATGTGACCGGTGGGGATCACTTTCCCAGCAGCCCCAGCGCTGGCCTTTACCCAGTGTCAGAATGGGAACTCTGAGCTCAGGCAGCAGGAGAGAAGAGGCTTGGAGCTGGAGATCAGCTGTGCCCATTGTAAGGAAGTTATGCTGAGGGGGAGGTGGGGCAGACTAGGAGGAAGGACAGGCTGGCCTGTTGGCAGGTGGCAGAGCAGAGCTTGTGTGTGGGGGTGGAGTAGAGCTGCCAATAGATTTGGAGACTCAGGCTTTGTCTGGGTTGGGTTGGGGGAGGAGTCAAGGTCTAAGAGAGTTGGCAGGGCCATGACCACAGAGGGGTTAGGCAGGTTATCCAGGGCACCTCAGGGACTTCGAGGCAGGGACCCCTTCATATCAGAGCTGGAGATTTTTCTTCCTTAATTCTTGTCCAAGAGAAAAGGTCACGTTCAAAGATATCTTCTGTTATAGTCGTTGGCAGCTGTCCGTCTCGAGAGACGATGGTGTAGCTTCTTAAGAGTCTATCTGCACTGCCGAGAATGGCTGTGCAGTCCGACTCGGGAGTGACACGGTATCTGTCTCCTCCCGTGTTGAATCGACATCTTGCGATGACGCTGGAGTGTCCTCTCCAGTGAAGCTGAAGCTACAGAGCCTGGGCAGGGTGATATGGAGGGTCTGCTGTTGCCCATGCAGCAGACCCCCCCCTCTCTTCGCAGCTGAAGGGTCCAAGGGAAAGACGGAGTCAATACAGCTTGGCTTCAGGTGCGCCGCAGGAGTTGCCGGTGTTGACTACAACGTCAAACCGCCTTAGGGACTCCGGCTCCGGATTTTCTGTCGGGGTTTACTCCCTTAGCCTTTCCCCTGAAGAGGGGACTACATGAATAAGGAGTGCTTGCAAATGACAAAGCAAGGGGAAAACAGTGAACATGAAATGGATTGGTTAATGAAGCTCTGCACAAAATGGCCACTGGGTCATAGTGGAAAGGAGCTTGGTCACCAGAGTTTGCCCTCTTTTCCTTCTGGGAATCCTACTACCCCATGAACTAGCCTGGGTTAGCCTGCTGGGTGATTATAGACACATGGCTGAGTGTTAGCTGACATTGAACCAGTCACCAGACATACAAGTAAGGCCATCCCACATCATCCAGCTCTATCTGAGTCTGCTGAGACTGGAAAAACTGCCTAGTCAACACATAGAATCACGAGGGAAAACAAAAATGTATGTTATGTTAAGCCACTAATTTTGGGTGGTTTGTTATAAAGCAAAAGCCAGCTTATACATTTAGCTACCATGCTGTTGAGAAGTGGAAAGCTGGAGTTTATCTAACAAAAGGTTTGACATAAAAAAATTCTTAAATGATGAAAGGGTCTTTAGGGCAAGATGGATTTTTGTAATGAAAGCCATGAAAGAGTAATAATAAGTAATAACCAACATTTATCAAGCACTGGGGGTCAGGTATAAAGCTAAGAGGTTTACATGGGTTATTTCATCATGAGGTAAGATACTGTTATGATTTCCATGGTACAGATGAGCAGACTGCTTCACCAGTGAATTCTATCAAACATTTAAGGAAGGAAAAAATCTAAACAAACTCTTCAAAATATTGAAAAGGAGGGAATATTTTCCAAATCATTCTATGTGCCCCATATTACTTTGATACCAAACCAGACAAAAATAGTACAAGAAAGAAACTACAGATCACTATCTCTCATGAGTATAGTTGCAAAAACTCTAAACAAAATTTTAGGAAATTTAACCCAACAATATATTAAAGGATAACACATCATGACCAAGTAGGATTTATGCCAGGAATGTGGGGTTGGTTTCACATTAAATAAATCAGTAGATTCAATTTGCCCTATTTTTACACTAAAAAAGAACCATACAGTCGTCTCAGTAGATGTAGAAAAAGCATTGACCAAATATCCATTTGTGGTGAAAAATCTCAGAAAACTAGGAATAGAAGGGAATTTCCTCTATCTGATAAAGGGCATCTACAAAAAAAATCTTCAGCCAAATTCATACTTAGTGGCGAACAACTGAATGCTTTCTACCTTAAGATAAAGACAATGATGTCCATACCACTTCTCTTTAATATTGTACTGGAATGACTAGCTAATACAGCAAGGCAAGAAAAAGAAATTAAAGGCATCCAGACTGGAAAGAGAGAACTATAATTATCCTGTTTACAGCTACAAGCGATTCTTTAGAAAATCCTAAAGAATCACCAAAAAAGCCACTAGAATTGGTTTAGCAAAGCCACAGAATAGGTCAGAAATTTGTCTCTATATTATCAATGAACAATTGAACATAAAATATTAAATACTTGGATAAAATTTACCAAAATGTGTGTAGTATCTGTACACAGAAAATTATATTACTGAGGGAAATCGAATATCTAAATACATGAAGCGATCTACAATGTTTGTGAATGGACAATGTGGCATCATTAAAAATAGCAACTCTTCAAACTTAGAGATTCAAGAATATGGAGGAGGCAGGCTGTCTGAGGCAAGGGGCACTTCAATGGGAAAACCCTGGGGCTGGCTCTTCAGCTCTACCTCCAACGCAAGCCTCAACTCAGCAGCAAGCCATTCTTCAGAGCTTGGCCATTCCAGATCTTGAACAACCGACACTGTTGTGTTGGAGGGCATTCCTTGGTCACTGGAGCCCCTTGAGACTACTCGGCCATCCAGTTTTTGCGCATCTCCCAGCTCAATGGCTCTCAGGACATCTTCTGATTGTGGCTTAGGAGTGACAATCTTCTTGGGCTCTTTGGCCCTTGAAGGAATTCCTAAATTAATCTCCAACATCCTATACCTGAAGTAGAAACTCCAAGAAGATGCTCCCCTCTGTTGTGATCCACTCCAGACACTCTCTCTTCTCTGTTCTCTGCCTCTGGTGCACTTCTCCTGCATGACTGGAGTGTGTTGGAACACAGCTCCACACTTAGCCCTTGAGTCATTGTGTGATTTGGAGTGACTCTGGACTGCCTCTCTTTCCTGCCCCCTCCACCCCTCCCCACCATACAGTCCCCCTTTACCACACTTTATGAGGATGGGTGTGAGGAGCTAAAAGGTTTGTCTGATCTCCTCTTCGGACTAAGGGCCCTCTGGCCATCCTTGCTCAAAGCGAAGGAGGCAGGAAAAGGACTACACAGGATGAGGACTGAATTTGTGATCAGCTTGTCTTCTGACCAGCCTAGGAGTTTCTTTCAAAGCAACATTGGCTTAGCCATTGCTGAAACATAAGTGGCTGAGAGAAAAGTGGACTGGGGAAGGGACTGTGGCTGGGCCTCTATCAGCTTAACAGTTTTATGGATTTGAGGACCTTGAGAGGTAAGCTCTACCTTTACTGTACCCCAAACCCTGTACTCTGGGCTTGTAGTGCCCATTTAATGCCTGGTTGGGAGATGAAAGCTTCCGAGAGGTATTCAGGCAGTGTTCCTGATTTATTGAAGTGCAGAATTTCCTGTTTCCAAGTAGCTATAGGCCTTCACAGGAAGGGACCGTGTATCCTCTACAGATCTACAGAGCTCCTGCTGGAGACATCTACCCAACGTCTTGTCCAAATAAATCTTTAGGGTGTTTTCTGGTTGCTTCTGTTCTAGGCTCTCCCTTGAATCCCTCGATAAGTCATTTCTTGAGTGACATGCTCAATATAAAGTCACTTTCTCCTCACAGTCAGGCCCTAAATGTCTCATAGGGTAGCTTTCTAAATACCTAGATTATTTGGGGGCTCTTCCTCAGGCTATGCGCTAGACTGGGCAGGATATTCTCTTGCTGGCACTGTGCCAGGCAGGCCCCTCATGTGGGAACTTCCTGGATGCCTTAGTGTCATCTGGCCTCAGTTCTTCCTTGCTGCTTGGACCCTTACCAGAGGGGGCTGTGCAGGTCTATGTTTGCCCTTTGGTTGAGAAGCCCCTGCTAGTTAGCCCAGGATGAAGTTTTTTCGCAGGTGGTGCTCCAGTTGCTACCAGATCTCATTGTTAATAGGAGGTTCTCCAGCAAGTCTGCACCTGGGTACTTGGGGCCAGAAGGCAGTGCTACACTGAGGTATGTTGGCAGCTAAAGGATTAAAGATGTCCTGAGATTTTTGGACCAAAAGAGGGCAAACAGCATACATGTTCCAGCTTCTTCCGTAAGTGCCAATCCAGGGATTGAATTTCCCTTGGGATGGGGTCTAGGGAAGGACATGCCACAGGTCCTAATCTGGGAAATTACAGATGGGCCTGAGGCAGGGGCTGAGACTGGGGCAGAGTTTGAGATAAGAGTGGGCTGTACCTTGGGATGGGGCAAGGGCTGCGGCTGGGACTGTGTGGAGATTCTTTAGTCTGACTGTGGACTGGCCCTATTAGGGAATCTAATGAACAAGACAAAGTGAGAGACTAGGAGGGAATCAACCACTAGAAACCAGGACGGTAGCCCCAGGGACTCACTGCACAGAGAGGGGAGATCCTGGAAGAGCTGGCTCCATTTGTGCTGTTTCCGCCCCTTGGTTCCCAGGCCATCCACCCTTCCCACTGGGGGCTTGTCACCATACAGGGGCCTCTGATTTAATAAATACACTGAATCATGAAGGGTGGCAGTCTGTCCTTTCAGGATGTTGCCTCAGAGATGGTGCATCAATGTGCCTTAGAAGGGCATCACAGCATTCTATGAAGCTAGCTGCCTCTGGGTACAATCTGTGATATCCAGCAGTGTGTCCCATGACCGTGGGTTTACTCCCGTACCTCATTCACTGGGAGTTGAGTCTCTGGTCATATGCTATGCTCAGTGGGATGGTCCATGTTTGTGGGTCGGGCAATCCTTATGATGATAGGGTGTCAGAAGTACCAGGATGAAGGTAATGAGAATCATATTAAGAAAAGAGAGGGTGTCAATTTACAATAGTAAGCAAGGTAAAGCAAAGGGAAAGAAAAAGATGCCGTAGAATCAGAAAGTTGATCTTGTTCTGTCATCTTGGATAGAAGCTATCCACTTCCAAAGTCTGCAGATTCTGGAAAATTCCTAAGAATTCTCAGTCTGAGGCCTGTCTTTTCAGTTGGCAAACAGGTATCCCAGGATGGACACTTTGGTGTTTCATGCTATGTCGATTGTTAACAGCCGTGGGTAAGACTCCACTGAGGCTCAAGGGCAGTTTTTCCTTGATGTCTTTTCAGAAACTGTATCTTCATATTTCAGATCATGCAGAGGCTGCTTAGGTGGGTATTTTTGGAGACATAAAAACAGAGAGGAAAAAATGTTTCAGCTACTTTTCCTTCTTGCATGCCTATTTCTTCTACCAATATCCCCAACGGTGGGAGCCATTTCATAATCATTCTGTCTTCCTTCTTCTTCTCCAGAGACCCACACAGGGCCGGATGCAAGTAAATATTTAGGAAAAAAAAAAAGTTGAGCAGAATGGCATTGTGCCCACCTTGCAGGGGTCTCGCTCTCAGCTAGCAGCCACTCGTTCTTCCCACGTATCCAGCCTGGCGGATCTGTGCTGCAGCACACACTGCTTCAGTCCTGAGAGGCTGGCGGCGATCCAGGACAGTACTCACTGCCTGACGACGCTGGAGGAGCGCCTGCAGCAGATGACCACATTCCCATCCGGTGTGCGAATGGGAGTGAAATCACTGCAGTTTTCTGTGGGGAGTAAAACGCCATGACCCCAGCCCCAACAGGAAGATGCTGGTAGGTGCACTAGCAGAAACATTCTCCAGAAGGCAGAGTCCTTGCGTCTTACTCCACCCAGGGTCATTACCATTGGAGCGCAGTTTTATCTTTTCCTTCGGCTTCCAGCATCGCAAGACTGCATGTGTAAGAAAAGGTTTCCTTACATCCTCGCTGGCGCAAGGGCGGAATGGGCTGCCGTGGGAAGTTATGAGTTCCCTGCCTCGGGCGCTGGATAACTAGTTGGCAGAGATGTTGTGGAGGCGGGGAGGAGGACTCCCAGGCCCAAGATGCTATGAGTCTTTGGTGCCCATAGTCCCTAGGACGCCACCAGAGATACACAATCTGATGCAGATTTCGCAATGCAGCTTTGAGTCTGGTGATGCAAGTTCATTCAGGAGAAAACTGTGGCGGGTGAGATGTCCCCCAGGCTGCTCCTGGGACTTAAGGGGCCTGACTCACGCTTCACTGCCCCTGCCAGCATTTCAGAGGGAAGCGATGTTGGCTCTCATTCTTCCTCCTCTCATCCCCTAAAGGTAGGTGGCTGGTCTTCAGCTCTCCCCCCTTTCATTCCACACAACCCCCTTGGGAAATCTCAACCACACCCCTGGCTTTAACCCCTACCTCTGTGATGATAAATCTTAACTGTGCTTCCGCCTTGACCTCATCCCTTAGCAACAGACCCATATAACTAACAGTTTATTGGATATCTATGTCTTGTCACCCTACATCTCAAACACAGTGTGTACTAAGCTAGGATGTTTTCTCCTGCCTTCAAACATGACACCCCATCCCCAGCCAGCCACCCATACAGAAACCATGCTCCATCTCCACCTTAAGTCTGCTTCTACTTTGTATCCTTGTCCTGTGTATTCCACCTCTGCAGTGCCTTCCCCCCAACCCCTGGGTTTTATTTTTTTAAGTTTACTTTTCAATTACCAGTTGCATTCAACATGTTTTTATATTAGTTTCAGATGTACAGCATAGATGGTGCCTTTAAAAAAAATCAGCCTTTTTTATTCCAATTGTATTGCCACTGATTTTATTACCCCCCTCCTGGGCCTTACTGCCTGGCTTCCCTTTGTGGGAGCTCCCTTTCCTAACCCCCACACTCTATGCTGCTGCCAGAGTGACTACTCTTCAACCTAGGTGGGATCGTGCACCCTCTCCAAACAAATAAGCATAAAACATAAAAAGACTGCCAATTCCAAGTGTTGACGAGGATACAGAGCAACCAGAACTCCTGTGCATTCCTGGCAAGTGTGTAAATGGACAGAAAGCTTTGGAAAACTAGCAGTGTCTATCAAGTAGATATGTGTGTACCTTCTTACCCAGCAATTTCACTCCTAGATATGTACCCAACAGATGTGCATCCATAAAACACCAAAGGGTGTGAGCAAGAAGGTTGACAGCCCCCAGCTGGAAACTACACATGCTCCTTAATCATTGTGATACATTCATGAAGTGGGATATTAGCAATAATAAAGAACAAACTAAATTTATGTATAGCAACATGGATGAGTTTTAAAACATTATGTTCAGTAAAATAAGCCAAATATCAAAAACAGGAAAAACTAATTTATGGTGTTAAAGTCAGGATAGTGGTTTCTCTTGTGATTGGGGAGTTCCTGAAAGGGGGAAAAAGAGATTCCTGGGGTATAGGTAGTGATTTGTATCTTTATTGGGCTGCAGTTTACATAGATGTGGTCAGCTTGTGAAAATGTTTGTATTTTATGTATGTTATACTTCAATAGAAAATTTACAGAAACATGCCTACCCACACATACACACCAAAAAAAATTCTTTTTATGTTCCTTGTACCCAGAGGAAACATTTCTAAACCTAGCAGAGCATTCAGTGTTCTACATGATGCAACCCAGTCCACCAGGCCACCTGCTTCCCACCTGTGGCATGTGTGCCATCCACACTAGATGGCTCCCCATTCTCCTCACACATCTCCTCTCATACCTCACACAGCCCTTGCTTTGGCAGTTCCTTCAACCTGGAATTCCTTTCTCTATCTGGCTCTATGCTGAAAATGCCACTTCCTCTGTGAAGCCTTCCCTGATTTCTCAGACCAAGAAGATCTCTCCTGCTGTTGTAATTTCATGACATGCTGATTTTCCCTCTCTCATGGGTCTTAGCTCTCTCTGCTTGCATGTGTTTCCTTAACTGGAGATAAACCTCTGAAGCTGTAGGAACAGTGTCTCATTCATCTATGTAAAACCTCCTAGAGACAGTGCGTGCCTGCTACTATGCTTGAGCTAATGAATGTTTGACAAATGATTGAGTGCATGCTCTGAGTTAAGCAGAGGTCAGTACTGCCAGAAAGCCAAGACGCCCAATGTGCCTGTAAGAAAGCTTTGCCAAGATCCGAGTCCCTTTGGAAATAAACACATCCCGCAGTCCTTTATTGGCTGCTGACAGCCAAGGAGATGTAAATAAATGTGTTGTGCAGCATTGTGGGTGTGTCCAATTTGACTGGGTGAGACCGAGCATCCCCACTGACATGAATAAGCCGTGCAAATATGTGGTTAAAGACCATGTCGCTCCGTGTCAATTCTTAATCCCAGATAATTAGCAGATAGATAATTGTTGGAAGAATGGGAAGTGCTGATGGATGTCCCATCACTTGGGTAAAGTTAATGATCCTCTATGGATTAAGACCCACCCTCTGCAAGTGTTGATGGCTCCTATTTGAAATGCTCCTTTTGAAAAGGCTTAGATCCAAGCAAAGGTGTCAGGAGCAGGGTGTTGGCATCAGCACTCATTTTCTGGGCTGCTTCCATGGAAGGTGGGTGGATGGGCCCACTTCTGCCAGCCTAGTGCGGGCAGCTCTGAGTCTGTACTGCTCCTGACTTGGTTGGTAATCCTGCGTATGTCCTCGCTCCGCTCTTGGTTTCACCATTTGTCTAATGGCAAAGGGTGGGAAGGATGGGGTGGGTATATTAATTCAAGAACCCATTGTAGACAAGAGTTTCCCCACTCTGCTCCTTTTTGGCTACATCAGAGGCGTGGTTAGCTAGCCCAGATGACAGAGTACCATGGGGTGAAAGCAGACATCTGAGATGTGAACTGACAGTATCTTACATGACCTGAGGCAGGGCCAGCTAGGTGTCTACCAAGATGTGTGCACCTGGATCCACAGTGTTGAGTCATCACTGGGAAGTGGCTGGCTAGCCAGTGACTCCATTTCCCAGGACCCTTTGCACTGAGCTGAATCCTTGGGAGTGGTTCTCACCAATGGAAAGCAAGTGTAAGCAATGGGTATCACTTCTGGACTTAGCCGTGAAGAAGAGGGGTGCTTTCTCCATGCTCTCTCTCCCCTTTTGCTGTCTCTACTTACTGTAAATGGAAACCGAAGGCATGGCGGAGCCTTGAGACGGCAAGGGCCTGGGGTCCCTGAAATGCCGCACAGAGCACTCAGGAACATCCTAAATGGACTATTTATGAATGGGAAAGAAAATCCCATTGTGTCAAAATTTCAAAATTCAGTGATTTATTTTGTTACAGAAGTGAGAAGTCCATAATTGACTAATCAAGGAATCAGTTTTTTCCCATGAAGCTGATATTCAGAGATAGAAAGGGAAATTCATTTATTGTCCACAGATATTTACTAAGCACCCTCTCTGTATCAGGTACTGTAGGTGCCATGTTGGGTGGCTGGTTTGAGATCAAATGAGTCCATGTAAAGACATTATCAAGTTAATAGCTTGCATGCAGATATTGCAAATCCAAGAAGGTGGCCTGTGAATGTCTGAAGGGCAGTCAGCAGTGATTTATACCAGACTCTATCTGGTACATAGTAGGTGCTTAATAAGTTGAAATTTCTACACTGGTAAACTCCTATGTGCCAGAACAATGTTAGACAATAGGGATGCAAAGTGTATAAGGCACTGCCCTGTCCGCAAGGCGCTCATAGCCTACGGCTGTGCTCCTTACTGACAGATGATTTTAACACTTAGTGGACATTTGGCAATGTCTGGAAACATTTTTGGTTGTCACAACAGGGTGGAGGGAAAGAGGAGGAAGGTAATGGCATCTAGTGGGTAGAGGCCAGAGATATTGACAAATGCTCTACAATGCATAGGGCAGTCCCCTATAACAAAATATTACCTGCCCCCAAATCTCAATAGTGCTGAGGTTTAAAAACTCTGGTTATTGATTCCTAAAAACGGAAGAATAAAGAAATGAATCCGCTAGGGTCTCCAGGCTTACAGAGCCAAGCAGCCAAGGTAGTGCTGTTATTATGGGGTAACAAAGATCCATTTCTCCTGGGGGGGGGTGGATTCTGTAAGGGCCTTGGAGAAGGGTGGTTGGATGTGAGTGGGCTACAGGTTGCACTGCCCTATGGGACATACAAGGAGAGGGAGGCACCCAGGGAACATCACTGTGCAACTTGCCAAAGCTGAAAGAGATCACTCCAACCCCAGCTGTGGATTCTGACAGAATGAGCATTGGCTGAGTGGGACTGGGATAATGGGTATGGAGATGTTTTGTAAAGAGTAAAATTTGGGCCATGACAATGGTTATTCTTAAGAGATGGACTAGATGTTGGAGGATGGTTCAGATTTAGAAGTTTTAACTTTTTAAACTCCTGTATAATGATTTTGTTGGCATAGACCATATTTTTGTCCTGAATCCAGTGGGAAATTTCTTTTTTCAGAAGTTCTCCAAGTGACAGGGTGTGCACAGTGACCCTGGAGTCGCACACACTGGCAGCCCTGGATTCAACAACCTTCACTTGTAACATTTGACAAACCATTCATGCCCAAGAGAATGGAGCTTCAAGGAAGCTCGACATGGAACTGGGTGTAGAGGAACGAGGACTGGAGTGGAAGTCAGAGGCTAGTTTGAGGCTGTTACCATTTGTGGTTAAGTCACAACCTCACTGAGCATCAGTAAATTTATTATAGACATGGCACGTATGGCTTCTGAATTCAAGTTCAGTGGTCTTTAAAAAACAAGTTTTTGGTGAAATGTATAATCCATATGAAAGAGGGAATTGATACAGTATACATTATCATCATCATCGTGATCAAATGAACATCCTTGAACTCACTAGCCAGCTTAAGAGATCAGAATGTGATCATAGGTCCCTTTCTATTCCTCTCCCCTACTGTTTCCTCATATCTCCCAGCCCAAGACAACCACTAACAAGAATTTTGTGCTGATCATTCATGTGTAATTCTTATACCATGATGGTGTGGAGGACTGACACAGCCAGTGGCTCAGCTACAACATTTCCCATTGTTTACAGCTAGTGTCTATTTGGTTGGCTGGGTATCCACTCTGATTGGTTGGTGCCTGTGCTGAGTAGACAGCAACTATTTCTTCCCTTCTTTCTTTTTCTTTCTTTCTTTCTTTCTTTCTTTCTTTCTTTCTTTCTTTCTTTCTTTCTTTCTTTCTTTTTCTTTCTTTCTTCCTTCCTTCCTTCCTTCCTTCCTTTCTTTTCTTTCTTTCTTCTTTCTTTCTTTCTTTTAATGTTTATTTATTTATTTTCAGAGAGAAAGGAAGGAAGGGAGAAAGAGAGGCAGAGAAATGTCAATGTGAAAGAGAAACATCAGTTGGTTGCCTCTCACACAGCCCCAACCAGGGACCTGGCCTGCAAAACAGGCATGTGCCTTGACTAGGAATCAAACCAGCAACCGTTTGGTTCACAGGCTGGCACTCAAAACACTGAGCCGCACCAGCCAGGGCTTCCAGCAACTATTTCTAATATCACTCCTATATGTATAAATCCCTAAACAAGAATGGTTTGATCCATATAAAACTTTTTATGAATAGAATCATAAGGAATGTATTCATCTGTGACTCTTCTCTTTTCTGTTCAATATTTTGTTTCTAAGATGTATCCTTTTGATGTTTGTAGCTGTAGCTCATTCACTATCACTTCCACTTTTCGGTGCAAAAGTAATGTCCGACCTAAAAAAAGAGTTTTAGATAGTATTTATTAAATTTGTGCCTCTTCTTATAATTTTTTGATGTCACAGTGATGAATTTATACCTTATTTTTTCAGATTATCAAAGTATTGTTCATAATCGTCCACAATATTTGCACCCACATTTATCCCATCTAAAGACCACATTAGGAATGTTTTACTCTATGGGTTTCATAAAGGTGCCAATGCAAGCACAGCAGTAAAGTCTATTCAGAACACTTATGGGGATGATGCAGTGACTGAAAGAAGTTGCAGGAGGTGGTTTTCCCATTTCCGAAGTGGGGATTTCAGTTTGAAAAACGAGCCAAAAGAGGGTCCTCCAAAAAACTTGATCCCGAAGTGTTGGAAGCTGTTGTCACAGCAAACCCCACCATTACCTCCAGTGAACTTGCAGAACAACTGAACGTAGCCCGTACAACCGTGCTACACCAACTGAAAAGGATGGGAAAGGTTTCAGTAGTTGGAAAATGGGTTCCACACAAACTGTCTCCAGAGCATCTGTAACAGCGTGTTGCTTGTTGTGAATCATTGCTTTTGCGACACCTTCAGGCACCATTTTTAGGTAGGCTTGTCACAGGTGCTGAGAAGTGGATCCTTTACCATAACGTTAAATGCCGCCGATCGTGGATCAGTTGAGGAGGAAGAAGAGTTCAACAACCAAGAGGAGGACTTCATCCAAAGAAGATCATGTTGAGTGTATGGTGGGATATGGAGGGAATTGTCCATTACAAACTGTTAGACGACAATCAAACAACTACTGCTAATCTTTACTGTGAACAACTTCGTCATATGAAAGCAGCTTTGAACCAAAAGTGACCCTCCTTAGTCAACAGAAAGGGTGTCATCTTCCATCATGATAATGCTCGTCCTCACACAGCTTGACTCACCAAAATTTTCTTGAAAGAGCTTGGTTGGGAAATATTGCTTCATCCTCCATGTTCTCCTGACCTTGCTCCTTCTGATTATCACTTGTTTCGGGGACTACAGGACCATTTTGATGGTCTTAGGTTGACATAAAGAGAAGAGGTTGAAAATGAGTTGGATTCATATTTTGCTTCAAAACCTAAAGAATTTTACAAGCGTGGCATTTATAAGCTAGTTGATAGATGGAATGAGGTTCTAGAAAGGAAAGAAGGTTATGTTAACAAATAAATATTTTCATAATCATGGGCTTTTTCATTTTTAAAATAGATCTCAAAATCAGACATTATTTTTGCACCAACCTTATAGTATTGCATTATATGAAAATACCACAGTTTACTTAAGCATTCTGATGTTGATGGACATTTGTGGGTTTTTCAGATATTTACTATAATGAACATAGTGCTGTGAATTTCCTTGTACACACCTTCTGGTGTACATGTGCAAGATGCACTGCATCTGTGTTTATATCCCCTTTTTCACAATTAATTGTATTTTGAGCCGCTCACTTTTTATTAATCTCATCAGAAGTTTGCCTATTTCATTAAACTTTTTGAAAATAGGCATTTTACCTTTGTTGATATCTCTATAATGTATATTTTTATATTTTATTAACTTTTTTCTACTTTTATTTTCTTTCTTTGGATTTATTATTGCTATAATTTCTAATGTTAGAAAGCCTATCTAATTAATTTTGAACACTTTTAAAAAAATATTTTATTTATTTATTTTGAGAGAGAGGGAGAGAGAAAGAGAGGGAGAGAAACATCAATGTATGGTTGCTTCTCACGCTCCCCCAACTGGGGACCTGGTTTACAACCCAGTCATGTGCCCTGACTGGGAATCAAACCTGTGACTCTTTGGTTCACAGGCCAGTGCTCAATCCACTGAACCACACCAGCCAGGGCTTGGGCACTTCTTTTTAAGGTAAATATTATGTCTGTACTTTACCCTTTGATTATTACACTTGCCCTATTCCTCAGAACCTGATATGCATATTTTAGTTATGGTTTGATCTTAAATATCTTATAATTTCCATTAGGACTTCTTCTTCAGAATGTTTAGAATTGTTTTAAATTTTCTCAACCCATAAGGTTCTCTAGTTATTTCTTTTGGTTATTAATGATTTCTAACTTAAATACACTGTGGTCAGAGTTCATGGACTGACACCAATCCTTTGAAACTTGTTTTATGGATTAGCATCTGGTCAGTACTTATAAATGTTTCATGTGTGCTAACAAAAAATGTGTTTTCTTTGCTGGGTGCCGTATTTCCATAAGTGACCTTAGGCTTATTAATGGAGCTGTTTAAGTAATTCCTGTATTTACTGATATTTTTGTTTGCTTGATCTAGTATTATTATTGAGAAAGTTGTGTTCACTGTGATGATGTATTTGTTAAAATCTCTTAATTTTCCCAACTTTGCTCTCTATATTTTAAAGCTCTGTTGTTAGGTTCATTCAAGTTTAGAATCATTATCTTCCTGGTGATTGAAAAGTTATCTTTATGAAGTGAGTTATTTTTACTTCTAGTGAAGGTTTTTTTTTTCATGAAATGTGTTTGTCTGATAGTATTATAGTTATACAAGGTTTATTTTATTAACCTAACATATTTTATATTAAAACATAATACTTTTAGATTATTTAGATTCACATGCACTTGTAGGAAATATAGAGATCTTGTGTACTTTTTACCCAATTTCTCCCATTATTGATATCTTATAAAAACACAAGTATAATAGCACAATCAAGATAACAATATTCATATAGTCAGGATACAGAGTATTTAAACCACCAAAAGAATCTCTCATATTGTGCTTTTATATCTACAGCCACTTCACTCCCACTTAAACCCTCTCTTTAACACTTGGCAAACACTAAGCTGTACTCCATCACTATAATTTTTTCAAGAATGTTATATAATGGAATCATACAGCATGTACCTTTGGATTGGCTTTTTTTTCACTCAGCATAATTCCAAGGATGTTAACTCATTCTTTTTATTGCTAAGTAGTATTCCATGATATAGATGTACCATAGTTTATTTAACTATTTACCCATTGAAAGACATCTGGGTTTTTTCCAGGCTCTTGTCTTTTCTTTTTTCTTTTCTTTTCTCTTCTCTTCTCTTCTCTTCTTTTCTCTTCTTTTCTTTTCTTCTTTGCTATTACATTTTAGTGTGAACAGAAGTCTCTATTTCTCTGGGATAAATGCCCAGGAGTGCAGTTGCTGGTCGTATGGTTGTTGCATGTTTAGTTTTACAAGAAACTGTCAAATTGTTTTCCAGAGTGGCGGCACATTTTACATTACCACCAGCAACGTATGAGTGATTCAGTTTATCTGACTCCTTGCCAGCATTTGGTGTTGTCACCTTTTTTTTTTTTTTTTTTAGTCATTGTGATAGGTATGCAGTGATAGCTCATTGTGGTTTTACTTTCCATCTCCCTAATGGCTAATGATGCTGAGAATCTTTTCATGTATTTACTTGCCATTTGCATATCCTCTTCAGTGGAGTATATCTTTTTATATCTTTTGTCCATTTTTTGGTCGGATTGTTTGTTTTCTTACTGTTAAGTTTTGGGAATGCATCTATATATTCTAGATATAATTATTTTGTCAAATATGGGGTTTGAAAATATTTTGTCCCAATCTGCGTTCTTTTAATAGTATATTTCACAAATAACTTTTTAATTTTATTTAAATCTCATTTAGCAATTTTTACTGTTATAGATATTTTTGGTCTCAAAGATAACTTTTTGCCTGCTTAGTTCTACATCCCAAAGGTTTTCCACCATGTTTTTTCCCTACAAGTTTTATAGTTTTACATTTTATATTTAAGCGTATAATCCATTTTAAGTTAATTTTTGTATAATGTATGAGACTTAGGTTAAGATTTTTTTATTATTATTTTGGGGCTCTCTATTCTTTTTCATTGGTACAGTCTATTCCTCTACCAATACCACAGTCTTGATTCTTGCAGTATATAAGGAATCTTAATACTGAGTAAATCATTCCTTTCACTTTACAATGGGCTAAATGTTCTTGTACCCTCAAAATTCATATGTTGAAATCCTCACGCTAATGTGAGGGTGTTAGGAGATGTGGGAGGTAACTAGGTTATGAAGCTAGAGCTTTCATGAATGATATTTGTGACCTTATCAAAGGACCCCAGAGAGAGCTCTTTTGTGCTCTTCCCACCATGTGAGGATACAAAGACAAGTCAGCAGTCTGCAACCCCAAAGAGGGCTCTCACCAGAACCCAGCACCCTGACCTCAGACTTCCAGCCTCACGACCTGTGAGAAATAAATTTTTATTGTTTATAAGCCACTCAGTCTATGGTATTTTTTTTTCATATTATTAATACAGTATTTATTTGTCTTTCCTCTGTCAAACCCTGAGCAACCACTTCCCCCAGGCTGCCTGGGGAGGCATCGGAAAAGGAACATACAGGGCAGACAAGACATGGGAGAAAGAACTATGGGAGGTGGTGACGGCTCCTTCACATGGCGAAGAGGATGAGAAAAGCCAACATCCGGCAAAAGAGCCCCATGGCCTCTGACAGGGCAAAGCCCAGAATGGCATAGGAGAAGAGCTGTTGCTTCAGAGAAGGGTTCCTGGCATAACCAATGATGAGGCTCCCAAACACAGTCCCAATACCAGCCCCAGAGCCTGCCACTCCTACTGTGGCAGCCCCAGCCCCAATGAACTTGGCTGCTGTGTCGATGTCCCTTGAAATGGCGCTGGTTTGGAAGCTGCGGCTAGAAATAGGTGAGGTCAGAGGATGCAGGGCTGCCAAGCTGCTGAGGCTCTCATCTGTCAGTGTCTCTGTTCGTTTCACCACCACTGCAGATAGTGACCAGCTCAGCAGCTGAGAGGAGCTCCTGACCAAGGTGGGGATGGACACAAATTTGGCGCAGGTATACATTTTTGGGGGATGAGGGGCTGTGGCAGGAGAGCTGCTCCCAGTGCAGAGAAGACAGGACCTATGGTATTTTGTTACAGCAGCCCCGAATGACTAAGGTATACTTTTTCTTTTTCAAAATTCTTTTAATGATTCTAATTCCATTCACTGCCTTTACATAAGTTTTAGGGTAATCTTGTCTATGTCAACAAAATCTCTTGTTGGGATTTTGATAGACATTACATTAAACCCCTATGTCAATTTGGGGAGACTCAGCATCTTAATATGTTGAGTTTTTCAACCATGAACATGGTATATGTCTCCATTTATTTAGATTTTCTTTGATTGCTTTCATCAGCATTGTATACTTTTCAGCATACAAGTTCTGTTCATGTTTTGTTAGATTTATATCTCAGTTTTTAAGTGATTGTAAATAGTATTGTATTTTTAATTTTGATATCCACATTTTCATTGTTAGTATATAAAAATAATTTTTTGTATGTCTATCTTGTATCCTGTGACTTTTCTGGATTCACTTATTAGTTCTGGGATTTTCAATGTAGATACTCATGCCATCTGAAAATAGGTACAGTTTTATTTCTTTTTTTCCAGCCTCTATGCTGCTTATTTCATTTTGCTGCCTTTTTGCACTGGCTAGATCTTCCTTTACCATATTGAATAAGAGTGATCAGAATGGACATATTGCCTTGATCTTGATCTTGGAGGGGACTATTCAGTCTTTCACCATTAAGTATAATGTTAGTTGCCAGTTACCAAGTTGAGAAAGTTCCCCTTGTTCCTATTTTTTCTGAGAATTTATCATGAATGGATGTTAATTTTGTTAAATGTTTTTTCTACTTTGATTGATATGACTATGCTATTTTTTTCTTCCTTAGCCTGCCAATATGGTGAATTAAAAGCATTAATTTTGACTATTGAACTATCCTTGCATCTCTGAAATAAACTCTGACTGGTCATGATATATAATTATTTTCATATATGGCTGAATTCTATTTGATAATATTTTGTTAAAGGCTTTTCTGTCTGGATTTATAAGAAATTCTGTTCTGTACTTGTTTGGGCTTTTTGTATGACCTTTATCTGATTTTGGTAATACTAGCTTCATAAAATGAGTTGGGACCTATTCCTTCCTCTTCTTTTGGGATAGTTTTTATTCTTTGAGGAACTGGTCCATTTTATCCCTAAGGCACAGTCAGACAGATCTGGACTCCCCTTGGAGTATTTGCTCTCCATTTGCAGGTGAAGGGAACGTTAGGGAACATACCTCTCTCAAACCATATTCATACGCAGCTAGAAGCAGAAGTCATGATCATAATTCTGAGAAAACCTCAGCCCAGATCAGGGTTGGCTGAGGCCTCTGAAGGTAAGCCTCTCGCTTAAGGTTGGAATGCATGTTACTCACTTCCTTTTGGGAGCAGTTAATTCTAATATTAATGTCAGACATAAAGGCCAAAAGAAAGTGGATTGAATCTGCATTTGACACTGCACAGTCATTTTTTCAAAGGCTACAAAGCAGATTTGGGTATTTTGGAGTTTGGATCCTCTCTGTGGAAGTAGCGAAGTAACACTCAGGGTCACTTGGCTGTATAACCAGGGGTTCTAAGCATAGACTTAGGCTCCTTTGGGGTCAGCTCTCCTTTCCCTCCTTCCCCCTGTCATCTTAGGGGGCTCCCCAGTCTTCTCCCACCTTCTGAATGTCAGAATTGCACAAGACTGGGAGGGTTTCCCAAGCTTCAGGGTCCCTTCAACAAGTCTCTGCTGACTTAGCAGAAGGACCCAAATCTTCCACTCCAAGGGGATGAGGCATCAGAGAGAGAGAGAGAGAGAGAGAGAGAGAGAGAGAGAGAGAGAGAGGGAGGGAGAGAGAGAGGGAGTGTGTGTGTGTGTGCCTTCTGGCTAAGCTGGAGCAGCCTGGCCAGAGACCGTGGTGTAAGTGAGTGTGTTTTCTGTGTATCACTTGTTCACTGCTGCATAACAGATTATCCCAAAACTTAGTAGCTTAAAACAACATTTATTATATCACAGGTCTTCTGTTTCAGGGTCTTTCACAAGTTGTCTCGAGGTGCAACCAGTAAGGATCCACTTTCTAGTCCACTCATATGGTTGCTGGCAGGATTTGCTTATAACTCCCTTGGTTCCTTACTATCTGGGCTTCTCCACACAGCATGTTACAACCTGGCAGCCTGCTTCATTAGAGCAAGTGAGAGAGGGAGTGCTAGTATGGTGGAAGTGACAGTGTTCTATAACCTAATCACAGAAGGGGCATATTATCACTTTTGCTATATCTTGTTCAATAGAAGCAAGTCACTAGAGGTCCAACCCACATGCAATGGGAAGGCATCACATAGGTTGTGAACACTAGGAGTGGGGATCATTGGGAGCCATGTCAGAAGCTGCCACCACATGCTGTGACTATATGGAGCAGACAAGAGAGACAGATGGGGTATGAGGCATGTCAGTCCTGGGACAACCAACAGTGCTCTGTTTGGAGGGTGAACATAATAGGACAGAAGGCAGGGGTTGGGGACCCAGGTTATCCCTGGGCACCCTGGGTCTGAGATGCTATAAGATTGGGCCCAGATCTGGGTGTGTGCTAGTCCTAAGTCCCCCTGGACCCAGGCTGAGTAACAGGGTGGGTGTTCACTCTCAAACTCCTTGTTGCAAAGCCACTTTCCAAAGTCTGCATGCTGTGAGCTCCCACTGCAGGGAGGCACAATGCCAGGCAGGGTGTTATCCCTAAATCAGTGATGTGCTGTGGGCATCCACTTGATAGGGGAACACAAGAATTAAAGATTTTAACCTTAGCCGATAGGCTTTAGTGATTAATGCTTGTGAAAGGCTGTTATTTAAGGAACTGAAATGCAAGACCACACGACTCCAGGAGATCCACAAGCAATTCAACCTTTGTGCCCCAGGGGGTCTGCAAGCCAAAAGGCTGGTATCTGAGCCTTTGTGTTCCAGGGAGGGAACACCTGTGATGCGGATAAAGAATTGTTGAACAACAGATAAAGAAGTACAGTGGTATCTCCATACTCATTGTTAATTTGTTCCAGAACTTGTGATGGGTGCTGAAATTGATGAATACCGAACAAGCGATGAGTGATGAAGCATTTTCTTTTGTGGGGTAGTACTGCCAGTCATACGAGTTCTAACAAGTGTGACGGGTCCCAAGCAAGCACTGAGTGCTGAAACTTTTTTTCTTATCAAAATGTGATGAATACAGGGTTTGACTAGTTCTGAAGCCAATGAGTACCGAGGTATGACTATACAAGGAAAATTGCCTGCCTGCCTGCAACTCTTATCCAAGTAATCTTTTTTTCCAATCCCCTTACCTAACCTTTCTTCTCCTTAAAAAAAGGTCAGCTTGAAATGAGATGTGAAGATGGTTTTTGAGGGTACATAACCCACTATCTTCTCCAATTACCAGTATCCGGATAACTCACCATAAAGATTCAATCCTTGTCTCTGCTTATGTTTCTGGTAGTGACAGGCAGCATGAACATCGACTTTTCTGGTTTCACACTCATCTGAAAAATGCATATAGTGTAACAGCAAGAGAATTGGGTGAGTGCCTGGCATCAAGAGTCTAGTGTGGCCCTGGCCAGTGTGGCTCATTTGGTTGGAGCATCATCGCATAACTGAAAGGTTGCTGGTTTGATCCCGGGTCTGTGCATATGATCCACCGTCTGAGCTTGTATGGGGGGCAACCAATCAATGTTTCTCTCACCTCAACATTTTTCTCTCTCTAAAAGCAATGGCGAAAAAATGTCCTTGGGTGAGGATTAAAAAAAAAAAAGTCTAGTGTGGGCTGCACCCTACTTGCTGATGACACCCCTCTGTGCTTCAGTTCTCCGTGTTATAAGCATGAGTGCAGTAAAACCTCTCTCATTGTTCACTCTAGAAGATCTTGGAAAAAAACTATCATACTACAATTTACAAAAACTTTCATGTTATGCTATTCTACCCTCATTTTTGTGTTCAGGGGAGGTAGGCTCAGACTCACCAAACTTTAGGCTAAAATTTGGGACACTGGAGGCCCTCTGATTGCTCCCAGCCACCCACATCTACTCAGGGTACAGATGAGACTACCAAAGGCAAGGGACTCACCCAAGGTCACACACAAAGTTAGTGGCTGGGAGGGAGAGGCCCTGAGCATTTTGACTTCCAGCTTAGTGTCTCTCAGAGAACCAGGAGCCTCATGATGCAATGCTATCACTTAGAAGTTCTGATGCTCAACTGCTCGGCTTTGCACTCTGCTCCCACCATTTCCTAGTTCGTGATCACTACCTCCCGGGGGAGTTTTGGAGACAGAAAAAGCACTAAACAGTGCTTGCCGCATGGTTCACTGAATGCTAGCCATTGTGATAGTTGATAGAGAGGGAAGGCATTTTATTGCTGGGGAAGTTGAGGCTAAGACTTCCCCAGATACGAGACTAAGAACTCGAACCAGTCAGTGCTTTTCTAAGGAAGGCGGGCAGCCTCTCAGAAAGCAGAAAAGAACCAAACAAAGGTAAAATTGACCTTTATTAATAATATATTATGGACTCCAGGTTTATTTCATGCAGTGTGTGTGTAGTCTACTAGGGCAGTAGGGACAGCCTAGGTTTCCTGAGGATGTATTCTGGAGGAAATCTTCAAAATGAGACCTTAAAGCCCCTTGCAAAGAAGCGAGGTGTCTACCAGGACATATTAACTCACTGGGCAGCCAACCCAGCAAGGAAGCTCTTTATATTAATTGTAGTTTGGGATTTGGGTGGAAAGACTGTTTCAGTTCTGGGGTTTTGCTCTCCTATCAGCGGCTGCAGGCCCAGACGGGCCCCTGTTGGAAGGAAGTCAGTTGTCCTCCCCAGAAGGAGGAAAGGCCCTCCCACCTGTGGTTGGCCACATTGTACTTGCTGGATTCCAGGCTGTCAGTCTCCCAGCAGAGCTCCCAGGACGCTTAGCCTGCAGATTGTTTTGTTAGGTTTCTCCTACAATTAATTTGGAAATTACCCAGCTGCCCACAGCCTCTCCCAGGTGTTCTGTAACCTACAGGCCTGCTCCTGCAGATTTCACCTCGGTAGGACCAACGCCGGCAGAAGCTGGGAGGGTCGGGGTGGGGTGACAGAAAGCCCGGTCCCACGATGGGCTCGCCTTAAGCAACAGCCAGGCTCCTTCAGCTTTGGCACTAACCATCCTACTTTGTAGGATCTGAAGCAACCAGATCCACACACTTTAGAACATGATCTGTAAGCCTCACACACCCTGTGGACCTAAGTCAGGGGTGTGTGGCGGATCCACCCTACTCAGAGGCCCAAAGAGAGAGGATTTTCCTGGAGCTCCACTCAAAACATACAGGCAAGTCTCCTGATTCCCAGATCTGGGGATGAAAAATTCTCAGATTCATTTTGCTGTGGACTTTGTTACATCTGAATTTGAGTCCCTCCCATGCAAAAGTCATGTGATCTTGAGCTTGTCCTCTCTTCCTGGACCTCAGTTTTCTCATCTGAAAAAAATGCAGCTGCAACCTGCTGCTTCCCAGGACAGCTGTGAGGACCCAAAGGATAACATTTGTGGAAGCACTTCTTGGTACACCCTGAACACAGCCACTCTCTGATGATGCCAGGGTTATGATTAGTCAGCTGTGCCACTGCTGAGCCACCTGAAGCTGAGGGAGAGCAATGGTGTGGTGACAGTACCCTGGACAGGGGACTAAGAGGTTAGCTCACTGTGCAGCTGTAGAAAGTTACCTTCCCTGGTCCTTGCTTTCTCCTTCTGTTAAACAAGGGATCGGCCTAGTAACCTTCTAGCTGCATGTTTATTTATAAGAATGGCGAAGGAAATATCAAAGGGAAGAACCCAAGGATCAATTTTTTTTCCCTCCCTGTAAGGGCCATCTTCTGTATCAGTTAGGATGCATTTGGCTGCAAGTAACAGGAAGCTCAAGGAAGACAGGCATAAACTTGGAGGACATTGCTATCTTTAACAATAGGGCCCCACAGGTACAATGAATCATTTAAGGGTTGGTTCTTTCAGCAGCTCAGGGACACATTGGATGCCCAGGTTCTTCCCACCTTTCTGCTCTGCCACCCTCAGCAGACTGGTTGGTTCTCCCAGGCTGGCACCACCCAGCTCCACTTCTGGGAGTCACACTCCAGCAACATTCAGAGGAAGAAAAGGACTGTTTCTCTTCCTGTGCCTCTTTGTGACAACAAAGAAATGCTTCCCAGAAGCCTCTAGCGAACTTTTCTGGACATCTCATTGGCCTGGAAACTATCCTATGCCCATTTCTAAATAGTCACTGGCAAGAGTGATGGAATCGTCATCACGCTTACCTTGGACAAGTTCAGATTGAGCTAGGGATACCCCAAGGGGTAAGACTTCTCTGGAAACACATGGTCAACCGAAACCTGGGCAAAGCAGAAGGGGAGATGATGGCAGAACAGACAACTAGCAGTGTCTGACACACCTTCTCCATGAGTATGCCAGGAAGAAGTTGTATTGTTTTATTTCTATTCAGAGTTGCCCACTGTACCATTGTCCTCAACGTGCTCCATTTGGTCACTTTCAGCTCTACATCAAACCCCCTGTGCCCAGTCCCTGTGACAGGACATTGTTCTTTCTTTGGAGCGCCAGTGCAGGGAAAATGTGAGCAGACCCCACTTCATCTAGCGTTGAATAGTTGTATGAGGCTCTCATGAAAACTTAGAATCAAAGGAAAGCGTTACATGGGAGGAGGAATCTTTGAAAAGACTCACATTAAATATACTTTCCTCACAGTGTAAGCAAACCTTCCCAAGGCTGCCCTAATCTAACCTCACTCCCTGGCGAATCTCTGTGAGAGTGAGGAGATCCATGGATATTTGAGCTGGGCCATACACTGGCTGCTGTATGGTGGGAGTGACTGACTGAGGGGAGTAGCAGAGCAGAGCAGGGAGCCCTGTTAGGAGGCTGGTGCTGTGATCCAGGAGGGAAATGATGGAGCCTCTCATTGGGGAGCCTTGGAGGTGCAAGGTGGGGTTAGGTGGTTCCTGGAGAGGCAATGGTCAGAGCAAGTTCATGATGACAGGAACACAGAGGGGTGTCTGGGGGAACAGCCAGTTGGCTGGAGCCTAGGGGTGCAGGAAGGGTAGCTATGGGAAATGAGGCTGGGAACAGGGTTGGCAGAGGGATCATGGAGGGTCCTGAGCACCAGCTGAGGAGCTTGGGCTTTCTGCTGCAGATGGCAGGGAGGCTGCTCCCCAGGGCTGGAGCTCAGCATCAGAGAGTGGCAGTGGGGCAAAATGGAGGGAGGAGGCAGGAGAACCCTGGGGTGGCCCTGGCTGGCTGCTGGGTACTGGCAGCAGAGGTGGGAGTCAAGCTCTGTGGGGCTGTGGTTCTCACACTTTCTCTCATTCCTGTGTTCCTCCTTACCTGAAAATCCTTGACTGGGGTTCTGCTCTGCCCACGTTCAGATAGCGAGATAAGCTGGTTCTTTACACCAAAGCCGAGATCCACCCTAATTCTAGCTTCCCAATCCCTTCCTCACCTGGGAGGGGCTGACAGTTGATCCCTGACTGCGTGCTTCTGCACCTGGTTAACCCTTCAGGGCTGAGCTGGAAATCCGAGCCTCAGCTTTCAGCAGAGGCGTTTGGGGGCTGACAGAGGGTGAAGGGGACTCCAGGGAGCAGTCATCCTCTCCTGGGAGCAGTGAGAGCCACTCCAGGAGCTCTGTTGAGAGAGAGTGGGCCAGGGCAAGGAAAGGCCAGTGGCCAACTCATTAAGGATCTTCTATCCTTTCCCCCATCTCACCTGCCCAAACCATTTTTCTTCCTTCCTTCCTTCCTTCCTTCCTTCCTTCCTTCCTTCCTTCCTTCCTTCCTTCCTTCCTTCCTTCCTTCATTTTCTTTTCTTTCTTTCTTTCTTTCTTTCTTTCTTTCTTTCTTTCTTTCTTTCTTTCTTTCTTTCTTTCTTTCTCTTTCTTTCTTTCTCTCTCTCTCTCTCTCTCTCTCTCTCTCTCTCCTCTCTCTCTCTCTCTCTCTCTCTCTCTCTCTTTCTTTCTTTCTTTCTTTCCTTTCTTTCTTTCTTTCTTTCTTCCTTTCTTTTTCTTCCTTCCTTTCTCTTTCTATTTCTTTCTTTCTCTCCCTCTCCTTCCCTCCCTCCCTCCCTTCCTCCCTTCCCTCCTTCCTTCCTTTCTTTTTAAAATATTTTATTTATTTATTCTCAGAGAAAAGGGAAGGGAGGGAGAAAGAGAGAATGAGAATCATAGGTGCCCCGACCAGGACTGAACCACAACCGGGTATGTGACCTCATCAGGAATTGAACTGGCAACGCTTTGCTTTGTGGAATGATGCCCAACCACCTGAGCCACACTGGTCAGGGCCCCACTTTTTCTCTAGTTCACTGCTCAGTTTGGGCTGAGAAGCAGCAGCCCTCACTGCCTTTCCCTCTAGGTTGTTCTAAACTATTTATTAAACCAGTCCCAGGCTCTGTTTACCCACCCATGCCTTGGAGGCCCTAACAGGGAAATTCCCCCAAGCTGCACTGCACCTCAACCTCCACCTTCACCTCCCTCTTCATGTGATTACTTCTATTTCCACCTTGCCTTTTCAGGTGATAATCAAATGCAGTCTCCCTTAGGGAGGCATAGGTTCTTGCCCCCCTTGGGCACTTAGCTATAGGAGCTTGGGTAAGTCATGTGCCCCTTCTTTAGCCGTATAGAAGCTCTACACACACTCATGACATTGCTATTTATTCCTGTTTTTGAGAATGCATGTGAGCACTGAGACGAGAGGTTCTCCCAGTGAGTTGCTTTGTAATTCTGGGAAAATGCTTCCCCAATCTGGGCTCTAGCCCCATTCTTCATGGTGCATGCTCCCTGTCTGAACTGCTTTTATCAGGGACAACCCCACCACCACCACCAGTTACCTGGTCATGCCAAGGAGTCAGCTGTTCTCAAGAACAGAATGAGCACAGAAACCAGATTCTGCAGAAAGTTGTGTGTATTTGGGGCAGGGGAGGATTTATTTGGGTGCCCAGGATTTGGGACTCTCCAAAGGGCACTAAAGGATCCCTCAGCCCAGATGGAGTCAGAGATGGGGCTGCTTCTGGCTGGCTGTTGTGCTCTGAGAAGAGAGATTTATTTTTCTCCCAAACCCCCAACTGCCCCAGACTTGGGGCTGGAACTTAAGGATCAAAAGCCAAGTTTATTCCATGCTTGGGCAAATACTGCTGCTTAGGGAGGGTATGAAGACCAGAACCCAAGGTCCCCAAAGTGACTAAAGAGCTTGGGTTCCTGCACTGGCTCTGATACCCTAGCTTTCAAGATGCTTTCACAGATACACTCTCAATAATTGTCATTGTCGCAGTCACAGTAAGGGTGGGAATATGAGGTATAGGATTCCAAGACTCAGAGAGTACACCTAAGGCAGAAGGTGAAGTGCCCCACCCCAACCCTATCCCCCTCTCCCTTCTATGCAGGCAGAGCCACAAGGTAGCATGGTATTTTGGGGTTCTTGGTCAGAAACAGGAGGCTCCTGAAAGTTGTCATTCTGGATCTCTGATCTCAACAACATAGCACATCCCCCCTCCATTTCTCTAAATTTCTGCCTCTTTGCCTATGGCATATGCATCACCTGCAGGGCTTATTGAAAGGCAGGTTCTGGTCCAGTAGCTTGGGGGTAGAGCCTCAGATTCTACATTTCTAGCCAGCTCCTAGAGGATGCCCATGCAGCTGGTCTCAAGGCCTCAGAGCCTCCGTCTCCTGTGTAAAGTGGCTGGGGAAGGGGAGGGGGGCACACCTCAGCTCTAAGCCGCTCTCCAGGCCTCTCTCCTGGCCCTTGGAGAAGTGCCTCCTGGATTCAAATGACCAAGAAAAGAGGAATTAGAGAATGTGAGGGTGAAAGGAGACCCGAGGCCTATCCAGTGCAGAAAGAAACTTGTTCAAGGTCTCACATCATTTCAACTGTAATTGAAAAATAAAAATAAAAATAATTTTTTTTTAAAGATCTCACAGCATTTCAGTGACAAAGTTCTGACTCAGGCCTCCTACACAGGAAAAACAAAAGCTAGAAAAAAATATTCACTGAGGTGTTTGCTGTGCTTTCTCTGGGTCAACTATGGGTTCCTGTGATTTTCCCCCCTTTCTTTCTAACTTTTTTAAAAAAATAAATAAACGTGTGCCAATTTTGAATTAAGAAGAAAATTAATTTTAATAAAAGAAAATTCTCATAAGGTTCTTAGTGAATGAGATGATGTTTATGAATATGCTGAGTAAACTGTAACTACATAGCAGCTGCTTCATGTCATGGGTGTTGATTTCGTTCAGCTCAAACAGCCTGAATTCACTTCAGAAAAGTTACCCTTACCCTTCTGGGCACACAAATCACCAAGATGAGGAGGAGCGCCAACAATTTCACCATCCACTGCCAGGGCAGCAGCTTCCTGCTCCCCTTCACCTCTGCTGTCGGAACGAGAATCTTTTCCCTTAAACTGGGTAAGAAGGTGCCCTAATCCGTTTTCGTAGTAAATCACCGCGAGCCAATTCTGCTTTTGTTGCCGGTTTCCTAAGCTTAATTGCAAGCTAAGTTAATTTGAAAGAAAATAAATGTTACAGCTCTGGGGCGAAGTATAACGAGCCTTGGGCAATTAGGGAAGAACGCATCTAATTATCCAGGGCCCGGGGGCGCCTGCACACGACGCTGGGGTGCAGGGCCCAGAGAGGGGCAAACGATTTTTCAGGCTTCATAATAGGAAGTAGAATAAGAATTAAGAGAGGCTCACCTCCAGTCCCTCAACCCCCAGATGGGGAACCGGGAGGTCCTGTTCCACGGTTTGGGGATTCTCGGAGTTGGAATGTTCCAAGACACTGCAGTGAAATGTCCTCAAGATCCTACAGTCACTGCACCGGACGGTCTGCCCGAGCCCCCCACCCCCGGCAGTGTCGGGAGCCGGAGGGGTACTCGCTCGCCAGCGCAGCTTCAGTTCCAGCCAGGCCCGGGGAGTGGGGACAGGAGCTTCGGGTGTCTCTGGGCTGCGCGCGGGAGGCCGAGAAGGCTGACACCGTGTTCCCAACCCTTGCGGGTCCCCTTGTCTCTCCCAGTGCCCGCTGTACACACCCAGTTCCCTCCTCGCGCGTCCTCTCTGGGCACAGACCCTGCTTTTGGCACGATCTCACCTGTCGTCCTAGTTGACAAGGAGCGTGGTGGGCAAAGACCCGCGCAGTTCCCCACCCCATCTTCCTCGTTCCCGGAACTTGATTGTGATGTGCCAAGAGGCTTGAGGATGAGGCGGAGCTTTTTAATGTTAAAGCCATTCCTCCCTCCTGGGCTCGGTGCTTTACAGTTTACAAAGAGGTTTTTCGCTTTCTTGTCTTGTTTAACTGCAGGAGGACTCCGTTAAGGTAGGGGGTCACACATTCCCGTTCACAAATGAGGACACTGGAGAAGGGACTGGCTTAAGGTCAATGGTGCTGTTAAAGCACCGACTTGGTAATTAAAAAACAGAAAGGCCACACTCCTGTGGTAACCGAATGCACAGACCATCTTTTTCCAGCCCAAATTTGCTGACTAGGCTGTTAACAGCCAAGGACAAGAGTCCCTGGAGGGAGGGCTCTTAATTTCCGACCACTGTCAACTAGGCAAGGCATGGTGACTTCTGCCTAGGAGAGCCAAACTTTCTGGCTGTGCACGGAGCATCTTTGACTTTCATACCAGCAAGGATCCATATGGAGATGATGCCCAACACTAGACCTTTCCAAGGTCACAGGGCTAGGACTGGAACCTGGACCCACTAGTGGGCAGCAGGGTCAGTGTTGCAGCTGCCTTCTGCTTCCAGGTGGTCATTTACCACCACCCAAGTCGGGAAGGACCAGCATCTAGACCCGTGCTGTCCAGTCCAGTAGTCGTCTGCCACTCATACTATCCAACACTTGGCATGTGGCTAGTTCAAATTTGGACAAGTTGTAAGTGTAAAATACACTCCACATTTGGGAGACTTAGTATGAAAAAAGTAAAACATCTTAAGTTTTATGTTGATTATTTGTTGAAATGATAGTTTAGATATATTGGGTTGAATACAAAATATTAGTTGATCTTACTTGTTTCTTCCTATTTTATTGATGTGACTCCTAGAAAAACTTAAATTACACATGTATCTTGCACTCTATTTGTATTGGACAACACTGAATTAGACAAAGACCCGCCTGGACTGAATCACATTCACATGTTCGTGACCAGGACAGTGAAGTCCCCAAAATTAAAAGTGAAAAGTACCAGTGTTCTCAGTCTTCTTTCTCATGCATCCCCCACCCTTCCCTAGCAAGGTAGCTATGCAGAAAGAGGTCAAGTTTCTGCTGTCAGAATTCACTTGCTCAAATATTTTTTTAAAAAATTAAGACGGTTCATCCGAACACTCAGGTTTATCTGAAAGCTGCATCCAGGCCTCTGAAATACTTAACGCTAGATGTTTTTGCTCCAGGATAGAAACACACAAGATTTCTCAAGAGAAAGGAGGGAAAGTTGTTGGATTTTCTGATGTTAGTTAGCTTGCTGCTTAAAACAGACAAATGTATACCGAACAAAATTTAACATCCAGTTTCTTTCTAAAGCTTATTTCATCGGCCACCCCAATTAATTTTTCACTTTCCTTTTTGCAAGGGGAGGCTGCTGAGGTATGGCAGAGGGTGACAGCGAAGGAAGAGTCAACCCCATAAACTGAAAGCTGTCATCAGCGGGCTCCCCTGAATCCTTGTCATCTCTGAACTTGAGTTCAGCCACCGGGTCCAGGGCCACTTGATGAGAAGAAAAGTGTATAATGAACAAATGTATTTCTATCTGCCTCGTTGGAAAAACAGTATTTTAGGACCCAGATGAAACAGCTGCCAAATGATCAGCACATCATGCTCAAAAGATTCAAGAAATTTTGATATAATCACCCCCTGGAGCTAATCCAGGGACTTTAGAATAGATGCTTGCCATGAGCTCTGTTCTGATTCCCTGGAATAAGTTAGTTGAGGCCCTGGGTGGCCCACGGATGCTGCCAAATATGCAGGGCAGCATCCACGATGACGGGGCCGTGGGAGATCATACGAATCCCACAGCCCACTCGTATAACAGATGCGGAGCCTGGGGACGTGGGTGGTGGGACTGCCTCACACTGGGGAGCTGAGGCACAGTCCAGGCTCAGCCAGGTCTGCCATTCTCAGAGGCAGAGAACATCAACCCGAGGCCAAGCGAAGCAGAGCGATTTCTCCAATTAAAAACAAACAAACAAAACAAAACAAGAAAACAACAAAAAGCTACTTGTTTTGCAAACCTGTCTTCCTCACCTTAAGAAGGAAGACGCTACTGGAGCCTTTTATTGCGGCAACATAGTCAAAGGCACAAGAGGCCGAGCCCGAGTAAAAAGGCCCGCGTTTCGCGCAGTACAGGGAAGAGTGAAGTCGTGATTCCCCACAATTCGGATCCTAGCGTCTGGTGTAGACACTACGCTGCACCCCTTGAAAGGCATGTCCTTTGGCGCTTCCCCTGATTGAGCGTCCTTTTCCCCCCGTCCGTGGGCTGAGGCTGTCTTTCCCCACTTCCTTCTATTAACAGAGTAAACCAGGTGTGTACGCGATGCACTCAGAGGCTGTGCCTCTCCTGCCCACGGTCCCTTCTATGTGGTTCTCAATTCGGCCCTCTCCAGTCCTGTCCTCAGGTTTCGGGGATACTTTGTTCGTGTAAACTGCCGAGGCATCTATGAATTTTCGACCGTATGCTCGTCTCACATAGCAGACACGAAACGATCTACCCCACCAGGATAGGCGGCCACATGGCGAGCATGGTAGGCACTTGCACTGCCGCCTCCGAGCTGCCCACCAGGATTGTAGCAGGGCCCCAGCGCTCCAAACTGGCCAGGCGATGTGCGCCCATAGAAGTCCACTGCGGTCTCGACGCCGCCACTGCTGCCACCTGAGGGGGGCGATGCGGGACCCGCCAACCGGCCAGCAGCCGCGAAGAGGGCACTGCTGGCCCCTTGCGGGTAAGAGCCGTCCGGGCCAGCGTAGGCGGCCGCATAGGCGGAGGGGTTGGCAGGTCGGGCTCCTGCGCAGCCTGCGGGCTGGTAGCCGGTGGTCGTGGCAGAGGCGGCGGCCGAGGCAAAGGCGCAGGAACCGGCGGGTCCCGACGGCGCGGGGCCCAGCTCTGGGCTGAGCGGCCGCTCAGGCACCAGGCCGAAGACACGGCACGGGCCTGGAGAGGCAGCGGGGTAGTACACCGGAGGAGGCGCGGCGAGCGACGGCGGGGCATAGCCCGCGTAGACGGCACCAGGGTAAGGCGGGCGCGCAGCGGGCACCGCGCCCGGGAAGATGGCGGCGGCGGCGGCGGCAGCAGCGGCAGCGGCGGCTGCGGCGTCGTGCATGTAGGCCGGGTAAGTGGAGAGGTCCGAGCGCTTGAAACGCTTGCGGCGGCGCAGGAAGCTGCCGCTCTCGAACATGTCCTCGGCGTTGGGGTCGAGAGCCCAGTAGTTGCCCTTGCCCGGGCGACCGGCCTCGCGCGGGATCTTGAGGAAGCAGTCATTGAGCGTGAGGTTGTGGCGGATGCTGTTCTGCCACTTTTTGGGGTTGTCGCGGTAGAAGGGGAAACGCTCGGTGATGAACTTGTAGATGCCGCCCAGCGTCAGGCGGCGCTCCGGCGCGTGCGCTATGGCCATAGCGATGAGCGCTATGTAGCTGTAGGGCGGCTTCCCGCGCTGTAGGGGGCGCTTGCGTCGCCGCCCACCCGCGCCGCGGCCAGCAGCCTCGGCCGGGACCCCTACCCCAGCCTCACCGCGTTCCTCCTTCACGGCCGCCAGGGCTTCCGGCTGCGGTGGCGGCGGCGGTCCGCTTTCGGCAGTCATGGTGCAGCGGTCCCGCGTCCCCGCCGCGCGCTTCTGTCGAGGATCGCGGGCGGGTCTGAGAACTGTGGGGCCCGGCACACAGGGTCTGGGGAACGGACGCTGGGCCCCTCTGCGGAGAGCTCTGTGGGTCCTAGCGGGCTGGCACCCGGAGCCTAGCTTCTCCGGCAGGGGCGCGCTGGAGGCTTGGCACCCGCGGTTTCCGGACTGGCTCGGGGAGGACAGAGGCTCTGGAGTGTCCCGCCCACCAACAGCTCTGCTCGTGTTCTGGAGCTCGAGGCCAGGCGCCGGCAGTGGTGTTGGGACCGGGATGGAGCCCCGGTCGCGGGCTTAAGGGTCCTTTGCGCGCTGGTGGCAGGCAGTCAAGGGGTTTGGAAGTGGTGTTGGAGCTGGTGCGCCTGCAGCTGGTGGGTTTCCCGCTGATCTGAGGATGGCCGTCGAGGTCGTGCTTTGGGGCCGAAGGCCAGAAGAAAGGACAATTAGTGACGGCGTGAGCGCTGATGGGCGTCGCCTAGGCTGCGCCCCTGCGGCCCAGGCTGAGAATGGCGAGGAGGGCAAGGGGTCGAGGCGCCGGCGTCGAGGTGGCGCCGCGGGGCAGGCGGGGCAGGCGGGGCGGCCGGCGACTCCCTCTCCGCAGCGTTTGCCTCCACCACCAAGACCGCTGGCGAGGCTCTCCCCTGCCCAAACCCGGACCGGCTCCTCCCTCCACCGGCTTCTTCTCCTTAAAGGGGCCAGGGAACTTGGGGCGGCGCCCGTTCCCCGCCCGCCCCCCGACTGCCCGCCCCCTGGGCCCTGACGCATCTCCCCAGGTAGGAGCAGCTGTGGCGGCGGGCGGGAGCCCCAAACGTCAGAGCGGGGAGGGTGCTTGGAGAGCCCCCCCGAGCCGGCCTCCTCTGCGCGCGTCGACGGGGAGACTGAGCCCGGGAGAGGCCAGGGACTGTCTCGGGAGACCTCGGCGCCGGAACTCAAGGCTTCCGGACTTTTCCAACCTCTGTAGAGGGCTGGGACTCGCAGGTGAAAGAAAGGGCTTGTTTCACTTTTTGTCCGCAGAGGATGAGAACTGGCAGTGGGGGCGCTTGATTATTGTGAGGTGGAGAACCGGGAAAGAAGAAGACGTTCCAGGTGACTGGCTCCCAAGGTCTTTCAAGGATGTTGTGCAAAGCCCAGTCAAGGCTGGCCTGCCCGTTCCCCACCCAGTGCCTCATCTTTCAGGCGAGGATTCTGAGGCCCGTCAGCCCCGTGTCTGTTCGGACTGCGCTTCCCGATATGTGTCCTAGGTTCCTCGACTGTATGGAGCGTCTGCTTCTCTAGAGCTCTTCTGTTGCCGACTTTAAGGGAAAGGCTCCCCCAACTTGGAATCCTCTGTCTTTGGGTGACTCGAGACCCCTCTTTGTATGTATAGTAGAGAGGGGCGCACAGCTTTGAGGATGAAGGCTGGGCTTCTGCCCTCTCACGGTCACCTCTTCCTCCAGTTCTCCCTGGCCAGGGAGGGCTCCACGTGACCCCTAAGACCCCGGGGGCAGCCGAGCGACCCCTTCCTCAGCGGGGAGAGAGGGCTGCGAGGGGTACTCCGGGTGGGCGCGTCCCGGGAAAAGGGCGGGTTGACGCGACCCTTTTGCTCCGCGGGTGTCAGGTTTCTGAGTTCGTCTCCTGCTAGCCCCCGAAGACGAGCCTATGGCCTCTCCTGAGACTCCGCTCGGCGGGAGCCCGCCAGCCAGGGTTCGCTAAGTGGTCTTCCGAGAAAAGACCTTGGGAATGTCCCTTCCGCATCGCAAGACCTCAATTTTCTGCTCTGTGAATAGAGTTGGAGGGCATGTGCGGATCTCAGAGGCCCATCTACCCTTAGGATTCTGGACTTTGATGCCGACTCTAAAGGCTTTTGCCAAGACGCAGATCTCCGAGGGGCAGCGGGTGCAGGGCGGGTGGATCGGAGCAGCCGCACGATCTTCGGGGATTTTAGTCCTGCTTTTTCGTGGCGGTGAGCTGGGGGCGGGCTCAGCCCCGCCAAGCATTGGGCAACTGCCTTCGGAGGAAACAGGCAGAGAGCCTAGATCCTCGCTCCACCGACTTGGGCTGTGGAAGTGATTGCACGGTTTGTCAGACGACCTTTCTCAGCTGATGGGTGCTAGAACGACCGGGGTGGGGCTTTTCAACTCCCAGCTTCCTTCTTCCAAAGTAACACAGATGCGAAAATCCAGGTTTAATCCAGTTGTGTTTTTCCAAAATGAGGGGTGGGAGGGAACAAGTTTAAATTTTTAAAAATTCAACCGATTACATCATATCAATCTTATAATACTTGATTCTGTGGTTCTCTGTATTTCCAGGGTTCTAAGATTAAGATTTACAAATTTTGGGCTACTATCCTGACGTGATTTCATAAATCAAAGAATTCACATTCTGTAATTCTAAAATTCCATGACCAGAAGTCTAAATTCTTTTACTGTCACTACATTTTTGTGACTTTTAGCTTTTGGTGAAAGTGTAAAAGCGTATTTCTCATATTTTAAGAAACTGGGACTAAGATTTTGTGCCAGAAGATAGTGTACCACTCCTGGGAGATGCAGCTTCTTGAGATTTTAGATATTTTTGCAGTTCTGCAGTATATATTACTTAATTTGAATTTCTGTCTAGGAATGTCTGATTGGAAAATTTGGTTCCTATAAATCCACAACTCTCTTCTTCCTTAATCTCAAAATGTTAGCACTGGATCGTACTATTCTTTAACTCAGAAAATGTAATTCTAATAATTCTTGTAATATTCATGATCAGTGACTTTGATTGGCCATGACTTTGACTTGGTCCCATGAGTTTATGATTCTCTACTTTTAAGCTCCAGTGACTAAAGCTGAAAGCCTCCATGTTTCAGCATTTCTCGATCCTCAATGTTTGTTGTCTGTGCACCCATTCTTCTAGAATTCCGATTCCCCTTTCTCAAACTTCACTGCTGCTATCCAGCAGACAAAGAGTTAGCATCCGGAGATTAGAATTCCTAGGATTCTAAGATTTTCATGAACAAAGGATTCTAAAGATTCCGGTCCATAAATGTTTTATTCCAATGATGAATTTGAAAATTCTGTACTTTGAAGATTCTATGAGTACAAGATGTAAAATTTGAATGAAAGGATTTAATGAATGAACTGGGACAGTTTACCCGTTTGGTTCAAAACTATACAAAAAGATTCCCTTGGTGCCTGGATCCCTGCTTTTCTTTGGTCAGATTTTTCCCTCTTCTCTGACAAGGTGCTACTTAATGTTTTTAGGGGTAACAGACCTCATTGGGAACCACTTGAAAGCTACCGAGTAGGTTCCAGCCCCTTGGAAACCATTCTCCTGGTCCAGCAGGGGTGGGTTGGCATTGGTGGGTGACTTATATCTTCTTTGGGTCTCCCTTTAGTCCTGTCTGGGGATCCAGAACCCTTTGGAAAAACCTGCCCCTTTGAAGGCCATTTCATGTGCAATTTGGGGGTGGGGTGGGGGTGTGGAGGAGTGCTGGTGGTCTGTAGAAGCCTCAGGAAGCTTTTCCTCTATGACTTCTTTCCCGGGTTTTGAAGTGCCCAGAAGGGTCTGTAAATATAAAGGAGAAGATCCAAGGAGTCAAGGAAAATTCCTCCTGTCCCTTGATCCTGATGCCCCTTTATGCAGATGCAGAGGTAACCAGCCCTTCTTAAGGAAACTAGGCCCAAATTGGAAAGGGACTGGCTTAAACTCTCGCAGAGGAGGTTCTGCACTGAAAGGGAAACTTAGGTTTGGGGGCTCCTTACCTGCTGGGCGGCAGCCTCTCCTCTTTTCCTGAGTTCTCAAAGCCTTGCTTGTGCTTAATGGCCCACCTCGGACCACTTAGCCTTGCACCTTACCTAGTGACAACGGAAACTCCAGGTCCCATTGCTTGCAAATCACGCCCAAGAACCTGGGTACAGCTGCAACATAGGCAGGGTCAGTGGCTGTATGGCGTCAGAGAGCATTAGAGCAATACATTGCCGGGAAGGGGGCCCGGTGTCACACAGCACTGCCCCCCATTGCAGCAGTGCCACCGGGTAAGGGCTCCAATTCTAGTTAGCTCCTTATGGGCGCAGCAGCCTTGAGCCACCGGCAGCCCTTCTTAGGCTTCGGTTTCCTCGGTCTGTTAAGTGGGGGTATTCCCAACCTGTTGTCTGTCTTCCAGGGAGTTGAGAGGATGAAGTGGGGCGCATCAGCAACCCGTGATCGTTTTCTTCCTTTTTGGAATTGTTTTCAGGGTGAACTTGGATGTGGACAAAAGACAAATTGGGGAAAATTGAAGTCGTACCCACGCACAGGCAGAGATGAGATGCCTCCACCTGGAAGTAGCAGTCGATTAAAGTAAAATGTTTTCAGCGTTCTGGCGGGTGTGGGTGTGGATGGGTTTGGCTTCTTCCTGCTCCTTGAGACCCTGCGCGGTGCGGGGACCCCCGGAGCTCTGGAGCTCGGCCGGGGCACCGCGGCTTCGGGTGCTTTGTTGCCATTGGTTCACTTAAACGCCGTGAACGGATAATTGTCATCACGGGGGGATCAAATGAAGAGCTGGGGCCCAGAGAAAAGAGCCTTCTGCTTCCCACCACCAGCCCCCGGCTCATCTCTAGGAAGCACCGAGTGTTTTTCCTCCACTCTTCCTGCTCCGATGCCCTCTCCTAGCCCTGCCCGCGAGGCGGGTCCTCAGAGTGGGGAGCTGGACGCTCAGGAGCCAGCTCGGAGCTCAGTGACGGCGACAAGAAGGGCAGCCTGGCTCTGAGAGAGCCTGGACTTGTCCGACCGTGTACAGCGAGTCAGGGGTCCAGCGAAGCCTGAGCCAGGGCCTGGGCTTTGCCTCCCCCCCCCCCCGCCCCCCGTTATTCCTCCAAGCTGTCATTGGCGCTCTGCGAGCTTTCCAGAGCCTAAGACCGAGGGGCGCCAGGCACGACCGTGCTCAGACCGAGCCAGGCCCCGAGGTGAAAGAGAGCTCTGCGTGAGCGATGGGCTTTCTTGGGAAAGCCGTGGCCAGGGGCAGGCGGCGGTGGCGGCGGTCAGGCACATGTTGGTTCAATTCTGGGACCCGGAGCACAAGAGCAGCCCTGTGGGGTCGTCGGACATCCATCCGGGTTTCTTGAGTTCACTGCGCTCTTTGCACATCTTTGGGACTCCGAGAAGCCCGGAATTTGCACGGAAGACTGTGGATGTTCATTTCGGACGATAGAGTTCAGGGTTTGCAGGCAATCCCGCAAAGGCAAAGTGCGCTAGCCTGGATTTCAACTCAACCACCTGAGGCACAGGACTTGTTCCCCCTGCCCAGGCCAGGTTCTGTGCGGACCCCCGGCCTCTGATTGGGATCCCTGACTCCTCCAGCTGGCAATGCGGCCATCAGGGCAGCTCGCACCGCAGCTGCAGCTCAGTCTTGGCTCCCGGGGTGGGGGCTGAGATGGGGATGAGTTGGGTACGAGCTTGACAGGGTATCTCCGGCAGGTCCCCCGAAGACCGGAAGACCCCTGCTGGGCTGGCTGGTTGCTCAGTCCCCATGGCATGAGGCGACAACTGTGCGGGCGCGGGAAATCGGAAGTCACTTGGACCTGGCTCCCGGGTGGGCAGCTCAGCTTTTTTCTGGACCCTTTCCTTTGGGTATTTTTGGGTCTCTTTCTCTGTTTAAAGGCTTGTGTGTGTGTCTCATTCGGGCTCACCGTCCGTCTCTTGGCCTCAGTGTATGAATCTGCTTGCACACATCCTCCCTTTCTGGGCACCTTGCCCCAGTCACTACTGAAGAGAGCCCGCAGGTGGGAAGGGAGCTGGTTCCAACTCCAGCAAGACCCAGCTGCCATATCAGCCTCTCCCCTCCTGGAGGCTGGTGTGGACAGTGGCAAGGTCAGGACAGACTGATGTCCACCCAGGAGGACAGTGGAGCAGGTAGGAGTAATGATCTTCCCGCCTTTCTGCCCAAGGGCCTCTGGAGCCCTCCCCTCCCTCTGCTCTGCTGAGCCTGGCCCAGGGACTGGTGGGTGAAACAGGATTGCACTGTGCCAACTTTCTGGACAAGTCTAAGGCTCCAAACTGTCCTCCCCAGCCAGGTGTTGTCTGTTGCTGCCCAAAGGCCCTCAATGGCTCCCCTTCACCCAAGGCAAGATCAAGTGCATTTTCCCTGGCCTGGCACTTTTCCCTATACAATGCAGCCCCTTCTCACCCTTCTGGTCTCCCTTAGTCTTCCTTGCCCCTAGCTTCAGAGGACTCCTCAGCAAGTGCTCTTCAGCTCTCTTGCATTAGTTCATACCCTCGGCCTGAAAAAGCTCCCTGTGCTCCCCCATCCAGCTCAAATGTCTCCTCTTTTGGGAAGTCCTCCCGGATCTGCCTTCATAGGTCAAACATTCCCTCTTTGAGCATGCCCCAGCATGTTTGGATCTTGGCACTTGTCACACTTTTTTTTTTTTTTTTTTTTTTTGGTGTAATGATTTGGTTATATGATTGTTTCTGTTCTTTGAGAGCTCCTCAATGGCAGGAAGAATGGCTTCGTGCAACTGGGTCCCTGAGTCACCAGCATAGGGCTTGGCCCAAGGCACAACATGGCGCTGCTGTGATAGCCAATTATTTAGAATTACCTAGTCCTGGGTCAGTTTCTTTGCTTCTTTCTAGCCCTGTGACCTTTGGCCACTTAGCCACTCTGAGTCTCAACTTTTCAGTCTATAAAATGGGAATAATACTGATGTGATAAGAACTGTGAAGATTACTAATATTAACTGCAAACACACAAAAACTTTTATGTGCAGACACTGTTTTAAGCACTTTACATACATAAATACACTAACATTATCAGGAGATCTGGGGGCAGGTCTCAGGCCTGTCACTAACTGTATTGGGGGTACATCCAGGAGAACATGAAGAACACTGGATCTAGAAGGCACGATGACTGGATATGTCATCTAGGCAGGCAAGCAGTTGCAAAAGAACCCAGAAGCAGAGGTCTCACAGGTAATAGGGAGGGCACGAGGGAAGGTTCATACTCAGAACAGCATCTTTTATCCAAGATTCACGTACAGAGGCCTTTGGGATGACCCTGGGGCCATCTTAGAGGGACAGTTTGGCCAACTTTGCCCTACTGGGCTAAGCTCTAAGGGTCTCACAGGAGCACTGGAGCTCCCTGGTGTCCTTTAAATTTAGGGCTTTGAGTCTGCCTGCAGCCCTGGTTTTCTGCCCAGGCAGATCTGGCCCAACCTTTTGGCAGGAGGGTTGGGGAAAGCTTCAGCATTGGGATGGGCATAATCAGAGGCATAGTCTTCAGTCCTGAAGCCACCCATGTGCTACCACCCAGTAGGGTTAGGACTCCAGGATCCACAGGGCAGGTTAGGGGGTATGGGCTTGCCCTCCTGATATGGGTTTGGGCATACTCCGGGAGTAGGGAAGAGGTGAGAGACTGCTTCTGTGGTCCCCTTAGGGAACCTCACCCTTGCTGGGTGATGTATGTGGCTCCTCTGTCTTCCCTGAGCCCTAGCCAGGACAAACTGGCTCCAGTTGGTAGGACCAAACAGACTGTTGGAACTTGGCTCTGGGTCAGTAGAATAACAACAGTGAAGCCTCTTACCCTTTCATGGTAGCTGGGCAATTAGATTACTACCAATATCATTGATATAGATGATGCTTCTATGAATGGCTTTGTATAAAGAGCTTTTTATTTGTTTTGAAATATCCTAAGACAAAGTCCTAAAAACAAGACTTATGGGGCCTGGAATACTTTCATTATTCTTAGTATAGTGCCACCAAATTGTCTCCAAGGACATCTAGCAATGCTTCTATCATTTCCTTTTCAAAGTTCTAGCATTTTCATAGACCACCTACTATTTCCCATATGTGGTTTGTAGAACTGCCTCTGATTGTCAGAGCATATGCTTGCCAGAGATGATTGACATTGATTTTACCCAATGAGTGAGTAAAACAATCAAAGTGTAGGAAAGTGGCTCCACCTCTTTCTCCAGGTTTTCTTTGCTGGCCACTTAGTACTCCTCCCTTGGGAACTGGTTTCTGTCATTTATGGTATTGAAAAAAACCTAAGCTAACAGTGATAAAGATTTCCACCAAGAGAAGGAAAGAGTATGTGCTTTGCACCACATCCTAGTCGTCGGCAGCCATCCGTCTCGAGAGACGATGGTGTAGCTTCTTAAGAGTCTATCTGCACCGCTGAGAATGGCTGTGCAGTCCAACTCGGGAGTGACACGGTATCTGTCTCCTCCCGTGTTGAATCGACATCTTGTGATGACGCTGGAGTGTCCTCTCCAGTGAAGCTGAAGCTACAGAGCCTGGGCAGGGTGATATGGAGGGTCTGCTGTTGCCCATGCAGCAGACCCCCCCTCTCCGCAGCTGAAGGGTCCAAGGGAAAGACGGAGTCAATACAGCTTGGCTTCAGGTGCGCCGCAGGAGTTGCTGGTGTTGACTACAACGTTAAACCGCCTTAGGGACTCTGGCTCCGGATTTTCTGTCGGGGTTTACTCCCTTAGCCTTTCCCCTGAAGAGGTATGCCGCAAGGCAGCGGAGGTTTTTTGGAGTCAGAGTTTTCCTTCTCTGATGTGCCCTGACTGGAAGATCGAACCAGCGACACTTAGCTCGCAGGCCGACGCTCAATCCACTGAGCCAAACCAGCCAGGGTACCACATCCTAGTAGTGTTTAGCATTTTATCAATAATTTAGAAGAAGACCTAGAAGGCAAGCTGAATGAGCTTGTGGCTGACCACACTGAGGTGCTGATGCTGGTAGCTGACAGTTGCAAGACTTGGAACAATGGCCCGGTTGGGAGACCGAGCCAAAACCAACAAGAAGACATTTAAAAAACTGTTATGAAAACATTGTAACATTACAGGTGACAAAACAGAAAGAAAAAAGTCACCCACATGCCAATTACCTGTATCATTCATCTACTAGGTTTTTCTATGTTCTATTTTTTCTCTTTTGTGTTTGTACACACATATATACTCATATGTTTACATAGGTGTAACTGTAGTGTATATACAATTCTGTAGTCTTTATACATAGTGCATTTGCATTGTTTTGTAAACATAACTATATGTTGCCCTTTACTTCCCATTTTCATCTGTAATTGTGAATGAAAAGGTCTAGTGCTGATTTAACCCTTTTGTGGTAGCTATGCAATTAGGTAAGTTCCAATATCTTTGATATAGGTGATGCTGCTATGAATGTGTTTGTATAAGTATAGTTTTATTTATTTTGAAATAGCCTTAAGTCAAATTCCAAAGCTTGAGATTCATAGGGCCAGGAACATTTCTATGGTTCTTAATATAGTGCTACCAAATTGTCTCCAAGATGTCTTAAAACTCACCACAATCAAGATAATTAACCTCAATCACCCCCAAAATTTTCCTCCTCATCCCCACTATCCACAGGCAATCACTGATTTACTTACTATAGACTAGTTTTATAGAATTTTATATAAATGGAATAACACAGTGTATTCTTTTTGTCTGACTGCTTTCACTCAGGACACTATTTTGATTCTTATTCATGTTGTGATATCAATAGTCAAGTCCTCTTTTTTTTTTTTTTTTTTTTTTTTTTTGCTAAGTGGCATTCCATTATATGGATACATCACAATTTGTTTATCCATTCGTTTATTGATGGACATTTGGGTTGTTTCCATTTTTGGCTATTACAAAGAAAGCTGCTTTGAATAGTTGTGTACAAGTCTTTGTGTGGACATATGTTTTCACTTCTCTCAAGTAAAATGCCTAGGAGAGAAATGTCTGGGTCAGATGGGAGGTGTATGTTTAAATTTTAAAGAAATTGCCAAACTGTTTTCACAAAATGGCTGTATTTCTTTTATTTCCACTAGTGGTATATGAGAGTTCTGGTTGCTTCACCTCCTTACCAACACTTGATATGTTCAATCTTTTATTTTTATTTTTTCTAATGTATTAAGATTTATTTCTTGTACATTCTTGAAAGAACTTGGGAAATACATGAACATATCACTTAATTTTACACAAGAACTACAAAGGGTAAGAAAGCCAAGATTTGAACAGCATTTAGATTTTCTATTTTTCTCCATTGATCACAACTTACTTAAAGCTCATTTCTTTTACATTTCTGGAGACATGGCTATAGCAATACCATGTTGTCTTTTTACAGATGACAACATAAGATGGACGGTTTCACATTTTGTTTTCCAAAACAACAAAACTCTTCCTCTGAAAGCTCCTTAGAGCATTATATGGACGACCAATATCATTCATAAATATGGAGATTTGGAAGCTAATTAAAGCTATACTAAAAAATATTTGAATAATACATGTCAACAAATAAAAGAACAGATTTTCAAGTTACACATATAAAAGAGGAACAGAGGCATATATTTTGTGTTCCTTTCACCCTCATCTCAGACCTAAATTCTGTGAACACAAACTGCTTCTTCCAACAATGCGTGAGGAAACTATCCCTGACTTTCTAGGTATGGGAGGAGCTGTTGGGCTTGGCCTTAGAACTGGCAGTGGTCACAGAAGTCGAGACAGACCTGGCTGAAGTTCTGGCCTGGGTTCTCTCTTCATCTTGCAATGCTTCCTCATACTGAGATGGGAAAGAACTTGGGTCAGTCCCATGAACCTTGGCCAGAAACTCTAGGACTTGCATCTTGGTGGTTTCAGCATGGGCCCTCAGGCCTCACAGGAATTTAAGTTGTGCGGGCTCACTGTTGGCCACCTGCTGGTATTATACTTCAGGTATTCCTCCTCCATAAAATGGTTTGTGATGAGCTTCCTGTGCTTCCCAAAGATGTAGCGCTTCCTCCAAAGATATAACCCCATCACACTCAGAACTTGCCAGACCTCCTCTCCAGGGGCACGGTTGCCCTTCATGAAGATCACACCCAGGATATGTATCAGGATGCCAGTTTTGGGCACTCCCTTCACACCATGCTGCATCCCATCATTGGTGAGTCCCATTTTGATGAGGACAGCATAGCAGTGGTTGGTGGGATCTACTTCCTTCACATCAAGGCCAAAGATTATCTTCGTGCATGCAGAGGATCCCAAGAAGATCTCAATGAAGCAGTCTTCATACTCTTTACTGACAATATTCAGCATAACTGCCTCGGTTATTGGCTCTTTTATTTGATACTTGAGTGGCAGAAAATTCACCAATGAAGTTGTATTTTCCTTTCAAGATTTTATCCATTGCTAGAGAGAGGGGAAGGGAGGGAGGGAAAGAGGGAGGGAAACATTGATGTGAGAGAAAAACATCAATCAGTTGCTTCTCGTAGATGCCTGACTTGGGACCCAACACACAACCCAGGCATGTGCCTCAATTGGAAATCCAACAGATAACATTTTGCTTAGTGGAATGACGCCCAACCAACTGAGCCACACCAGTCAGGGCTAAAACGACATTTTCATCTAGAGCATCTATGGGCACTGTCTTGGGCTCAAGCCTTGCCTCTGAGGTACTACTAGAGCCCTCACAAGATTTACTTGATGAGGTGACTGGGGTGGTAATGGAGGAGGAGTGGAAACTCTGAGGACTCTCAGGAGTACTGAGGATACCAGCATCAGGAGCCTCCTTCGAACTGCCAGACATTGGATGGTGGGAGGAGAGACAGGTTTCCTCCAGAGCCTTGGATTCCTGTGCAACCTCCAGGCCCTGGGTCTCAACTGTGGGTCTGAAGGGGTCGATCAGGTGAGCGTTGTGGATTATTCTGACAAACAACCATGATGGCCTTGAGGGTGACAGTAATCAGTAGTGTGAACAGGAAGGCAAAGGGGGGCTGGGAGCAGGGGAGATCATTGCCTGACACTCAGCAGTACTGGGGCCCTTCCCTAGATGGAGTAGAATCTGCCACGCCTCAGATTGAGATACATTCAGTCTTTTAAATTTTGCCCTTTTTAGGAGTGTGTAGTGATAATCTCATTGTAGCTTTAATTTGTATTTCCCTCATGACTAATAATATAATTATTATCTATTGCTATGTAACAAATTATCCCAAAATTAGTGGCTTAAAACAACAAACATTTATTATCTCACAGTTTCAATGGGCCAGGAATTTGGGTGCAGCTTAGCTGGGTGCGGCTAGCAGAATTGACCCACCTGAGCTTAAAGTTGCTTTGGAGTAGTGCTGAATATAGGAAAATGGGAGAGAAGAAGAAATCAAAGAGCAAAGGGTTGGGAAAGTAAACAGAAAAAAACTCAAATTAGGGGACTGGAAAGAATTATTTTTCAGAACAATATAGTGGTTTTTAAACCAATTGTCAGGCTATAGTTCTGCTGGATGGAGGAGTGTGAATTTTCCAGTTGATGGGAGACTGAACATTTGTTGAGCAATGTACCTGTATCAGGCTTTGACTAAGAGATATACATATGTCAGGGGATTTAATAAATCCTTAGAACAGTCCCATTTTACAGATTTAGAAATTGAGATCTGGAAAGTTAAGTAAAACTTGGCCAAGGCATATATACCTGAGATGGATTTGAATTTTCTGTTTTCTGCAAAAGCCTGTGGTATTCCATAGCAGTACCCTGGTACATTAACATGCTATTACTCTTCCATCTTGGCCTTACAGTGTCCTTTGCCTCCAGGGCCCCTAAAGTTTCTTTGAGTGCATTGTAGTGGGCCCTAAGGAGTGCAGATCCTCTGATCAGTCAGGTGTCGGGTGGTGGCCTGGGTTCTCCTTGGAGTTGAGCTGTGTTGCAAAACCTCCCCCTTCCCCAAGTCTAACAGGTTTGAGTGGCCACTAACTGAGGTTGGCCTCAATGACAGTAGGTCATTGCTTGGCTACCTCCATGAATGATTTCTGCCTCATAATGGAAGTGTCATTGGTGGCCCAGCCCCAGACGTCCTCTTCCCAGTCAGCACCCCCTGAAACAATACCCCTAGACTCAATAAACCTTGGATGTGAAGCTGCTTCAAGTTATAGCTCCACATCATGAATGGGTTTGAGAAGGGTCCAGTCTCCTCTCCAGCCTCAGTTTCTTCAGCTATCATATCGAGGGGGAGGGTTTGGTTGGCTAGATTAGTTGTAACTTTGACCCCATTGAAGAAAAGACTTCAAAATTTGCTCCAGTCCCTATGAGCACTAGGCATGATCTCTTGATTAAGACTCCCACAGGTCTTGCATATATATTTATGGCTACTTTTCAAATATGTCTAAAGCTGTGCCACAAGTAAAATGCAAATTCATTTGAAGATGTTACTAAGGTTTTGGTTAGTTTTTAAATGTGAAATTTCTCAATCAATGGTTACTAAAAAGTACATCTACATTACATGTATGTGTGCATGTTGTGATAACTGTGTAATTTGCAGCTGTTAAAACAGTATCTTCACACTCAGAATGACTGAGAATCAGAGATTCCCCATAGTCTCTAGCCAGATGGAATAATATTGAGCATATTTAAGAACCAGTATAAAGTTCAATTATACAAGATGAATGAATAAGTTGTGGGTATCTGCTGTAGGACATAGTGCCTATAGTTAACAATATGGTATTGTGCACTTAAAATGTGTGAAGAGGGCAAACCTCATGTTAAATGTTCTTAACACACATACAAAAAGGGACACAATGAAATGATGGGTATGTGTGTTATCTTGATTGTAGGGACAGTATCACTGGTATATGCATATGTCTCACTCATCAGAATGTATACATTAAATACATGCAGTTTTTTGTTCTAATATCGCTCAATCAAGCAGTTAAAAAAAAAAAAAGTCAAGCCAGTAAGTCAGGGTTATTGTCTGATTGGAATGTATGTGCTGGGACAGAGACCCAATCAGAATGGAAGGTTGCTAAGACAGCACCCCTCATCCCTGCTGTTGGAGGCTTTAACCCTTTAGTTGCAGGATCTTGAGGTGTTCCAGGGAATACCAGGGGAAGGACTGAGACGACCAGAAAGGGCTGAGATCCCAGGGAAAGGGGATATGGGTAGGAGTGAGGGTAGGGTCTCCGACAGGGACTATTTATCTATGGGGCATCACAGTATTTCAGTGTCTCCATATTCAGAGGTTGTATGAAAGGCCATCCTTCCAGCTGCTGCACTGAGATGGCATGGGCTTGGCCTTGGACTCTTGCCTCCCTGTGCAGCTGACTCTTCATGGCCACAAGCTCACCTGTGCATTGCACTCTTTTACCCCAAATTTGACATTAGAATGCTGCATCATTCAGGGCATTTGTCCACCCAGCTGGTAAACTTGGGACCCTCCAGATCTGGTTTTGGTTGAATGAGTTTATCTCCTCCTCACTGACTCAGCTTTACCAGTAAGCTGTGTAAAAGTAAAGGAGGCAAAATTTCAGGTAAGGAATTGGATTTGGTTTCATATCTTAGTTCTGCTGCTTTTCTTCTGTATTCACCCCCAACACCCAGCACACCCTGGCAAGTCACCTCATCCCTGTGACCTCAGTTTTGTCGGGCAGTAAAAGGCATGGTGACATCTGTTTTGTGCCCCTCGGAAGTCTGTGTTGAGATTTAAATGAGAGAAAGGAGGGAAAGTGCTTTGCAGACTGTAAAGCTTTGTGCACTCATGAACGCATCTCTGTTCCATAGTGAAAGATCTGACTGTTGAGAATGTGCCTTGTCTGCTTCTGATTGAATCAGGGGTTACAGATTGGCCATTAATTTAGAATGTTCCCTGACTATCTCAAATGTGACCATAATATAGCTTAAGCTTTTTTATGGGGAGGTGGGCTGCAGAAAGTGTGATCTTTCTCATTAACCCTACAAAATCAGAACTGAAATGGGCTGCTGGGAGTACACAATTCAACCCCTTCTTTTTATAAATGGGGTCACTGAAGTCCAAACAAGGCTAGTGAGTAGCCCAAGGACATACTGAGTTAGTGACAAAGCCGGAACCAGGTCTTCTGATTCCCAGCTCTTTTCATCACAACATGTGATGTGTCTTGTAGCACATTCATTCACCAGCCTTTACTGGGTCCCTGCTGAATGCTGGACTCTGTGCTGACTGTTTTGGGGGTAAACAAGTTGGGTGCAATATTGCTCTCAAGTTGTTCATAACACTGGGCAGAGAATGCTCTTTCAGAGTCCTGAGAGGGGACTAGATAAAGTGTCATTTGTGTAGGTCTGGCAACCTCCTTTGGGGGTGGGGTGGTTTTGAGAACAGTGGAAAAATGTGGTGATGAAGCTCAGTGATGCTGACCTAACAACACTGAACAGCCAAACATCCTCATCTGCCCGTCTCATTCAAACTGGCTCAACTTACATACAAGGGGCATGGATTTGGTTGCTTAGATGACCTGGGTTCAAATCCAGGTCTGCCATTTCCCAGCTGTGTGATTTTGGGCAAATTACTCTTTTGAAGACTGTTTTCTCATGTGTGAAACAGAGATAACACGGTACTTTACTTCACAGGGCTTCTGTGAAGGTGAAATGAGTGTCTCTGGGTGAGGCTCGTAGCTAGTGCCTGTCAGGCAGTGTCTCTTTGCTGCCCCTACCAGGCCCTGATGTTGGCACCATGATCAGTAACTGAGGGGCCCAGGACTCCTGGCTCTCTGCACCCGGGTCCTGTGCTTCCATGAGAAAGGCCTGGAAGGTTTTCCTCAGCTGAGCCATAATAAGGGTGTTGGCAAAGGTGAGGTCTGCTGAAAGCCCAGGCCTGAACATTGAGGTCCCCCTCCTCCAAAGCAACTCTCTCTCTCACATGGGTGGGGCTTAGTCAAAGCTGCTGAAGCCCAGTTTGGATGCCCTGAGTTGCCCGCCATGCCTGACTGCATGGAGTGTCAGTTCTGCCTTGTTCCTGCTGCATTCCGGCTTCGTATGTCAGCACCTCATGAAACCTTCCAGGTCTTGGCTTTGAATAACCCCTTGGCTGCCTGGGACTGAAGAGGCTGGCTCTGTTTTGCCTGTCAAATCACCTGCTTTGTCTGTCTACGGGCAGGTAAGCTGAGTCCCCCACCCCCTTAAATAATACCCACTCAGCCATCACTGTCAGGACTGATTCTGCCCAGCTCAGGCTGAACAAACAGCCATTTAGACCCACCAGCCGAGGCCGAGGCCATGCAGTGGAAGCAGCTGCTATTCTTCAGGAGCAGCTTGATGACAGGCTCTGAGCAGATGCATGTAATCCAGTGGGGAAGGAGCTGAGCTCTGACTTGCCTATCCCAGCCATGGCAAATCCTCCTTTCTTAGCTGAAGCAAACCTTCCAGAGCACTCCAGCATTCACTCCTGCACTCATTGGGCACGTGATACCGGAAGTGGGCAAAATGAAATGAGAGGGGGACCCTAATATACAAAGAGCCCTGAACGTAAACAGAGAACCCAATGACCTGCCAAATATCTTCTTTCAGCTTAACTTCTAGGAGACTTGGCACCCATTCAATACTGGAGGCAATAGTTAACTCATCCCAATTGCCCAGTAACATCCTGTGCTCCTTTTAATTGGTTCTCGTCTTAGTCTTTAACCCATCTTTTAAAATGTATTTTTTATTGTGGTAAAATACACATAATATAAAATTTACCATTTATGAACTTGAGTACATTGACATGCGGTACAACCATTGCCACTTTCTAGTTACAGAGCATTTTCATCACCTCAAAAGAAAACTGCTTACCCATAACCCGTCATTCCGCACTCTTTAACTTGTAAGACATCCCAGATATCCTTGTGAAGTAAATAAGAGGGTATGGATTCTAAGTAAAAATAATAAATAAAAGAAGAGGTAACTTGTAAATTTCATCGTATTAGCTAGACATGTTCACTTTTTATTTTATATTTCCACATTCACTTTTTTTTCTCTACTTTGTTCAATTAGGGGTTGAGTTATGGCTCATTTCTTATCTGGTTGTGTCATTCCAATTTCACTCCTTTCTTCCCTCCCCTACCTTGTTTCCTTCCTGCCTTCCTCCCTTCCTTCCTTCCTATCTACTATCTAACCCTCTTGTTATCTCTCTATCATTTACCTATCTTCCTACTCTTTATTCATCTACCTGTGCTTCTCTTTGTAAATCTAGATCATTGACTCTCAGACCTGATCATTAGAATCACAAGATAAGGTTTTAAAATCTACTGATGGGTCGACCTCATTCCAAGCCAGTTGAAACGTAAAATTTTGGTGTGGACCTGAGCATCTGTATATTTTTAAAGTTCTCTCAGGTGGTTCTGATGCATAGTGAAAGTCAAGAAACACTTACCTAAATTAACCTTTCTGATACCTAACCTTCTACAGAAATTTATCTAAGTTCTAGTCCTCAATTGGTCTAGTTTTTACATAAACAGCCATTTACTACACATATGTTAGATAATCTGACTTTTAACAATATGTATAAACAACTTTGTAGGTACTTAAATATTTTTCAACAACATCATTTTAAAATCTGCCTAGTATTCTATTAATATGCATATATTACATTTATTTAAGCAGTATACTGTTGGGATTTTGATTAGGGTTGTATTGAATCTATAAATGAATTGGGAATTTTATGTATGTTTAATATGTATTTTTTTTTATTTAAAATTTTGAAATTTTGAACACATACAAAGACAAATAATATGATGTACTGCCAGGTACCCATTGTCTAGCTCCAACATTCTGTTCTGTTCACTTCTGTCCCATCCATATTCCCATCTTCCCCTATTATCGTATTATTTTGAAAAAAATCCCAGACATCATATAAATTCATCTGTAAGTGTCTCAGTATATATCTCTAAAAGATAACAAAACTCCAATACCATTGTTGTACTAAAAAATTGACAACAATTCCTTAATATCAAGGGCAACTCAATGACTTGTTAAAAGTGAAGGTTGAGATTTTCATTCGTCTCATACATGTATTTGATTTTTACATCTTGTTTGGGATTTAAAAAGTTTTAAAGTGTGGTAAGAACCCTGGGGATTGGTTTTGATTGGTTTTTCAGTTTCATTATACGTACAAATTTCCACCCCATTTTTTCTTTGGAATTTATTTGTTATAGAAAGTGGGTTGTTGGTGTTGTAGAGTTTTCCACATTTGGGATTATATTTTTACAGTGTAGTTTAACATGCTTATCTGTTTTCTGTATTTCCCATACATTGGTGTCTAGGGCTGAAAGTTTATATGATATTAAGCCTTCTAATTCATGAACATGTTTTATTTATCATTTTAACTTAGGTTTTCCACAATATTGATCAATAAAAAATTTAATTTTCTCCATAAAAGTCATGCACACCTTATTAAAATGATTTCTAATACTTTGTCCTTTTTTGGATAAAATTGGAAATGTTAACTATTTTTTCCCCAGCTTTATTGAGATATAATTGACATATAAGTTTAAGGTATACAATGTGATAATTGCATACTTATATATTACAAAATGTCTACCACAATAAAGTTAGTTAACACATCTTTCACCTCACATAATTACCATTTTTGGTTTTGTTGTAGTGAGAACATCTAAGATATACTCTCTTAGCAACTTTCAAGTATATAATACAGTATTATCAACTGTAGTTACCATGCTGAATTTTAAATCCCCAGAACTTATACATTTATAACTGGAAGTTTGTATTCTCTGACCAACATTTCCTCATTTCCCAATCCCCTGGCTCCTGACAACCACCAGTCATTCTGTTTCCATGAGTTTGGCTTTTTTAGTTTCCACATAAAAGTGAGATCCTACACTATTTGTCTTTTACTGTCTAACTAAAGAAATGTTAGCTGTTCTTAAATTAAATTTTCTACTTGTTTGTTACTGATGGATATAAGTACAAAAATATATATTTTTACATTGACTTTGTATCCAGCAGCTGGTTTAACTCTCTTAAAAATTAATTTATCCTAAACATCATTGGGTTTTCAATGTAGATAATGAGTAATGACACTTTTTTTTCATATATAGATATAGATATAGATATATACATTTCTATATATATAGTCTTTTTTCTTTCTTCCTTCCTTTCTTTTCTTCTATTTTCTTTTCCTTCCTTCCTTCCTTCCTCCCTCCCTCTCTCCCTGTCACTCTCTCTTTCTTTTTTTCTTTCCTTTATTGCTTTCAATACAATGATGAATGAAAGTTATGATATTGAGCATCCTTGGTTTGATATCTATCTTAAAGAGAATGTGTTAATATTTCATAATTAAATATTATATTGGGATGCAAGGTTTTTGTTTGTTTGTTTGTTTTATACACTTATCAGGTTAAGAATTTACCCTCTAACCTAGATTTTAGGAATTTTTTTCATATATTGATCGGATATTCACACTTCAAATCCCTTTTCTCCATCTGTTTAAATAACCACATCCTTTAATCTGTTAATGTTAATCTGATTTTTTAAAATGTTAAATAGCCTTGCATTTTGGGGATAAATCTCAACTGGAACATAATGCATTATCATTTTTATATATTGCTGGATTTGGTTTGCTAATATTTTGTTTGGAAGTTTTGCATCTAGTTGATCTATAAGGTTGGTTTGAATTATCCTTTCTTTTAATGTAATTTTCCAGTTTTTACATCAAAGTATGGTATAATCATGAAATAATTGGGGAATAGTCCCTTATTTTGTATTAGAAATATGTATTTTTAAATGTTTGATAGAATTTGCTATTCATATCTGGGTTTGTTGTTTCATTTGTAAGAATATTTTCAACACTTAATTCAAAGTATGTGATCATAGGACTACTCAGTTTTATATTTCTTCTTAAGTCATTCTGGGAATTTATCCAAAGAAACCCAAAACGCTAATTCAAAAGAATAAGTGCAGCAGGGATTGTCACTCCCGAGTCGGACTGCACAGCCATTCTCGGCGGTGCAGATAGACTCTCAAGAAGCTACGCCATCGTCTCTCGAGACGGACGGCTGCCGACGACGACGATATGCACCCCTATATTCATTGCAGCATTATTTACAATGTCCAAGATATGGAAGCAGCCGAAGTGTCCATCAGTAGATGAGTGAAGAAAACAACTATGGGACATTTACACAATGAAATTCTACTCGGCCATAAAAAAGAAGAAAATTTTACCCTTTGAGACAGCAGGATGGACCTTATGCTAAGGGAAATAAGCCAGTCAGAGAAAGACAAATGCCATAGGATTTCACTCCTATGTGGAATCTAATGAACAAACTGAACTAACAAGCAAAATAGAGACAGACTCATAGGTAGAGTGCAGGCTGAAAGCCCTGGCTGGAGGTAGGTAGAGGTGGTGGAGGGATGAGCAAAAAAGAAAAAGAGCCCATGGATTCGGACAACAGTGTGGTGATTGCCAGGGGAGGTGGAAGAGGGTATGGGGGGATAAATGGTAATGAAAAGTACAATAAAAATGAACTATTAAAACATTTAAAAATATTAATACACTTTATTTTTTTCTGGAGCAGTTTTAGGTTCATAGCAAAATTGAGTGGAAAGTACAGCGCATTCCTACATATTCCGTGCCCACTCCCCTCCCCCCATTCCCTTTCCCTTTTCCCCAGCTCCCCCAATTATCTACATCCTGATACATTTGTTACAATTAATGAACCAACACCGACACATCATAATCAACCAATTCCATAGTTTACATTAGGGACCCCTCTTTGCATTTACATTCTGTGTGTTTTGAATATGTATAAGGACATGTATTCATCATTATAGTATCTAGAATAGTTTCTTTAAAAATCTCCTGTGCTCCACCTATTAACACCTTTCTCCCTGCAACCCCCTGGCAACTACCTTTTTAGTGACACTGGTGTTTCTGTCTCTATAGTTTTGCCTTTTCCAGAATGTCATCTAGTCAGAATTATACAGTATGGAGTCTTTCCAGATTGACTTCCTTCACTTGGTAATTTAAGGTTCCTCCATGTCTTTTCAGGGTATACTGGCTCGATTTTTTTTTTTTTAAGGTTGTATTTATTTAATTTTAGAAAGAGAAGAAGGCAGGGAGAAAGAGAGGAAGAGAACCATCGATTGGTTGCCTCTAGCATGTTCCAAACCCAGGGACCTGGTCAACAGCCCAGGCATGTGTCCTGACCGGGACTTGAACCAGCGACTTTTTGGTTTGTGGGATGATGCCCAACCCACTGAGCTACACCAGTTAGGGCTGGCTCAATTCTTTTTAGCACTGAGCTGAATAATATTTCATTGTGCAGAGGTACCATAGTTTATTTATCCATTCACCTACTAAAAGACATATTGGTTGCTTCCAAGTTTTGGCAAGTATGAATAAAATTGCTATAAACTGTGTGCAGGTTTTTATGTGCACATAACTTTGTTTGCTTTTTTAATTCTCACCCAAGGATATTTCCATTGATTTTAGAGAGAGGAATGGATGGAGGGAGAAAGAGAGAGAGAAAGAGAGAGAGAGAGAGAAACAGAAACATTTAAGTATGTGCCCTGACCAGGAATCAAACCCGTAACCTTTTGGTGTATGGAGCAATGCTCCAACCAAGCCACCCAGCCAGAGCTATGTGGACATAAGTTTTTAACTCACTTGGGTAAATACCAAGGAGCATAATTGCTGGATCATATGGTAAAAGTACGTTTAGTTTTGTAAGAAACTATCAAACTATCTTACAAAGTGGCTGTACCATTTTGCACTCCCACCAGCAATGGATGAGAGTTCCTGTTGCTCCACATCCTTGCAAGTTTGATGTTGTCAGTGTTTTGGATTTTCACCATTCTAATAGGCGTGCAGTGGTAGCTCACTGTGTATTTAATGTGCAGTCCCTTAATGATGTATGATGTCACTGGTACTCTGTATATCTTCTTGGTGAGATATCTATTCAGACCTTTTGTCCACTTAAAAAATTGAGTTGTGGACTTCTGGTCAAGATGGAGGCATAGGCAGACACGGCTCACCTCTTCACACAACCACATCAAAATTACAACTAAAATATAGAACAACCATCACTCAGAACCATCAGAAATTGAATTGAATGGGAGTCTGACAACTATGGAATTAAAGAAACCACATCCATCCAGATGGTAGGAAGGGTGCAGACATGGAATGGGCTGGTCCCTCACCCATGTGTGGTGTATAAAAATTCAGGAGGGAGGTCCACACCAGGATGCCCAGCCCACGGTTCCAGTGCCAGGAAGATAAGTCCCCACAGCTTCTGGTTCCAAAACCCAGCGGGGATTGAATCAGTGGAAGAAGCTGCTGGAGCCCCAAGCAGTTCCTCTTAAAGAACCCACACACAGACTCACCTACTCAGACTCACTCCCTCTGAGCTCCAGCACTTGGATAGCAGCTTGAAAGGCACCAGTGGCATACAAGGAGAAAATGAAGTGTCTGGCATCAAGGTGAGCAGAGGCCATTGTTCCTCTTCTAAACCCTCCACCCACAGAGCCAGCAAGCTGATGCCATATATGAAACTCCATCAACCTGGCTAACACTGTTTGACCCACCTTGGAGATCTCCAGATATTCTGCTCCACCCAAGCTCCTTTTCCATATGAATGGCTTGTCTTGGCTCACACTTCGCAATTTCCTAAATCCTATCAAACAAGCAATAGCTGGCCTCAGTGAACCTCAGGCCTGACACTAGCAGCAGCCAGCCTAGATTCACAGCTTGGCTTCACCTGGGAATCTCCAAGGCCAGCCCAAGTAGTAGTCATCTCAGATTGCTTTATAGCTCAGGCAAGGTAGCCCCAGGCAAAACGGGTAGGGGCTTGACCTGGGCCTGCACCACCTAGGAAACCCCAGGGCCAGCACACCCAGTGGACAGCTACAGACCATGTCAGAACACCACCACCCTGCTACTTCACAGCTGATCCTCCACAGAGGGTGGAGGTTGGTGGTTAGTGGTCACAGCCAATCCTTGCAGCTGATTGGCCTGGGTAAATCCCTCCCATTGATCTGCCAACAGCAACCAAGGCTCAACTACAAGAGGAGGGTATGTTCAGCCCACACAAAGGGCACACTTCAAGTACCCAGCTTGGGTGACAAGAGAGGCTGTGTCACTGGACCCTACAGGACACCAAGTACATTAGGCCACACTACCAAGACATGGAGTCAAAGCAGTTCTACCTAATATATAGAAACAAACACAGGGAGAATGCCAAAATGAAGAGACAAAGAAGCATGATGGCCCAAATGAAAGAAAGATCAGAACTCCAGAAAAGACCTAAACAAGATGGAGATGAGCAATCTATTAGATGCAGAGTTCAAAACACTGGTTATAAGGATGCTCAAGGAACTTAGTGAGGACCTCAGTAGCATAAAAAGATGCAGTCAGAAACAAAGGATTCACAAATTGAAATAAAGAACAATTTACAGGGAAACAACAGAGAGTGGATGAAGCTGAGAATCAAATCAATGACTTGGAACATAAGGAAGAAAAAAACAACCAATCAGAACAAGAAGAAAAAATAATTTTTAAAAATGAGGCTAGTATAAGCAGCCTCTGGGCCAACTTTAAGAGGTCCAACATTCACATATTCCAGAAAGAGAAGAGGAAGAGCAAGAAATTGCAAATGTATTTGAAAAAATAATTAAAGAAAACTTCCTTAATTTGGTGAAGGAAATAGACATGCAAGTTCAGGAAGCACATAGTCCCAAACAAGATGGATGCAAAGAGGCCCACTCCGAGACATATCATAATTAAAATGCCAAAGGTTACAGATAAAGATAAAATCTTAAAAACAGCAAGAGGAAAGGAGAGTTACCTACAAAGGAGATTCCATAAGGCTATCAGCTGATTTCCCAAAAGAAACTTAGCAGGCAAGAGGGGACTGACAAGAAGTATTCAAAGTGATGAAAAGCAAGGTCCTACAACCTAAATTACTCTATCCAGCGAAGCTATCATTTAGAATGGAAGGGCAGATAAAGTGCTTCCCAGACAAGATAAAGCTAAAGGAGTTCCTCATCATTGAACCACAATTACAGTAGTCCCTCTCTATATCGCTGTTCACTTATTGTGGCCTCACTATATCGTGGGATTTTAAAAAATATGATATTTAATTATTTATTGCAGATTTTTTGCTATATTGCAGAATTTTGCGGTACTGTATACATATGTTGTTAAAGTTATGTAGGTTTAAGAGTGTAGAATATGTTTAAGAACATAAGTAGTGTTTATAAAAGTGTGGAAAAGGTTAATAAGGGAGTGGGGAAGGTTTATAAGTGTGTGTATTTTGTACCAACCTATTATGCTTCTTAATCCCTGTACCATTTCCCCATTTCTCTCCCTCCCCCATCCCAGCTGATAACCCTCCAAATAATCCCCATACCTATGATTCTGTTCCTATTCTGGTTTGCTTAGTTGAATTTTCTTTTTCTTTTTTAGATTCAGTTGTTGATAGTTGCAACTTTGTTGTCATTTGAATGTTCATAATTTTGATATTCTCTTTCTTAGGTAAGTCCCTTTGACATTTCATATTCTTAGCTTCAGTAAGAGCCTCAAAACCCCCCACCCAATAAGTTGATTAGCAGGAAGTAAAAATCACAAACAATGACTATTGAGAAGTCCAGTGAAAAGTTCCTCAAATCTTGCAAAGCACCAGTAGGAGGTAGAAAATTTTTTACTCCCTTATTCTATTCTTCTCCCCAGCAACATGCTCAATAAATCACCAAGTACCTTCTCCCGAACAACATACCCAACAGAACACCAAGTGCCTCGTTGTTCCCACCATTGTGTGCGCCGTTACCCCCAGACTCAACCCATTGTTCCTGCCGTTACCCCCAGGCCAAACCAATCACTAGGCGCCCCAATAACCTGTTCCAGTCATCCTCTATCCTTCCCTTTAAAATCTTGTCAGCCTGTACGCCAGCTGCTGTTCTCTCCTTTGAGACAGTCCGGCAGGTTCCCCTTAATAAATCTTGCATCTTAGCTTCCTTGGTTTCGGTTTTTACTATTTCTAACACATATAATGATAGCTTGGTGATGATGAACTCCTTTAGCTTTACCTTGTCTGGGAAGCACTTTACCTGCCCTTCCATTCTAAATGATAGCTTTGCTGGATAGAGTGAGTAATCTTGGTGGTAGGTCCTTGCTTTTTATCACATTGAATACTTCTTGCCAGTCCCTTCTTGCTTACAAAGTTTCTTTTGAGAAATCAGCTGACAGTCTTATAGGCACCCCTTTGTAAGTAACTCTGTTCTTTTCTTTTGCTGCTTTTAAGATTCTCTCTTTATCTTTCACCTTTGGCATTTTAATGATGATGTGTCTTGGTTGGTCCTCTTTGGGTCTAGCTTGTTTGGTACTCTCTGTGCTTCCTGGACTTTCATGTCTATTTCCTTCACCAAATATGGAGAGTTTTTCTTTATTATTTTCTCACATAAGTTTTCAATTTCTTGCTCTTCCTCTTCTCCTTCTGGCAGCCCTGTGGTTTGGATGTTGGCACGTTTAAAGTTGTCCCAGAGGTTCCTAAGCCTCTCCTCGTTTTTTTCAGTTCTTGTTTCCTCATTCTGTACTGGTTGACTGTTGTTTTGTTCCTTATGTTCCAAATCATTGATTTGAACCCTGGTTTCCTTCCCTTCACCATTGGTTTTGTATGGAGTTTTCTTTGTTTCATTTAGCATAGCCTTCACTTCTTCCCTTATGCATTTGCCGTACTTAAGCATATCTGTGAAGCCTGTGAGCACCTTTATCATCAGTGTTTTGAACTCTGCATCTGTTAGGTTGGCTATCTCCTCATCGCTTAGTTCTCCCACTGAAACCTTGATCCGTTCCCCCTTTTGGTCCATACTCCTCTGTCTCCTCATCTTGACAGGCTCCTGTGTTTGTTTGCCTCTGTGTCTTAGGCGGAGCTTTCGCTCCTGTTATGTTCTAAGAAGCAGAGTCTTAGGTATTTGTCAGTACAGGGCGACCCTTTTCATCACGTTGTGGCGCTGTGTGGGGGTAGGGGTCTGAGCGGGATCAGTGCCGCTTGCTCAGCACTCGCCCTTTTCCAGGCACTTCTCCCACTTCCATATGAGCCTGGTGCCTCTCTAGCTGCTGCCCTGGCCGTTGTTCCCAGAGTGGGTGGATCTGCAGACATTCTAGGATTGTGGGGGCCCTTTAAATAAGCGGACTCTGCTGAGAGACCGGCAGTTTCTGCCTTCACCCCAACCCCCAATGGTTTGCACAGTCAAAAGCAATGAGGCTTTATTTTCCCTAGCTCTGGGACCATGAGCTGCACAGTCTGGTCTGGTGCTGGTGCTGGTGCTGGGAGTGCTCCTCAGGTGTCCCTCACCACTTTTTAAAACATGTGACTGTGCTTTCCGCCTACCTGCCACTGCCGCTGCTCCTGCTGCCACCACACCACATCCTCTTCGCCCTGGATCCGACCCTCCTACCTCTCTGGATGAGTATTTCTTCTTTAATCTTTGTTTGTTGGACTTCCATGCAGCTCGATTTTCTGGAACTTCTGGTTGTCTCTAGTTTTGAGGTAGTTGTATTCCTTCTTAGCTGTGGAGGGAGATGCAGCGTGTCTGTCTAGGCCTCCATCTTGGCTGGAAGTCTTGTCTTCTCATTCTTTTGATGGTGTCTTTCACAGAGCCTGTGTTTTAATTTAATGAAGTCCATGCAATTTATCGATTTTTTCTGTCATAGATCATTTCTTTGATGTTGTATCTAAAAAGTCATTTCTTATTATGTAATTATACTGATAATTCTAATAGCCTATGCCTGCCATTGTTGCAGTTCTGATCAGCCATCTGCTTTTTTTTCATGTGTTGCATTTATGACTGTGACATACTAATTTTTATTAGAACTTTATCTTTAGAAATTTCTTGGGCTTTTTATCCTTTCCCTCTTAATTTCTTTTAACAAGTAGAACTACTCTTCCGGTTTCTCTGTTCCCTTCCTATGTGAAAATCAACTAGGACTTATGTAAAGTTATTGGATCACGACATTTTTACTTTCAGAACTCTGTATGTTACTGTATTATCTTTCATACTACTTTTACAGATAGAAGTTTGAAGTCCTATTGAGTTTTGTTCTTTTGTGTTAACTTTTTTCTGTCTGTGGAGTTTTTTCTTTTATTACTTATGGTGCTGCTTTCCAGAATACATTGAAATGGAGCCTTCATTGACTTTTTACAGAAAGTGATAAAGCCCTTCAATTCCCACGTAGGTCATTTTTTATCTCTAATAATTTCCATCTTTACAGCTTTTATTATACCTAGTTTCATTTATTCTAATATCTTAAGCAACACCAAATAACTGTGGTGGAATTCCCAAAAATTTCTCTAGCTTGTCTCTTACCTGGTCCTGGCCTAACCTGACCTCTCTCCCTTACCTTTCATGGGGTGATTTTTCATATTCCACCTCTTCAGGAAAGCTGTCTCCTTCCTGTAACTGGCGATTGGTTTGTCTGTTTCCTGGACTAGACTGCAATGTCCTTGATGCCGGGAATGGGTCTGAGTGGCCACTTTGTCACCAACACTTACTGTGGTGCCTGGCCTGATGCAGGCGCTGAGTAAATGTCTGCTAAACGGACAGATAATTGAATGAATGAAAATGAACAGAGGGCATTTGTTGATTGCCTTGAATGAGGATTTGTTTGAAGATCAGCAGTCAAATTATTTAAAAACCCATCCCCACAGACAGCTAGGGAAATGAAACAAAAATGACAGGCAAAATGGCTTCTAAAAATACCAGAGCCTCAGGATCTTTCTTCACACCTGGCTTGGCCAGTTTTGTTTATTCAGAAGTTACTTATTTCCATGTAAATCACATTCCCTGATATCAACCTGGCTTTGACTCTATGTCTTCCTGTCTTTGGTTTAAAAAAACAAACAAACAAACTATGGTTAGTGAGCACCTGGATTTAATAACGTTCTGCTATTATTAAGAGATGCTATTTACTAGAGCTTCTGGTCTGTGTCAGAGAGTGCACTGAGTGCCTGACATCTGATAGCTACTTAAATCCTCACTGGTCAGTGCTATTTCCCCCACTGTGTAGGTGAGGACACATATCCAGAGAGGTTATCTCACTCCTGGTCACCCCTGAAATAAGCAGTGAAGTGGTGGTGTGGTCCTTTTGTATTCCAGTTCTCCCGAACACACAAAGTGGTTCCACCACCATCATCTGAATGGCTCCTGGAAGCCACTCAGTGAGGGAAGACAGCAGAGACCCCTAATTCTGCCTTACATGTGTGGAAGGTGAATGAGTTGATGGCAAATTTAGGACTTCCACCCGGTTAAGCAGGCACACCCCCTGGCTCAGCTGGTGCCAGTGATGGAACTGTGGACAATTGTTTTCCCTTTCCAAGTCTCAGGGTCCCTCCTCATCTGCAAATAAGAACAAGGGTTCTCTTTCCTCCCCTGACACCAAAAAATGTGGTGGCTTTCCCAACTAGGTGTCCTACAATTCAGTTCAATTCTAACACTGACTCCACAGGCTAAGAGCTCAGTCCCATAAGGCTGCACTCACTCACACACCACCTGCAAGTAGTGAGTGGGCTCCTGGGTTGCCTACACTTTTGTCTAACTTGCCTAAAAAGTCAACTGCACTCCTCCCTTAGGTTCAATAATTCGCTAGAACAACTCAAAAAATTCCAGAGAATTGCTATTCTTGACACAGAATAAACACATAAGATACATAAATACATAATAAACACACATATAAGTACATACATCACTACATAGCATATAAATACATAATAAGTTTATAGTTTATTATGAAGGATATAAATAAACACTATAAGAGGAGGTACATAGGACTCCTGAGTAGAGGAGCGTCTGTCCCCATAGAATTGGAGTGTGTCACCTTCCCAGCATCTTGATGTGTTTACCAACTCAGAAGCTTTCCAAATCCATTTCTTAGGGTTTTTTCATGTAAATTTCAACACATATGATTAAATGATTGGCCTTTGGTGATTGAACTTAACCTCCAGCCTCTCTCTCCCTTCACCCTCTCCCAGGTCAGGGGTGAGAAGGTACTGCTGAAAGTTTCAACCCTCTAATCGACCTCTTTCTTTCTGGTACCCCAGCTGGAGGCTATTTGGGGCCTGCAAGAGTCACCTGGTTAGTATAAACTCAGGTATGATTGAAAGGAGCTTGTTGTGAATAAAAATGACATTTCTCTATCAACCGCAACACTCAGGAAATTCCAAAGGTTTTAGGAGCTCTGTGCTAGGAACTGGAGACAAAAACAGATTTAAAAAAATATTTGATACATATCTCTCCTTTCCACCTCTACCCCCAGCCTCTGGTAACCACAATTCTTCTTTCTCTTAGTATGAGTTCTAATTTTTGTTGTTGTTTATTTTTTAGGTTTCACATATGTGAGATTATGCAATAGTTGTCTGTGTCTAGCTTACTTCATTTCACATGTTTCTTCAGGTTTATCCATGTTGTTGTAAACAGCAGAACTTCCTTTTTTAAGTTTGAATAATGTATATATATATTTAAATATATAATACATACTTAAATATATAAAAACATATTATATATATAAATAATTCTTTACCCATTCATCATGGACATTCAAGTTGTTTCCCACCTCTTGGCTATTGAGAATAATACCACAGTGTACATGGAAATATCTCTTTAAGTTAGTGTTTTTATTTCCTTTGCATATACAATACCCGGAAGTGGGAAGGCTGGATCATATGGTAGTTCTAGTTTTAATTTTTAAGGATACTCCATACTGTTTTACACAATCAGCTATACCAATTTATAATCCCACCAGTAGTTTCCCCTTTTCCACATCCTCACCAACACATGCTATCTTTGACTTTTTGATAATTGTCATCCTAACAGGTATGAGGTGACATCTTATTGTGGTTTTGATTTGCACTTCACTAATGATTAGTGGTGTTGAGCATCTTTTCATATGCCTGTTGACCATTTGTTTATCTTCTCTGGGAAAATGTCTATTCAGTTCCTTTGCCCATTTAGAAATGCTTGATTACAGTTTTCTCTGTGTGTGTGTGTGTGTTTGTGTGTGTGTGTGTTTTTGCTCTTGAGTTGTATGAGTTCCTTATGTATTCCAAATGTTAACTCCTTATCAGATACAGGGTTTGCAAATATTTTCTCCCATTTGATAGGTTGCCTCTTCATTTTGTTGATGGTTTCCTGCTGTGCAGAAGCTTATTAGTTTGCTATAACCCCACTTGTTTATTTTTGCATCTGTTGCCTCTACTTTTGGAGACAAAATAGATTTTAAGTCAAAAAGGTTGCAAGAGACAAAGAAGGACAATATATATTGATAAAAATTCAACCCACCCATAAACATTAAATTATGTAACAACTGTAAGCATAGACATGCCAGAAAACAGAGTTCCAAGATATATGAAGAAAAAGTGGACAGACTTGGAGGGAGAGATAGACAGTTCTACAATACAAGTTGGAGACTAGTTGTATTTGGGGTGTCGTTCTTCTCCAACTAGTTCGGGCAATTCCGGGCTGAAGAAGGAGCCTTAATTACAGAGCGATGAGTCACCACGGCTTTCAGAGTCAGAATGAGGGGCATTAAGGGCAAATTCAAAATAAGTGGATGGGATGCTGCAGCACAGCTTTGAAGTTGAAGGCATGATAGTTCAGCTGGTGGACAATCACAGGTTTAAAAATAAATCGCTATATTCACATCATTGACAGCAGGCATGGGGATCAATGCCTCATCCAGAGCAGCATCGGGGTTGAGGAGAATTTATCTGACATGTAGCTGCCCTCATTTTGGAAGGGCCTCTGGTCATTGTGTGAGATTCTTCAGCCCCTACACTGTGCTGGGCTCTGGTAGGGTACCAGGGATGTGAAGTGAATGAGGTAAGGAAAAAAATACTGACACATGCCACAACATGGGTGAACTTCTAAAAGTTATGCTCAATGAGAGAAGCCAGACACAAAGGACCACATTTTATATGAGTCCATTTATATGAAATGTCCATAAAAAGCAAATCTATAGAAACAGAAGGCAGATTAATGGTTTTCTGGGGCTGGGGATGGAAAAGGGGAGTGATGGGCATGAGGCGTCTTAGTGGGATGATGGAAATGTTCCAAAAGTGGACTGTGGTGATGACTGTAAATTTCTGTTATAAATCATTGAGTTGTACACTTAAAACAGGTGAATTTAATGATATATAAATAATACTTCAATAAAGCTTTAAAAAATTACAAGGTCCATGACTCTTCAATGGGAAGGTGGACCTTCCACAGGAAGAGGAACTTGCAGGACACAATTTGACCTTGAGGCGGAGACACATGTGTTGGACACAGGGCTGGGCACTTGTGGGGAGGGGCAGGGAAGGAGAGGGAGATGTGTGGGTCACTTATTATCACTTTGGGAAACACGTACTATACACACCGAATGCTCTATTCCTCCCCCACAAGGCATGACTTATAGAGCCTCATGGAGGCCGACTGGAATTTCTTTGGTGTGTAGCTGCCAGGAGGGGACCAGGAGATTCCTGCCAGTGTCTGTGCTGACTGGTCTGTGCTGTCCTAGTGGTTTTTTTGATAGTCAGCCACAGGTGGCAGTATCAGTCCATCCCGCCCAGTCTTAGAACACTGAGGCCTCGAGTGGGAAAGGGCTGTGACCCTGGTTCAGACAGCAACTGGGTGGGCTTAAACCTGGGTCTCAGGCACCCACACTCCTGCTTCTTTCCAGCAGGTCTCTCTGGGCTCTTGCACCACAGGCTCTTGAAGATGAGGCTGAGAGGACCTGGACTGACTCAGCGGTATGGTCTTTCTCTTTTTAGATGATGGAAATCTAGACTTGACACTGGGGGAAAAATCATGTTCCCTCTCATGGGACCAAGGGCCTGTGTTTGTAAAATGGGGGCATAGGACAAGGTGAGCTCTCCTAAACATTGATCTCTTCTGAATAAAGACTTTATTCTAGGGAGCTTGGTAGTTCCAACCTTCCCAGGAGCCTGGGACATCCCAGTCGCTGGGCATGCTCCTGGAGGTGAGTCACAGGGAAGGAGAAGATAATTCAATTACAGAGGGGGCCACCCACTGGGGCTTTATTAATCCAGCATAATAGTGAAATAATTGTCTCCATTTATCCAATGCCTGGAATGAACCAGACACTGTGGTAGGTTCTTCCCAGACTTTATCCCACTTAATCCTCACAACAGTAGTTGAAAAGGTAGGTGGTATTATTTAAATTTTACAAAAGTGGAAACTGAGGCTCACAGAGGTGAAGTAACCTAGTAGGTATTCCCTGCCTACATCTGCCTGTTGAAAGCTTACTCATGGCTCGAGACGAGCTCTGGCTCTTGTGGCTGTCCTCAAAGCCACCTCAATGCTTCCGTGCCACCGTATCTGCTTGTCTCCCATGCACCTTGGCTGTGGGCTGTGCATCTCTGAGTGTGTGTCAGTTGCACCACTAGACTGGGAGGTCCTGGAGGGCAGGAAGCTGCCTTGACTGGGCTCTGTCTCCCCAGAGCCTGACCAGGCCTTCTGGAAATGTGGATTGGGCTGGTCCCCAATTTACAAATTGGGATAAGACTCACAAGCAACAATAAGAAGGAAGAATACAAGGTCAGTAATAGTGAAAGTAAGTCATAATCCTAATACCCACCCTGTGAAGTAGGAATGATGATCCCCATTAAGAACAATAAGGAAAGACTCTTAAAGAGCTTGAGCAACTTGATTGAGGTCACACTGCCAGCAAGTAGAGGAGTTGGATTCAAAGCCTGGCCTGAATGATTCCAAAATCTACCTTTTCTTTCTTTCTTTCTTTTTTTAAACAGTTTTTCATTGCTTTTAGAGAGAGAGGGAGAGAAACATCACTGTGTGGTTGCCTCTCACTCGCGCCCCCAACTGGGGACCTGAAGTGCAACCTAGTCATGTGCCCTGACTGGGAATCAAACCAACGACACTTGGTTCGGAGGCTGACACTCAATCCACTGAGACACAGCACAAAGTCCACCTTTTCTTAAGTTGTTCTGGGTAAGTTGCCCATATTTTAGTCTTTTGATTCCTCCTTTACAGTTTTTCTATAGTCACAAACCACCAATGGGTTTGAGGACATTGAATATTTATTTAATATTTTTCTTTATATCAACTCACTTTTAAAAAACATAAATTTATCCTACAAAGAAGCTTTAGATGGAATCCCAGTATCACTTGCCATAATTAATTAATAAACTATTATAATAACGAACTTCACCCCAATGTCACCTTCCGTGGTGCGCATAGGTGCTCTGGGGGATTTGTATCACACACCCCTCATGTGTTTCACACTGTCCCCATGACCCCTTTTAAATTTCTTCTCTCCTCTTTTGTTTACTGTTCATTTTGCCCATGCTGCCCAGAGTCCGAGAAAGTGTATATTGAAAGGAACATTCATTATGTCACTGTGTCTGAGAGACCTTGTGACTTACCCATAGGCACATGTGGCCCCAGTTCTGCAGGAGTTTTTCACTGCTCACATTTCATTAGCCAGAACAAGTCAGATGGTGCCATCTTACTACAAGGGCGAAGGAAGTGTAGATATCCCTCTTATTACAAGGGGGAAGGAGAGGAGATGCAAATAATGGTGAGTATTAGTAATATCTCCTACACATCATTCTTCCCACCATTCCTATGGGGGTGTGTGTGCAGGGAGGTACTAAATGTTTTTTTCTCTTCTATAAGCAAGAGAACTAAAGCCCAGAGAGGTAAGATGACCAAAGCCACATAAATGAAGAATGGTGGAGCCAGGAAATGAACCCTAGCAGTTTGGCTCCTGAGTTCACGTGTAAAACCCAGACAGGGTGCCAAATACAGTCAGCTGTCTATCTGTGTTAGTTTTCTGTGGCTGCTGAAACAAATCTCCACAGACTTGGTGGCTTAAAAGAACCCAAGTTTATTCTATTTCTGGAGGCCACAAATCCAAAACTGGTTTCACTGGGCTAAATTCAAAGTGTCAGCAGAGCTGATTCCTTCAGGAGGCTCTACAGGAGAATCCATCTCCTTTCTTTTTCTAGCTGCTGGAGGTGGCCTGCATTCCTTGGCTCATGACCTCTTTCTGGAATTATTCTAACCTCTTGCTTCCAACATCACTTTTCTGTAGTCAAATCCCCCTCTGCCTCCCTTTTATAAGGATACTTGTAATTACATTTAGGGCTCACCCCAGATAATCCTTAACTTACTCACATCTGCAAAGACCCTTTGCCACATAAAGCAATACTCTCAGATCCCAGGGATTGGAACATGGATATCTTTGGGACTATGATTCATTCAGCCTGCCACACTACCCTGAGGCTCTTACTATGTGGATCTGGTTATCTTTGGTCTGTCCCTTTCTTGGGGCTCCAGCATGCTCTACCTCGCAGGATAGCAATTTGTTATGGTTATGGGTCATTTCTTCTACTGGAATGCAAACTCCCTGAAGGCAGGGATTTGGGCTGACCCACCCTCCTCTGTACAGAGTTGATCGTATACAAATAACATATAATTGTGGAAGCAATTACATTGAGTGAAGTAAAAATTTCCCTTGAAGGCATCAGAAACAACTGTGACAAAGGAGGAGCCAGTGTCTGGTGGTACCCCAACAAACCACCCTTTTAGACGTTGAAGAGGGTGTGGCCAGCTGTCCCCCAGGGCTCATCACTGCTTTGCCCTGTGCCACAGCTTCATGTCCACACATTCAGGTAAGAACTGAGAGGAAATTTGGTTTTCTTCTCCCCAACGCCTTCAACTCATTGACTCATTTGGCAAATGTTTATTGACCATCCCTACACATTAGCAGCATCTTCAGCTGAGGCAGCCATGGCTTTGGGAGCCTCTTTTTGGTGCCATTGGGGAAGACTTTGGATCACATGTATATATGCCATTGGCAAATTCCTAATCCATGAGTTGGGAAAGAGGCTCAGGATACTTGAGCTCAAGTCCTGATTTTGCTGCTTCCTGGGACAAGTCACATCCACTCTCAAGTGTCCACACAAGTCTTTTGGAGTTTGCCACATTATTAAATTGTAATTATATATGGTTTCTGCACTCTACTTCAGTACCACGAGTACACTGAAAAGAGGACAAAGTCTATGTCATCTTTGTTTTCTCATTCATTATTTTAACACCTGGTGTGTCATAAACTCTTATTAGTAGTAATTATAGTATAATAATGATAATGTGTGTCTAACACTGTTTTATGTACTTTAATGTTATAACTCATTTAATCCTTGTAACAATTCTAGGAATTATTATTATCCATGCTCTGCAGATCAAGAATCTGAGGCACACAGAGGTTAGGTAACTTGATCAAAGTCACATGATTAGTAAGTGGCACAGCCAGGTTTTAAGTTTAGGTCCTTTATCCACAATTCATGGTGTAAACCACTCTACATGGTTTGTTTGAAAAATGAAACAAAATATGAAATGGGGGTCTCCAAGGTCTCTTTAACTCTATTTTCTGTAAGTCTTAAAAATGCCTCCACGTAGACTATAAAAAGGGACATCTTCTCTGGTGTGGCAGTGTAGACCAGGGACACAGGTCTGCACTGGTACAGGACAGTCTACTGAGAGTGGGAGTTTGAATCTTCCCTGTGGTACTTATGGCTGTGACGTTGAGAAAGTATTTGAACTCTTTGAATCTCAGTTTCATCATAGGGCAAAAGCACAGTATAGTAAGTCCTCACTTAACATCATGGATATGTTCTGTGACTTTAAGTGAAATGATGATGAAACCAGTTAACCACAGCCTAATTGTTATAAACAAGAGTTAAGTTCCTAAGGTACCTCATCAACGTTATATTGAAATGACAATGAGTGAAACAATGTTATTTGAGGACCTGTTGTAATACCTATGTTGTATAGCTATTGGGAAAATAAAATATAAAAATTTTTTTTAAAGATTAACTAATGGAAAAGGGCTTGCCACAGAGAAAGCAGTGGAGTTTGGAATATAATCATTACAGCTGGATATTCTTTAGAACAGAGCTTGGTGGGAAATTTAAGTGGGTCACCCTCTCAAGGATCAGTATAAGATATCCCCATGGCAAAGTTAAATAAACCCAAGGGAGGTCTGTTTTCTGGTTGTATAAGCTTTAGATGGAAATCAAGCAGGTTGTGTGTGTGTGTGTGTGTGTGTGTGTGTGTGTGTGTAGGGAGTCTTGGTGTCAACTTCTGGGGAAGGGGTTGGAATATACATTGGAATGAGTAGGGACCAGGGAGTAAGGAAACACGTTCAAATTCCAGCTTTGCCATTACCTTCATGTGCTAGCTGGCAGGTCTGGCAAGTTGCCAATCGTCTTTTGGGTTTTGGTTCTCTAATTCCAAGATGAAGTGGAATTTGAACATTTCCAAGGTCTCACTGAATACTAGTGTCAAAATTCCCAAGCTAAGTTCTTCAGTGAATGAAAATTCCTCCAGTATCGATTTCTACCTAAACAGCAACTATGTATTTGATTCCAGCACAGATGAGAAGCATTTTGTTCTATTATTTAGGCCCCTCCCCTCTCAGCTGGTGAGGAGCTCCAAAAGGTCCAACTATCCCAGCCAGGTTGGCTCAGGCCTCTGGATAAAAATATGCAATCAGTCAACAAACATTTATTTCATTTTTTAAATGAAAAACATATCAAATAATTAGAAAAACAGGATTATGGAAGATAACACAGGTAAAATGAAACAAGTAAAAATCTCCTAAAACCCCACCATCAAGAGATGACACTAACATTTTGGTATATGTCTTTCCAGATACTTTTTTCTATGTGCATTTTAATTAAAAAGTTAGATCCATACTGAACATAACTTTTTACAAGTCTCTTTCCTACCTAACACTATACTGTGAACGATTTTCCCAATTCTCCTGCATTTTTAATAGCTGCATAGTATTTCATTATATGGCTGTAACATTTAACCAATCCCTTATTGAACCTTTTTGATTGTTTGTGTTTTTCACACCAATGAATATCAGAGTCCTTAAATATTGGAGTATAGCTTTAAGGTTTTCTTAAGTTTCTGAAAAGAGGAATTGCTGGGTTGAAGGATATGGGCATATTAAAACATTTTGGCCCTGACTGAATGGCTCAGTTGGTTGGTCGGAGTGTCGTCCTGTACACCAAAACGTTGCAGGTTCTTTCCCTAGTCAGGGCACATATCTAGGTTGTGGGTTCAATCCCCAGTTGGGGTGAGAATGGGAGGCAACTGATCAATGTTTCTCACATTGATGTTTCTCTTTCCCCTCCTCTCTCTCAAATTAATGAAAACATATCCTCAGATGAGAATTTTAAAAAAACTTTGAATCACTTTTCTTTTTGCTTCCTAGAAAGTTTTTATCAAAATAAATTCACCATCAGAGTTCATGTATTCCCACTTTAAGAGCAAATGGGGGCGGGGGGGCTTAGTTAAGGGTTAGGCCAGTCAGGGAAAGCAATGCAAAGCAAGTGTCTTGGTGGAAATCTGTAGCACAAGCAGGTGTGAGTCAAACAAAGAGGGAACGTAAGTGTTCCAGAGAGAAGGAACAGTGTGTGAAAAGGCCCAGAGATATGGCACTGAGAAGAGAAATTCCATGTATTTTGAGTTTGGAGGGCTGGCGAGTGACATGTAGAGTAACACAATAAGATTTCTGTCTTAGGAAGGTTATTTTGGTTTCAGTGTAGATAATGGATTGGAGGGGTAAGAGTGGAAACGGAGTGACAAGTTAGGATACTGTTGCAGTTCCCCAAGTGAGCGGTGTGGCAGTGGCCAAGACTGGGATAGTGGCAGTGGGAATGAAAAAGACAGACTGAGGGACGTTAAAGGAGGCAGGAAAGACAGGACTTAGTGATTATTTGCATAGTAGGAGGACAGGAGAGAGGGAAGCCTCCTGACCTGGGGAGGACAGAGAACCCAGACACTGTCCTATGGTTTTGGGATAGGAAGATAATGTCCTCCCCTTGTACATGTTAAATGTGGGGTTCTTGTGGGACCCACCCGAGTGGGTGTCCTGTAAATATCTGAATCTATATAAGAGGTCTGGGCCGCATGTGGCTGCTGGGACCTGATGTCTTGGAGAGGATGTGGTCATCAAGTCACCCTTCACCAAGGAAAGCCTCACGGAAAGCCCCAAGGGCCACCTACTTCTAAGGGATGTGTAAGGGAGGAGGAGCCTCGAAAGAGAATGGAAAGGAGTATCCAGAAGTAGGAAGAAAACCTCAAGTACGTTGTCATGGAAGCCAAGGGGAAAATTTTTTCAAGGACAGGGGCTGGCAGAGCTCCATAGGGCGATGTCCCTCACATTTTCTCAAGGGTCACCTCATTTAATCCTCCTAGCAGACTGGTGAGGCAGCGACTTCAACCTCGCATTTCAGAAGAGGAAACTGAAGACCAGAAGCAGAAGGCACACTTCCCAAGGCCATCCGGCAAGTCAGTAGCAGACAAAACTTGAGCTCATGTCTCGGTTGGCAGTGTGGGCCAGGGGGGTGAGCCTAGCACATAGATTTTAGCGTGAGGTCTCCGGGTGAGTGACAATAATGCCCACTGCTCACCAGATACCTAACGTGTGCCTGGCACTGTTCTAGGCCTCACCTGCATTCTTTCTAATCCTCCCAACCACCACGACAGGCAGTATTTTTACTCCCACTGCGGAGAAGCCTTGGGCCCAAAAGCTAAGGAGGTGCCTGGGCCGGGATGGGCACCCAGGTCTCCCAGCAGTGATCATGCAGTTTAGCGGCAGTTCTTTCGCTACAGCGGGCAGCGTCTTCAGCGGAACCACCCGGGGGCGCCCCCTGCCCCCCCCCCCGCCCGGCCCCCGCACGCATGCCTGGCCGCTGAGTCGTGAGAGCCGCCGCCTGGGGCCGGCCCTCCTGCGTGCTTCGTTCGCACAACCCACCCAGATAAGCGCCGCGTCTCCGGGCAATTATCGTGCCGCCGCCGCCGGCAGGGCAGAAGGCCCAAGGCCAGGGGACTCGCAGCCACCCAAGGAGAGAGGTAACTGCCAACGGGGCCGGCCACCAGCGAGACCCAAGATTGCACAACGCCCCGACGTGGGGACCGGAAGGCAGGGAGACGCGCGGCGCGATGACGCCACGCACAGCGGCCCCACCCCCGAGTCCTCCAACCCCGGCGCCGCAGGCTGGCCTGGGGGAGACGGCCGCGCGGCGCCGCGCTCTCACTGCCCGGTAGTCTGCAGGGAGGCGTTCTTTTCCTCCTCCTTTTCCCTTCTTCTCGTTTTTATTTTTTCTCTTTACTCCCTTTATCTTTTTAAATTTCCACTTCATTCCTGCGATTTTTCCTTCCTTCCTTCTTTCCATTACTCCTGTTTCCTTCCTTTTTCTTTTTCTTTTCTTTCCTCCCTCCCTGCATCTTTCTCTTCCTCTCTCTCCCCTTGGTCCCATCCTCCACCTCTTCCTCCTCTTGTCCTCTCCTTCCTCTCTCCTTCCTTCCCTCCCTCCTTCCTCTTCTCCTTTTTCCCCTCCCTCCTTTCTTTCCTCCCTTCCTTCTCCCCTTTTCATTTCTTTACTTAAAAAAACAAACTTCTAAATCAATTTGTAATTGTGGTAAAAAACACAACATAAAATGCACCCTTTTAACCGTTTTTAAGTGTGGACAGCTCAGTAGTGTTAAGTATATGCACAGCATTGTCACCAGTCTCCGGGACTTTTTCATCTTGCAAAACAAACTATACCCATTGATTATTCCTCTTACAACCACATTCTACTTTTTTTCTTCAGTTCTTTCTTTTGCCTTTTTGTGCCTTTATTTTCCCTTTATCTCTCCTTTTTCTTCCCCTCTCTTTCCATCTTTCCTTCTCTTCTTAAAAACCTAATGGCCCCACTGCACTGTTTCTGGCCCTCCATAGCCTCTGCCAGTGGCTGGGCCAGGAGGCCTGTCAGCGAGGCTGTTAGGGGGCTGGTGAATCATCATTCCTCCCCGGTGCGTCAGGGCCAGTGGGCGGCCCCTGGAAGCCTCGCCTGGCTTTTCACTGGTAGGCAAACATGTCCAGCAAGGAATTTCTGCCAGGAAGAGTTAATTAGAGAGAGGCCCTGACTCCAGCAGGGTCTCAGGGTCAGACTGGGAGCCCCTCTCTCCTCTGGGCCCTCCCCAACCCTGGGGCCTCCCTTCTAGACAGTGCAAGACAGCCATGATCATGGTGATGGTAATGATAACTTGGACTGACACAAAACTTGACAGTTTACAAAGCATGCCACAGACATGATCTCATTCTTGTTCTCAACAATTCTGGGAGGCGAGCCTTATTATTCCCGTTTTACAGGTGAGGAAACTGAGCCTCAGAAAGAGAAAGGGATTTGCCTTATCACCCCAGAGTTGGTAAGGGGCAGAGTTGGCAAGGTGGGGGCTAAGATTTGTATCACGAAAACACCCCCAAAATGGCTATATCAGAGTTTAAAGCATTTAAAAAATATTCGTTGCTCCCTCTTCTGTGTTCCCCTAGCACCTTGTTTAGACCTCTTGTGTGTAGGCCCCACCTGATGGGTTTCTTCAGTACTTGGGCATAGGGGGCAGGTAGTACATGAATGAGTAGTGGAGGTATTTGATGGTATGCATAGCAAGGGTTTAACAGCTGATTTCTAGGCAGCTAAGAGACTTTTAAAAGTCAAATAGAATTGCTACCCAGCTGTCCCTGGATTTTCTGGAACTTTGACTTCTGCTGAGAGTGGGTGGAGCTACAATTTTACCACCTCTTCTGGGTGGAACCTCTGGCTCACAGACAGTTCACATTCTTTGAGCACATTCAGTTTCAAATCCTTTGTCATTTTTTGGTGTGAAAATAATTTTTAGTTTCATGGGTAATTATGGTAGATTATTAATATTCACTCATATCCACTTCTTTACTTCTGGGTAGATGGAGGCATACACTCCACTGTCCTCTTGAAGTAAAGCATGGTCACAAGACTATTTTTGCCAATAAATGTGATTTATTGGTATTTTTGGACTGGAGAATTGAATTGTATGTGCTTGACTCCTTAGTTCTCTCTTCTTCAGCTGCATTGCCTATGGAGGTCACATTCCAGGATACTGGAGATTTATTGTCCTGGGTCTCAGGGAAACTACTATGAAATACCCCCCTATCAGCTGTTATGGATGTATATAGAGTGAGTAAGAAAAAACCTTGGTGGTATAAAACCACTCACATTTGGGCTGTTTGTTACTGCAGCTTAGTCTAGCCTATTCTGACCAATATAGTCATCAGTAGAGCAAGTGATAGAACACATTGAGTGTATAACACATTAGTCAGTTGTTCAAACATAACTTTTACCCTTTGGAGCAAGATTAAATCTTTGAAAGACAAAAATTATAACTGCACAATCTAGTAGAAAATATAAGCTTTATTTATATTTTATTCCCTAAAGATCTCTAATCACATATACTTTTTAAATGTTTTTAAGAGCTTCATTGAGATACTATTAAAATACAGTAAAATCCACATATTTACATATTTAAAGTGCGCAATTTATAGGTTTTGGCATATATACATATATACTTGTGAAGCTTTTACTGTAATCATGATAGTGAATATTATCACTTAAAGTTTCCTGATGTTCTTTTTTTTAAATAAAGATTTTACTTATTTATTTTTATAGAGAGGGGAAAGGAGGGAGAAAGGGAGAGAAACATCGATTGGTTGCCTCCTGTATACACTTAAACTCACAACTGGGAATTGATCCAGCAACCTTTCACTTTGTGGGATGATGCCTAACCAACTAAGCCACACCAGTCAGGGCCCTGGTGTCCTTTTGAAACCTCTCTCTCCTGGCCCTTCACACCAACCCACTACAACAGCTGGTCACCAGGCAACCACTGATCTGCTTCTATCACCTTAGCTTAATTTGCATTTCCTAAAATTTTATATAAATTAGTCATACAGTACGTACTCATTTTTGTCTTGCTTCTTATCACTCAGTATAGTTCTTTTGAAATTCTTCCAGATTGTTGTTTGTGAGAATAACTCATTCTTTTTATATTGTTGAATAGTATTTCACTGTATAAAATGCCACTATTTGTTTATTCGATTCTCTGTTGATGGACTTTGGTTGTTTCCAGTTTTTGGCTAAGAACATTTGTGTACAAGTTTTTGTGTGAACATTTGTTTTCATTTCTCTTGGAATACTTAGAAAAAGAATGTCTGGATCATATGGTAGTTGGTGTATTGTAAACTTTTAAAGAAATCACAAAACTGGTTTCCAAAGTGCTTGTAACATACATTTCCACCAGTGATATATGGTGAAGAGTTCTAGTTCTTCCACATCCTTTCCAATAGATTAGTCTTTTAGTCTATTAATTTTAATCATTTTAATAGGTGTACAGTGTACCTCATTGTGGTTTTTTAAATTGTGATGAAATACTTAAAACAAAATTTACCATTTTAACCATTTTAGTATATGCAATTCAGTGGCATTTAGTACATTTACAATATTGTGAACCATCACCACGGTGGTTGCAGAATATTTTCATCACCCCAAAAGGAAACCCCATATTCATTAAGAAGACACTTCTCATTTCCCAGCCACTGGCAACCACTAATCTGTTTTCCATCTCTATATATTTGCTTATTCTGGATATTTCATAATGGAATATGGAATAAATGGAATCATGCAACCTGTAGTTTTCATGACTGGCTTCTTTTATTTAGCATGATGTTTTTGATGTTCATCATGTTGTAACATGAATCAGTATTTCATTCCTTTTTGTTTCTGAATAATATTCCATTGTATGGATATCCTATATTTTGTTTCTCCATCATTTGATGGACATTTGAGTTGTTTCTACCTTTTAGATATGTGATGAATAATGCTGCTATGAGCATTTACATATAGATTTTTTTTAAAGTTATTATGGTAAGAACACTTGACTTGAGATCTACCCTATTAACAACTTCTTAGATGTACAAATACATTATTGCTTTTTTGGAAAATTTAACACAAGGTACTTTTATTTTCTGTTTTTTTAAAGTTCCTCCTTAAAAAAAAATATGTTATTGATTATGCTATTACAGTTGTCCTGAGTTTTCCTCCTTTGCCCCCTCCACCCAGTATCCCTCATATCTTCTGGCAATTCCCCCCACTTAGTTCATGCCCATGGGTCATGCACATAAGTCCTTTGGCTACTGCATTTCCTATACTGTTCTTAACATTCCCCTGCCTATTCTGTACCTACCAATTTGTACTTCTTAATCCCTGGGTCTCAGCGAAACTTCTCCCCTCAGCCTCTGCCTTCCCCCCTCCCAGCTAGTAACCATCCAAATGATCTCTGTATCTAAGATTTGTTTCTGTTTGCTCAGTTTGTTTTTTAGATTCAGTTGTTGATAATTGTGAATTTATTGCCATTTAATGTTCATACTTTTGATTTTCTTCTTTTTCTTAAATAAGTCACTTTAATATTTCTTATAATAAGGGCTTGGTGATGATGAACTTCTTTCACTTTACCTTGTCTGGGAAGCATTTTATCTGCCCTTCAATTCTAAATGATAACTTTGCTGGATAGAGTAATCTAGGTTGTAGGACCTTGCTTTTCATCATTTTGAATACTTCTTGCTAGTCCCTTCTTGCCTGCAAGAATTTCTTTTGAGAAATCAGCTGACAGTCCTGTGGGAACTCCTTTGTAGGTAACTCCCTGCTTTTCTCTTGCTTCTTTTAAGATTCTCTCTTTATCTTTATACTTTAGCATCTTAATTATGATGTGTCTTGGTGTGGTCCTCTTTTATCCATCTTGTCTGGGACTCTCTGTGCTTCCTGGACTGTATATCTATTTCTTTTGCCAAATTGGGGAACTTTTTTTCATTATTTTTTCAAATAAGGTTTCAATTTCTTGCTCTTTCTCTTCTCTTTCTGGCACCCCTATTATTTGAATGTTGGTATGTTTGAAGTTGTTCCAGTGGCTCCTTACCCTATCCTCATTTATTTGGATTATTTTTTTCTTCTTGCTGTACTGATTGAATGTTTTTCTTCCTTATGTCCCAAATCATTAATTTTATTTTTGGCTTCATCACCTCCACTGTTGATTTCCTGTAAACTTTTCTTTATTTCACTTAGTGTGACCTTTATTTCTGCCTGGGTCTTTTTTATGCTGTTGAAGTACCCAGTGAGTTTCTTGAGCATCCTAATAACCAGTGTTTTGAACTCTGCATCTGATAGATTGCTTACCTCCATTTTATTTAGTTCTTTTTCTGAAATTTTGTTCTGTTCTCTCATTTGGGCCATATTTCTTTGTCTCCTCATTTTGGCAGCCTCCCCATGTTTGTTTCTATGTATTAGGTAAAGCTGCTTTGACTCCTTATCTTGATAGTGTGGCCTAATGTAGAAAAGCACACCATAAGTTGGATGGAACAGGGCAACTCATGTGAACCAGGTTGATGGAGTTTCAGGTATTGTGCCACTGCTCTGTGGCTCTGTGTGGGGGAGGGCTCAGAAAAGGGACAATGGCCCTGTCTGGCCTCTGGAGTTTTGTTCAGGAGGAAGCTGTCCCCTGGCACTCCCCCTGATACCAGACACTCCAGTTTCTCCCCATATGACACTGGTGCCCTTCAAGGTGCTGCCCCAGTGCTGGAGCTCAGAGAGAGTGAGTCTGCATAAGTCCTAAGTCCATTGCAGACCCTTTAGGAGGAGACACCTGAGTATCCTGCAGTTTCCTCTGCTGTCCCAACCCCCACTCGTTTTTACAGCCAGAAGTTATGAGGACTTATCTTCCTGGCAATGGAACCCTGGGCTGGGTGGTCTGGTGTGGGGCTGGGAATCCCTTGTCTATGAGATGTCCCTCCCAATTTTTATCTACCACACATGGGTGTGGGACTGCCTGGTCTATGTCTACACATCTCAGCCCCTCATACCTATCTAAATGAATGTGACTTCTCTAATTCCTTGGTTGTCAGACTTCCATACAGCTCAATTTTTTAATGATTCTGGGTGATAGTTATTTTGTAGTTTAGTTGTAATTTTTGTTGATGTTGTGTGAGAAGGCAAGCCGTGTCTACCTGTGCCTCCATCTTGACCGGAAGTCCTGTTATTGTTGACTATAGGTACTGTATATAGGTTTTTGTTTGAACACCTGTTTTCATTTATTTTGGGTATATACCTTGGAGTGGAATTATTGGGTCATGTAGTAATTTTATGTTTAATTTTTTGAGGACCCACCAAACTTTTCTACAGTGGCTGCATCATTTTATATTCCCACTAGCAAGGCAGGAGGGTTCCAATTTCTCCATGGCTTTGCCAATACTTATTATTTTCCATTTTTTGGATAGTAGCCCTCCTAATGGGTGTGAAGTGCCACTTTATTGGGCTGCCTTGGTTTTTAAAAGATAATTTCACCGTATGTAGAATTTCAATTTATAGTTTTTTCTTTGGTATGTAAAAAATTTTGCTGTACTGTCTTCTACCTTTTGTTGCTTTCAACAATAAGTCTGATGCCATTTATATGTTTTTTCCAGTGTATATAATGTGTCAGACTGCTTTCAAGATTTTCTTTTTATTGTTTGTTTTGAACAATTTCATTATCATGTGCCTTAGGGAAGTTTTCTTCATGTTATTTTCCTGTTTAAGATTCATTGGGCTTATTGGGTCTGCATTTATAGTTTTCAACATAATTGGAAAATTTTTTACCATTATTTAAAAAACATATTTATTGAGATATTATTTACATGCCATATAATTAACCCTTTGAAAGTGTAATAATAAATAATAAAAAAAAACTTTTGCATACTGACAACTGTAAGCCTACTTTTGCCCCACCCTGTATTTTTCAAATCCAGTGTAGCAGAGGTAAACACTTCTTTCAATTTGCTATTAAAAAAAATTTCTAAAAGATATAGCTCAGTGACTTCTATAGATGAAATGCTTCAAAGCATATATCCCCTAAAATGGGCAAAAAAGCTTTTACATTATATATGTGTTTCTCAAATTAAGAGTAATAATCTAATGGACCCAGTTAAAAGGACAAAAATCTCATGGACTCCTCCAGCATTGACTTAAATATATTTTAATGTAATTTAAATGTGTACCAATATAAAACTTGGCATAACCTTCTTATAAATAATAAAACCAAAACAAATTTACAAATTAAATACAATACTACAAAAGCCATCAAAATCCAAACTAATACATTCAACGTGATGGATTTCATTTCTTTCTGACACTCAATGACTAATTATTTACAATGTTACTATGGGGCTGGCCTGTTAAGGGGAAGGTTCTTTTGATTCCATCTTGCCTATACTACTGTGTGGGTGGGATGTCTGTGTTCTGCCACAGACTTTTTTACTCAAACTTCTGAAAGTTTGCTTCTTACAGGGCTGTGATATTTCATCTTCATTTAACACTTTGAGATTAGGTCTGCCTCTCTTTTCTCATTAACTATTATAATTAAAGCACTACTGCTCCCAATTCCATCATAAAAGTGCAAACATCAACATTGTGATGGTTAGTTTGTGTCAATTTGACTGGGCCATGAGCTGCCCAGATATTTGATCAAACATTGCTCTTCTGTGAGGGTGTTTTTGGGTGAAATTTACATTTAAATCTTTAGACTTGCCCTGGCTGCTGTAGCTCAGTGGATTGAACTTCAGCCTGTGAGCCAAGTGTCGCTGGTTCGATTCCCAGTCAGGGCACATGACTAGGTTGCACATCAGGTCCCCAGTTGGGGGTGCGAGTAAGAGGCAACCACACAGTGATGTTTCTCTCCCTCTCTTTCTCCTTTCCTCTCTCTCTAAAAATAAAATAAATAAACAAACAAAATAATTAATTAATTAAAAAATAAATCTTTAGGCTGAATAAAGCAGATTTCCCTCCGTAATGTGGATGGGCCTCATGCCAACAGCTGAAGACTTGCATAAAATCAAAAGGCCAATACTTCCACAAGCAAGAGAGAATTCTTCCTACCTGACTGACTATCTTTGACTTGGGACATGTTTTTGTTTTTGTTTTTTTTCCCCAGGAACTATACCATCAACACTCCTGGTTCTCAGGCCTTTGGACTTGGACTTGAACTCAACCATTGGCTCTCCTGAATCTCCTGCTTGCTAACTTATCCTGCAGCTATCTGGAGAACGCTGACTAGTACAGGCACTGAAACCATTGGCAATAGTTAGGAATAAAGTATAATTTTTTAGTATAAGTATGTCCTGTGCAACATCTGGGATATAGTTATACTGAAAAGTATTTTTTCACCTGAAATTCAAATTTAATTTTGAGTCCTGAATTTTTTCTAGTAACCCTACATCTAGATTATACAGGATTTGATTTTATTATTAAGATTATCATCAAGATAGAAAAATTAAAATTCCCTCTGAAAACTTGATGGTAACTCTACAGACTCCAGCTGAGAAAGTACCATGGTGTTTACTCGAGTGGCACTTTGCCAGTAGCCCTTCTTCCTAGGTTTAACCTTTATCTCCTCCACCACTCCCACTCCATCCTGGTGTGATTTCTCCACAGGTGAAGAGCAGTTGTGCAGAGAAACCTAAAGGATTGCCTCTCTTGACACTAAGGGTGTTGCTGAAGCCACTATGGAAAGGATTGATGTTGGGGCTGAAAGATTTATTGTTGAGGCTTCCCAAACCTGGCAGGGTCCTGTATAAGGTCCTGTGAGAGGGTGCGGGCTGGTATGGGGAGAGGAGCTTCCCACTCAGCTGGGGTGCTCTTTCCAAGGCTTGCCCCAGTCCTTCACGGCTGCCTGCACAGTGAAGTTCACTCTCCTTGGCCCGGCCCTAAGGCCTTTTGCCACCTGGCCCCATTGACCTGCCCAGCCTCACCTCCCCCTTCAACAAACCATGTAACCCATCTGCTGTTACTTGGATGCAGCACATCTGTCCTGCCTCCAGACTTTGCCTCATGCTGTCTCTTCACCTCGGCTGCCCTTTCCTTAATGTTTTGCCCCTCAGATCTTCTGTCATCCAGGGATCAGGCCTAGCATCACCTCCCAGGAAGGCGATGGCACTCTTCCTCTCCCCAGCCCCTGCCCCATAGCCTATCTCTGGCCCTTTCTGTGGCCCTGTTGACTATACCAAGCTTCAGTCTGTTTCTTTAAAGCCCTGGGGAGAGCCACCTTCGGCTTACTCCACCCCTGCCAGTGCTCAGCACTCAGAGAAGGTGCTCAATGCATTGTGTGGAATGATGAGAACAAGCGATGTGGGGAGGAGCCTACTCCCCATATGCTCCTGGTCACTGAGCAATGGCCATCTCATGGTGATCCTGAACTTAATTGAAGGTGACCACTAGGACTGCTCTCCATTTTCTTATCTAGCACTGGGGCTAAGTGCTAAAGGCAAAGGAGGGAGCACAATTTTGCTCTGAATAGAGGAGAGTTTGAGGCTTTCACCTTCCACGTCCTAGGAGGAGACAAGAGTCCGTGTTCACTCAGCCTCCATCACGCCAAGGCCCAGACTGTGTAGCTCCCCTCCAGCAGTACCTCTGACAGCACATCTGAATGGAGGAGCAGGTGATAGGGAGGTCAGTTGATGGTGGAAGAATTTTTTGTTTATTTTTTAGAGGGAGGGGAAAGGTGGGAGAGAGAGAGGGAGAGAAACACTGATGTGGGAGAGAAACATCAATCTGTTGCCTCTCACATGCCCCCAACTGGGGACCTGGCCCACAACCCAGGCATATGCCCTGCCTGGGAATCGAACCAGCAACCTTTCAGTCTGCAGGCCGGTGCTTAATCCACTGAGCTACACCAGCCAGGGCATGGTGGAAGGATTTTAAAAGTAATTTTGATTATGCAGAGCTTTTGCCTTCTAGGCTGAGTTTAGCCCCCAACTCCTATGTCAATTTGGCCCACCTTTGCACCAGCACCTGGTATAGGACTTGGCAAGAAATGCTTGTTGTATAAATGAATGGCTCTTCAAACGTTAGAATTAGGAAGACACTTAACAATTGTTAGAGTCAATCCACATGTTTGGAGAAATAAATAATAGTAATAACCACTTAGCGAGAGCTAACTCTATGCTAGCTAGGACATGTGCCGAGCATTTTACATACATTATTTAATTTTGTCTTTTTAACAACAATATGAGCTGAAAGTTATCATATCTGCTTTTTCTTAGATTATGAAAAGTTTCTGTGTACAAAGAGCTAGCTAGCATTGTTTCTTTCATCAGGTAGCTGTCTTGGAAAATCTATTCAGGGAAGAACAGGTAGTCCAACTTGATGAAGCCTTATCCTTTGAGTACTAATGGAAACTGGCGGTCCATATTGAGGTCGTGTTTCCAGATCCGACAGTGTCAGCTTGAGCAGATGCAGAAAGAGTGTGACCTCTGGCTGAATTTTTGCTGGTGGTTCCAGCAGAGCTGCTAGTGACCCATCTTGCTTTCAGGGGTGCAACAGGGCAAAAGGTCACACAGCTGGCAACTTGCAGAACCGGCTGTGTCCAGAACCCACTGGCTGGCCTTCTGCTCTGCTGGTTCTCATTGCACATGGGAAAAATAGAAACCCACAGAAAGACAGAAACGTGACCCGGTCCCGCAGCCCCTCAGGCAGGGTGGCCACTTTATCCAGAGGCGCCTTTCTTCCTGAGCCTTCTGAGATACCTGGCTGCAAGGACACCATGAAGAGGAAAAAAGAATTTCAAGTGCATTCTAAGAACCACCTCCATTCTCTTGCTATGCAGGGACGGAGCACGCACTCAAAGACCCAGCCAGGAAGAAAGATTTGATCTCCTGGGCAGGATCCACTTCCCATGGCGACGCCTTCTTGAGTTGAAGCTCTGGTATGAAGTAAGACTTGTTTAAAGCAGGTAAAAGCAGCAATCCCCATTGTGTCGAGTGGTGACAGTGTAATCCTCCTTAATAATTTTGTTCCCTCTCCAAATTCCCCTCCATTATGCATCCTCAAAAACTGACTTCAGATGCCTCTTTAGGTTTCTAGTCCTGTAAGTGCAGCGGCATTTGGTGAGAGGGGGAGAGGTAAAGACTGTCTCTCTTGCACTCAGATCACTCATAGATGCATCACTGGAAATACCCCCCACACCCATGTTTTTGGCTAGAGCTATTTTTTAAAAACATCTTAAATGAAAATTGTCCTGTAGTTTTCCATGTTTGGATTTTGTTGATCACATCCCTAGGGGATCATTTAATATGTTCCTCTGGTCCCTGGGATGAAATCTAGAAGTGCTCTCAAGTTCAGATTTGATTTTGGGGTAAGAAAGTTTCAGAGTTGGTGCTGTGTACTTCCTGTTGCCTCTACATCAGGAGGTACATGATATCTTGTTTTCTTCCATTTTGGCTTATTAAGATATTGATCATCAGGTTGAGGTGTTTTCAGCCTGACCCATTCATTATAATGTTCCTCGCTGGCCTTTTGCCTAAGGATTTTAGCAGTCATTGATGATCATTGCCTCGCACAATGGTCATCAATGACTAAACCTTATTTCATCAGGAGTTTTAAAATAATGACATTCCAATTCTGATATTCCTCCTTCATGTATTAACTGTAATTCTTCTATAAAGAAGAGCTTGAGCTCATCAACTCTTTGGTTACTCTGAAGTGAAGTTCATAAAGGAAAGGCAGGACAAATGCTTGATTCTTTATCTTAGCTGTTTCTGGAATTATGAGTTTATTCTCAAGCATCTTTCAGAGGTGATGTGCTGGTTATGTATTGTTGCATATTAAGTTAACCCCAAACTTAGTAGCTTAAAAAATAACCATTTTATTCCATCTAATAATTTTGTGGGTCAGAAATTTGGACCAAGATGAGCTGAGTGATTCTCCTTTTTCAGGTGGCATTTACTGAGGTCACTTCTGAAGGATCCAAGACAGCTTTGCTCATATGTGTGATTTTTCAGTGGGAATGGCTGGCAGGCTGAGCTTTGGATTATGTGTGTAAAACAACTGAGAAGTTATAAATAGCTTTCACGTTTATCTTCTCATTTGGTCCTATGTTTAACTCTAAAGGTACACTGGGCAGGAATTATTATGACTGTCTCACAGATGAGAACATTGAGGCTCAGAGAAGTTAAGTGCATAGTGCCTAGCTAGTTAAGGGCAGATCTGAGTAGAATCTAGACTTTCTGTGTCTAAATGAGTTTGTTCCTGCATTTATTTAAAAAGTTATTAGTGGTGGCTTATCACATCTCAGGTAGTAGTCTAAGGAGCTGGGATGGAGTCATAAATAAGCACCTTCCCTCTTGGAGCTTATAGTCTAATAGGAAAGAACAGTCGCCATATAAACTGGGAAGCACAGGAGACCTCAACTACCCAGAGAACAGATACTCAGCCTGGCCTTCAGGGGCAGGAATCAAAGCAGGCTTCCTAGAAGAGGCCAGGATTAAATGATTAATGAACTACCCAGGCACTGTGGGAGAGGGCAAGGTTTATCAAAGCCAGGGGGTTTATCAAAGCCAGGTTATTTATCCAGAAGTATGGAGGTACACAGGGTAGGCATGATCAGCTTCGGTTGGATGTGGGAATCGAGATGGAGGAATTCATTAAGGAAGATGCTCAGGTTTCTGGCCTGAGCCACTGGGAGGAGGGGGTGCTACTCACTGAGAAGAGGAAGAGAGGAGGAAGAACAGGTTTGAGGCACGTGTGTGTGTTGGGGTGGGGGTGATCATCAAGCTCTGAAGATCCTCAGGTAAATACGAAGCTTTCCTTTCCCTGGAGAAATCTACAGTCCAACGAAGGAAGCAGTGACATAAACAAATAATTTTGACATGAAGTGAGAGGTGCTGAGTGGTTGACGTCTGTATGAGGTTCTGGGGGCACAGAGGAGGTCAGGACTGAATACGCAGGGTGGGAAGAAAGAACAGTCTGAGGAGGTATCCCAGAGTTAGTGATAAAAATGTAAAGGCAGGCTCCTTCCAAGTGAAAGGGGTGTGAGGGGGCTGCTGAGTTCCGCAGCTGGCAACCTGACATTCTGTTTGGTGAGGTGCAAGTGGGAGTGGGAGTTCTCTGGGAGCTGGAGAGGCTGGCAAGGGGTTGAGCGATACTGACTTCATCTCATTGGTGAAGGCCTAGGATTGAAGAAATCCTTCTTCAGCCACTAGAATGTTAATTTACACAGGGGCAGATCATTGAATAGTGTCTTGCACATAGTAGGCACTCATGGAATTATGTCGAATAAATAATTGATTGGTATTATTGAAACCTTTGCCTTTTTTTCCATGTTGTTTGGGACTTCCCAGCATCATCTATTTCTTTGGGTTGTATGTATTTTATAATAAGAATAAGATAAGATTTATATGCCAAGTTCAGAGCAGATTTTATTCATTTGTTTATTCCTTCTTAAGCTAATAACCAATAATTAATTAATGAAATATATTGATTTAAGAGAGAGAGAAATATCAATTTGTTGTTCCATTCCTTTGTTTCTAAATTTTTAAAGGAAAAATTAATGTGTAAGTGGCTTTTGTGGGTCTACAAATTTTTCCCACAAGGGTTGAATATTATGAAATAATTGAAAAGTGAAAAGAAATCCATGAATCATTTTGACAATATGAATAGATGCTAAAGCATTTTAATTGGTACTGTTTACATTAACATTAGAAAATTGGGAAAGACCAGAAAACCAAACTAAATATGAAAAATTTCTAGATATTTCTAGACTCGATGTTATATCCTGAGCCAGTAATCTAAAAGCAAGTATTTTCAAATGTCATCATTGTTGGGGTGATGAGTAATACTTAACAACTAACCAAAATTATCAAATGTTAGAAGAGAAGCGAGATCATCTTGACTTGTGGTCCTCCCTTTCATTATACAGGTAAGAAATGGGACCAGAAAGGGAAAGAGACTTAGATCTAAGGTCACACAGCAAGTTAGAAGCACAGCCAAGAATAGCATCCAGCTGTATTATTCCATGCTGAGGTGGCTATTGTTTGTGTCCATCTAGAACCCCTTCTGCCATTTCTGGAAACAGAATTCATCCCTGTAGCCACAGGTGGGCATATAGCTCGGGCTAAGCCAACGGTTATATAGTACTTTACACCCTTCGATTTTAGTCATTGATTCAGGGGATAAACATGTGACCCAAGCTTGACCAGCCAGAATCCTTTCCCAGGATTTATGATAGTGGATCTGGAAAAGGAAAGGACCTTTTAAACCTTTCTAGTTATGAAGCTGTGAGGACATGAGCTCATAGCTAGGGTGGCTATTCCTGTGTCACATGGAAAAAATAACAGAAGGAAGACAGAGCGAAGAGAGAGGTACTCCAGACAGGATTTGAATTACTTATTCTAGTTGCAAGGATGTATACACCCTGAGATTTTTTTTGACTCTTAATTTTTTTTTAAAGCAATGATAATATCCTTCCAATAACCGCCCTGTTCTTTTATTATTTTTCTTCTTCTTTTGCTTAAACAAGTTGGAATTGGGTTCCTGTCACTTGTAGCCAAAGAGGCTAGCCCAGGATTTCTCAATAGCAGCAGTACTGACATTTTGGGCCAGATAATTCTGTGTTCAGGGGGGTTTCTCTGTGAACTGTAGGATATTTAGCAGCAGCACTGGCCTCTGTCCCACTACATGCCAGTAGTAGCTGACCCCTACTGTGACAACCAAGAAATGTCTCTAGACACTGCCAAATGTCCCCTGGGGGTGGGGACAGAATTGCCATGGGTGAGAACCACTGGTCTTGTCTAATACCCATGGTGACTCCGATGACAAAGACAGGACTACTAAGTCAAGCTAAAAGGATCCAGGAAGTAATACTACAAAGAGATGTTGGTACATGTAGATGTTGGCTCTCTCATAGCTGTTGGAACAGTCACAAACTCCACAAAACGATTTGGGATTTTACCCATGACACCGAAGATAACGCTGTACCTAGGAATTCTCACGCATCTCACGAAATGGTGAGACAAAGCAATATCAATTAGTTTTTTATCTGTTGTTTTAGATCTTGGAGGTTTGGGTTCAATGAACTTTGACTGGGTGTCTCCAGAAAGCTCACCACATGCTCCCCTGGAGCAGATATCCAGGAAGCTAAATCTCGCTACAATTAAAATAACAGTAAGATTCATTGCACAATGATGTCTACGTGAGATCAGTAAAGACCACCAAGAATCAGCTTCTTTTTTGTTAGAACTATTTTTGAGGAAGTGCTCTTTGCAGGAGACATTGCGAGGGAAAGAGTACTAGCACACATCAAGAGGGCTAGATGTGAGCTTGACTCTGCCACTAATGCTGTGTGACATTGTGCAAGTGTCAATCTCTCTCTGGGCCTTGGTTTTCTTCTCTGTGTAATGGGTTGGATCAGACAGATGCTGAGGAGCTTCCCAGTATTGACCTTCAATGATTCTTTAGGCAGGTACTCTGTCCTATCTGTCTTGGCTCCCCTACTCTCAGTGCAGGACCTGGTGCAGCACCAGAAACCAAACAGGTATTAAGCAAATTCTTCCAGTCAGGGCACATCAGAGAAGGAAAACTCTGACTCCAAAAAACCTCCGCTGCCTTGCGGCATACCTCCTCAGGGGAAAGGCTAAGGGAGTAAACCCCGACAGAAAATCCGGAGCCGGAGTCCCTAAGGCGGTTTGACGTTGTAGTCAACACCGGCAACTCCTGCGGCGCACCTGAAGCCAAGCTGTATTGACTCCGTCTTTCCCTTGGATCCTTCAGCTGCGAAGAGAGGGGGGGTCTGCTGCATGGGCAACAGCAGACCCTCCATATCACCCTGCCCAGGCTCTGTAGCTTCAGCTTCACTGGAGAGGACACTCCAGCGTCATCACAAGATGTCGATTCAACACGGGAGGAGACAGATACCGTGTCACTCCCGAGTCGGACTGCACAGCCATTCTCGGCGGTGCAGATAGACTCTTAAGAAGCTACACCATCGTCTCTCGAGACGGACGGCTGCCGACTAAGCAAATGCACAGGTAAATGATTTACTTAGGAGATAAATGACAATAACATCTCAACTTCCACAGATGCATAGAATTGGACAGGATCTTAAGTTGAAAGGGATCACTAAGTTTATTTAGTTTAGCCTCCCAACCAAAGCTGGAGCCGTCTACCTTCTTTCTGACAGATGGACACATAGTTTCTGTTTAAATGCTTCTGACGACAAGGAACGTATCACTATCAGTAGGGGCAGCCAGTTCCACCTTTGAATAGATTAGATATCAGAAAGTTCTTTTTCAACTGGAACCTAAATTAGCCTCCTTGTAGCTGCCACTTGCTTCCAGTTTTATTTTTTTTAATTAATGTTTACTTTAACCCAAGAATATATACACATAACTCAAAAAGTCAAATAATAGCCCTGGGTGGTGTGGCTCAGTGGGCCAAGTGCCAGCCTGAGAACTGAAAGTTCCCCCGTTGGATCCCCAGTCAGGGCACGTGCCTGGGTTACAGGCCGGGTCCCCGTTTGGGGGCGTGTGAGAAGCAACAAATTGATGTTTCTCTCGCACATCGATGTTTCACTCTCTCTCCCTTCCTCTCTCTCTAAAAGTAAATAAGCAAAGTCTTTTAAAAAAAAAGTCAAGTAATACTAAACATCTTATTTATAATGAAAAATAGCTCTCTTCCTCCTCCTTTCTTACTCCCCAGGGCTGCTCCCTCCGTGCGACCGCTGTTACTCCTGTAGCTGTTTCTTCTGCTATTTATACCTGCATTTCTAATTAATATGCTTAAACTGTTATATCTCGATTTATCAATTTTAGACATTATCTGTTGATTTCCTATTTTTTATAGACGAATATCTGCCCTCTTTAACTAACCTTCCCCAACTTTCTCTCCCTTAATTCTGTCACTTATACTATCACAGTGTTTGGTTCAATCGGCATTTAGTGTTTTCATTAGTATGACTATGTAAATATTGTGTAATGCTAAGCCTACTAAACCACTGTGTTTCCTTTCTTGTACTTCTTTCTGTTTTTCCTGAAGTTAATAATCACTTTGATTAGTTTTCTATGTCCTTTCCCCTAATTATTCCCAGATGTCTCAACTAAATTGTAAAATACTTATCAACAGAACATTTTTTAAAAGGTTTTATTTTTTGTCAAAGTTATACCTCTACTAGTTTGAAGAGTCAAATAACTCTATAAGATTTAACAATGATAAGCCCCTGAATTTGTGCTGCAGTATACATTTAAGAAAGCACCTTCACCTCACCTTGGACAACCGATGTGGCTTGAGGTCATTATGCTTTGGTAACAGGTTAAGAAATGGAAGCCCAGAGAAGAAAAGTGACCTCCTAAGGTCACACAGCAAGCACCGCAGGAGCAAAGCCTTTAACGCAGCCCAGCGTTTTCCCAGCTACACTTGTGTCAGTAAACATTACTTTGAGTCCAGACTAATCAAAGGTAGAATGTGCTCTAAAGATAAGGGGCTCCTGAGATGTGGCTTATTATTCACAGACTGGAATAAGTCGCTTCTGTGCAAAGCAGTGCACAGCAACTGGCAGGACTGAGCGGGGTTGGCAGCCATCCGGAAGTCTTGATGTGAAAGGTGAGAATGTCTCCACACCCTCTAATCCCACAAATAGGGTCTCTATTTTTTAAGATTCCTCAATAGTATTACACAAACCCTCCAGGGGCTTTTAAACTTGACACACAGACAGGTAAGCAAAGGCAGGTAGGTAATCTCACGTGTCCTGTTGCAACCTCCCTTGCTGGTAGAGAACAGTATCACCTTAATCCCCACAAGGCAGATCTCTTCTTGCTCCTGTTGGGAACCAGAAGGGAAGGAGTGAGACATGGCCCCGGGCCTGAAGTCTGATCATTCTTACTTTGCAGACGTAAGCTCCACAATGTAAGAAAACTACCTGTGTTTGGAAACAACCAGAGCAACCCCTGCACAATTAGGCCAGGGGAGAGGGCGCTTTTGACACGTGGCTGAGGGGGTTGACTGAGACCAGCTCCTAAGTCCCATGGAGGTCGGAAGATGCTGTATCTCCAGCTGTTTTTACCTGAAACAAGGCAGGGAGGTTTTGTCCAGGGAAGAGGGATGTGATGCTCTTCAGTGTAGCCCCAAATGTTCCTGACTCTCCCTCAGCCCTAATCTCTAAAGTTCTCGTCAGCTCTTCAAGGCCCAACGTCTCATGATTTGCAGTCACACGCAAGCCTTGGGAACAGCATGAGGAGCAACTCGGCAGCAACTCTGGGAAGGGACGGACTGCCTGCCATGGGGACTCACACCTAGAACATCCTGGCGCAGGAGTGTGAGGCCTGGGGGTGGGGCCAGCAGCCGGCCTAGAAAGAGAAGCAGGGAAGTGACAGAGACTCCCAGCCCACTCCCCTGACTCTGAAGTCCACAGTTGTATTTGAGTTGGGGGAAGCTGGTGGAAGAGACCACAGAGCCCTGGAGTTAGAAGAAACCTTTGTGACATCTCATTTCAAAGAGAAGAATTTGAAGCGTAGGGAGGCACCATTCAGTGTTTTGGTGCCACGGTGGCTAAGAGCAATAGCAGCAACTGGGTGTTTACTATATGTCACCCAAAGACCACAACACACTGCACCCATTAACTCCTTTAATTATCTGGGTAACTCTATGAGTGTACCATTATTTCTTGCATTTTGGAGGTAAGCAAACTGAGGCTCAGAGGGGTGAAGTAATTTGCCAGAGCCATGAGGCTAGAAAGAGGCAGAAGCAGAATTTGAACCGAGGCCTCTCTGCTGTCAAAGCCTGTGCTGTGGACTCAGGACTATCAGGTAGGATGATACGTTGTATAGAAATTGGAGTATTGCATTTCCCTCTGTTCCAGTGGTCATAAGTCTCTCTACATGGAGGAAGAATTTGGGAGGCTGAGGTAGAGCCAGGAGCTGGGAAGCCTTGGGTCTCAGCCTCTTAACTTACTTGCCACGTGACTTGGGACAAATATCTTCCTTCCCCTCTCTGGTCCCCAATTTCTTTCTTCTTGGGGGCAATATGATGAAAGTGCATTCTATGCTACGGGCAGGGATGGTCATGTGTTGTGGACATGTTTCCACCCAGCCCTGGGTGGCAAAGGGGAGAAAGGCCACCAGAGGAGATTCTGGGCCATGGCACAGAGCCTGGCCTCCCAAGAGGCTGGGCGGCTTCTAGCCCCAGCCAGGCCAACACAAAACCTGGGCTTTTGTTTGACTTGGCTTCTTGTACCTTGTTTAGTCTGCAGAGCAGGGAGCTTATCCTGCTGCCTTTGTCACAGGCCATTAGTACACACATAATCCCCGGGGGTTTACTGCTGGCTGCTTTCTCTAGGAATTCAGGGAGGGCTACAGAGGGAGCCCAGCTCTTAGGAACCAACCACCCCCTCCCAGCCCCCATCGGAGCAGTGTCAGCTGAGAGCCCATGGCATTGTGGGCTCCTGGTCTGCGATTCTGGCTGTGTGACCTAGGGCCAGTCTCTCTCTCCCCTTCTCTGGACCTCTGTCTGCGCACCTAGCCGTACAGGAGAGAGCTGGCTCAGCTGCCCTCCAAGGGACCGCTGCTCCCCGAGGGTCAGAAATACATTCCTATGTGGTTTCTCTCCTTCATAGCTCTACTGCCCCTTCCCCCAATTCTGGGGCAATTTGTAGAGTCTTTTTACTGATCTCATCTCTGTCCTGAGCCTGGGGCCAATCCTTCTCTCATTCAACCTCCTGCTTGTAAATTGGGGATAATAATGACTGGTAACTACCCTGCTGCTATAGGGATTAACTAATTAGTGGTTATTAAAGGATGGAGGAACACAGTGTACTCTTCCCATTGGATAATTTTTATCCTCCGAGTTCCTGCACAGTCTCAGAGAATTGGTCAGGAAATCCTGACAATTTTGAGTTCCAGAACCTCCACTAGCCAGATGAGGAAATGGAGGCCAAGGTGGGTAGGCAGTAGCCTAGGATCATGCTGTCGTTTTGCAGCAGAGAAGGGAGCAGAACTCAGGGACCTGGACTTCAGTCCAGTGCCCCACTGCCCACCATGCACAGTGGTCGTGGTCCAGGTCTGTGGTGGTGGTACCCGTGCAGGGGTGGGAGATGCACTCTGGTTCCTAGCTTGGTGTTAGGGAACAAGATTTTGTTTCAGGCAGACCTGGGTGCCACTTAATGAATGACCTTGGGCATGTCACCCCTGCTTACTGTTAATTGTCAGTTTCTTCGTCTGTGAGGACTGGCCCAGAGCAGGTACTCGGAAACAGTAGTACCTGTGTCATTAGGATGGTTTTACAGACTGTCTTGATGGCCAACGCTCACCAGAGAGCTGCTCAGCGTTGCTTCAGGACCAGACTCACCAGGTGCTCCTGCGGCTGCAGCCTGGCTGGGGGCACCTCACTTCATCCTCACCCTGAGGCAGCGTGGGAGGTGGCATTACTCCATTTGACAGAGTTGCACATGGAGGCTCAGGGAGGAAGGTAACTTGCCCAAAGCCATGTGTGCTTTAGGGGTGAGACCTCGTTTTTAGTCTCTGCTTGAGCGGAGTCTGCAAGCTAACTGGCCTCGGTATTGCAGGGGGCTTTTTCGTGGCTGTATCACATGACTTCTGAGGCCTCGGGGGGCTGGGTGCAGTGCAAGGAGGTTGGTTTTGACTAGGTATGAAAAGAGCTTTCTAGCAGAGCTCTCTAAGGATTGCACTGCTCTGGGCAATGATGGTGAGGTTCATGTCACAGGGTATATTGCCGAAGTGATCAGGGCATCAGAAGACAGGTTTAAGTCCCTTTAGTGAGAGGCGACATGGTACTGGAGGAAAAGAAGGGGCTGGAATCTAACTGAGGTCTGATCCAGGCTCCAACATTGCCAGCGGGGAGATCTTGAGCAAGGGCCTTCACCTCTCTGAGCTTTGGTTTCCTCACCTGTACAATGAAAATTGTATCTATCCTGTTTACCTTCCAGGACCGCAGTGAAGACTGCGGCTGTGTGGGAGTAAACAGCTACTCACTCAGCTGGGACTCCAGAGGCTGCTGAGGAGGATGAAGTGGGGCACTGTGGGCAGACAAGGGCCTTCTTGATGAGGGAACAGCATAGGCAAAGGCCTGGAGGCAGAGAAGAGCACAACATATTTGGAGACGGAAGGGTGGCCTGAGGATGGAGGGCTAGCGGCGGGATCCAGCCCCAGGCTCCCTGCTCCATCACCCAATGAATGCCCACTGAGCTGACTGAGAGAGGCCACTGGGGCAGGCCTGGGGAGGGGCCTGTTCGTCCAACCTGCCCAGCATCATTCAGGACAAATGACAGGATAGCTTTGAGGGGTCTCCTCTCTCCACCCCTTACTCAGAGAGTGTTGTCTCCCTGCCTTGCCTTCAGCGATGGGCTTAGGGTCCTGATGTCCTCCTTTGGCACACCCTTCTCATCTTCAGCCTTCCTGCCTAAAGCCTGCTCACGACGCAGGCTTTAGCACTACCGATCTGGGCTGTCTCCTGGTTTCACAGGCCCCGGGCTGACAGCCTGGTTGACTCCCTCACTGGCATTCCTACCTCCAGCCCCACCTGGCTCCAGTTCAGCCCCCACATAAACCATGAGAGCCTTCCTTAAAGTGACCAGAAGTGTAGACATGAATGCTTAAAGGTTGGCTCTGGACAAGGTGTGTGCTCATCTTCACTGAGCACCATCCTCTTCCAGAGACTAGTGGGAGAGAACATCCTGCCTAAAGATTTGATGTGGCCCAAGTTTAAGGAAAGCTGCCGGCCAGGGTAGCCATTGGATATAGTGCAGCACATGTGGCTGGCTGCTTGCCCAGTGTCCTCTCTCCTCTTGTTTCCTTCTAACAGACCCTAATGTGGTTGAGGTAGTCGCATCATACATGGCCACAGCCATCTGCCTCGGGGACTCTGACCCACCCCCAACTTCAGAGATGAGCCCAGGTGGTCTCAGGAAAATTCCATTTCGCTTGCCATTGTCCCTGCCACAACTCATTGATTGAGGAAAGGCATGAGATTCAATGCTGGCCAATGAGCACAGGCGGTACCTGTTGAAAACTTTTGGAGAAAGTTTCCTTGCCTTACCCCTGAGAAAGAGAGGTAGTGAAAGCTGGTCCTGCTGCTTCCTCAGACTGGTGTCATGTGGATGATCTCATATGAACATGATACCTGAAATCGCCGTGATCATCTCTTTTCTAGGCAGAGTGGGGAACTTGAAAGAACCTTGGAGACACCATTGAACCCCTGAATCAACCCTCCCTGAAGGCCATCTCACTTCTAGAATTTCTGTTCTGTGAGATAATACCTTTATGTTACTTGTATCTGAAAGCTTCATTATCAATGCAGAGAGATGAGGTATGTTCCTTAAGACTTTTCCAGTTTCAACTGATAGAAACTAACTCCAACTGGCTTGAGCAAAAGAGGGACATACTTCTTTGCATAATACATGAGATGGATCTTCTTATGGGCAGAAGAATACATGCAGATTATATGGATTTTGAAAAATGCTTTTCTTCTGATAGATGAGAGCCTGTGCTGGCTTTAAGAATGACTGTTTAGCTTTGGAAAAGTGTGTGCGTGTGCGTGTGTCTGTGTGTATGTGTTCTAAACATTACCATTTGGAAGACTATGGAAAGAATGAATAGGCCTTTTAGCTCATGTTGGTGGAGACAATGACAAGGACCATCTTTGGAGTGCCTAAGAACACCTCATGGTGCTCTGCAGGGACCCTGCATGGTTCTAGACTAAGGCTTTGGGGGAGATACCGTCAGAGGGCTACTGTGTACCGTGGATCACCTTGACTTTGGGTTAGTCCCATCCCTGTGATCGGGGTTGAGCTTTTCTTACCTGGTGGAGTTCCTCTGGTGAACAACTGACAAAAGGGTTCCTCTTTCAGAGAAGGGGAAGGGAAGTGGTCTTCAAGCTAAGAAACATGAGGAGGGCCCCTATGGAGGGTTGAGACTTCCCTGTTTTCAGACTCTTAGAAGAGTTGGAGTCCAGTTTTATGGCTGCATTTCTGCTGTTCTCTCTGACCTTCAGGAGAGGCCTTGGGTTGTAGGTGTTGAGGATGGGGTGGGGGGTAGGAGGGTGGCCTTTTCTGCAGCTCCCACATGACGAGGCCCTGCAGTGGTAGCTACATCAAATGGCAAAGACCAGAGCAAAGCAAATGGAAGCCCAATAAAGAGCTGAGAGTGGTGGGCAATTGAGATCCTTTGAGATCCATTCCTTAGCCCCAGTGGGTATCTTAAGTATTTCCGCCTCAGGCCCCAGAGTCAGGTTAAGATGGGACTTGAGGGTGGGTCCAAGATCTAAGAAGACACACCTCCTGCCCAGCAGTTTCTCTGCCTTCTTGGGGCCTTTCAAAGCCATCCCCTTATGATGGGTCCCCACTTTTGCCTCTGGGTCTGAGCTGGGGCCCAGGATGCCCTTAGTCTAAGATATTGTTCCCCGCAAGGAGGACCGATGCCTGTTACCTCCTCCCTCGTGTTGGGAGGCTTAGGGACTTAGTGTAGCTGTTGAAAAATAAAGCTATTTAAGTGGTGAACATTGTATTTTGATCCATAAGCCTGTCTGTTTCTAAAACTCCTTTGTAGACACCATCAAGCAAAGCCTGGCAGGGTTATTTTTGGTTTGGTTTTGTGTTTCCTCCAAAAGACTGCTACAGTTGCTTGGTCAGGTGGAACACAAGAAGCCATTTTCTTGTGTGTTGCCACGTTCTACTCTACCTTCTCCACTGAGACCACCGGCTCGGAAGCTTTCTGGATACAAGAGGAGGGAGCTCCTCCTTGACCCCCTTGCCTTAGGCTGGCTTTCAAGGCTCTTTTCCATAAATTGCTCCCAAATAGCCTTCTCAGACATATCTCCAGCTACTCCCTTCCCAGCACACATTCTCTTAAAAAAAAAAAAAGCATATGGCTCTATTTTTAAATCCAGAGACCCACAATTACCCTTTCCCCTCACTAGTCTAGTCCCTCTGCCTTAAATACCCCCATTCCCTTCCCCACCCCAATCTTCCCTCTTCATGTACAAAGACTACCCAGCTTTTAAGACCCAGGGCAAATGCACTTTGTACCACAAAGCACTGCCAGTGCAAGGACTGACGTCACCAGAGAAATCTACGTTCAAAAGCTTCACCACTGTTAACTATGTGACTTGAGACAAGTAGCTTCACCACCCTGAACTTGATTTTCATTCTGTGAAAAGTGGAGATAATAACTCCCACCTCACAGTGTTGCTGAGAGGAGTGGACACAGTGTAAGTAAAGAGCATGGCACACGGTAGCTGCTTACTTCCCTCCCTTTGCCTTGCTGGGAGAGTGGTTTGCTCAAGGGTGCACTTGGCCCATAATCTATACTTGGCTTCCTCCATACTCTGCCTCGGAGGATCATGGCCAAACATGCGCCGGGCCAGCCTTGGATGCTTGGCCCTGCTCTTCCCTGGAGTCACACTCTGGCCATTCTGCCCCTGAGTGCTGACTTCGGACTCTCTCAGCTTCCCTTCACCACTCCCCTGCTCTGGGCCGTTGGTAGAAATAAGGTAGCTGGTCGATAGCTGTTTAAGTTCTTAGGAGGGAGGGATCTCTTCCAGCTGGGAAGGCTTCCTGAGGACCTCCATGCATCAAGTGAAGTAACACTGTGAGCAAAGGCAAGAAAAGCCTGAGGCCTGTTTGGGAAAAGGTGAGAAGCTGAATATAGCTGGACGATTGAGTGTGTGATGAAAAATGCTGAAAGGTGAGTCTGGGAAGTTAGTGATGCCACCTCATGGGGGAACTGGAGCTGTAACTTTGCCGTGCAGACAAAGGGAGCCACAGAAGGTGTTTGTGCAGCGGGTTGGCAGTGTCCGGGGTGCGTCTGGGACGAGTGCCATGAGGGCAGTGTGGAGGATAGGTTGGAGGAAATGAGACTCCATGGTTCAGGAGCCAGGGAGGAAGAGCTAGAAAATGTAGATTTTGGAAGGCAGGATGGAGCAAGGGTCTCCCCCTGAGGTCATGGGCTCCTCTGTGCCCACCTTCCTCTTTGGGCTTCCCAGTTTCCCAGACTCCCATAGGAGGCTGAGCCTCTCATCTGAGAACCAGGGGTGTGGGCTCCCCTTGTTCCTCTCTATTCTGGCCTCACCGTATCCCCTGCCCCCCACTGCTTTTTTGCCGGTATTGTTAAACCTTTCCATACTGAACACAACTTTAAACTAATCTTGTCTGGAGTAGCAGTAGCCTCTAAACAGGTCTCTCTGCCTCTGTTCTTGCCCCCATAATCTAACATCCATCCAGCAGCTAGAGGCAGCCTATGAAAATATATGTCAAATAATGTCGCCTCTCTGCTCCTAATTAATTCCCCAGTGACTCCTTATTCACCCAGAGTAAAAGCCACCTCCTTACAATGGTCCCCCATGCCCTGACTCCCTCTCTGCCATCTCTCTGAAATTATCCACTCCTACTTTCCTACCCCAGCCTCCTCACAGAGCCTCCAACATACCTGGCATCCTTCTCCTCGGGGATTTCACACCTGCTGCTCCTTCTGCCTGAAACACTCTTCCCTATGGATGCCCTTCACCTCCTTCACGTATTTGTCCAGATGCCATTTTGGGGGCAAAACCTCCTCTGATTATCCTATTTAAAGTTGTAACTGCTCCCCTTCTCACTTACACTCTGGATCTCCTTCCTTGTTTTATTCTTTCCAGTCACATGTCACCTTATGCTATCATGCATAATTCTTATCTGTTATGCTTACTTTCTGTCTTCCTCTGCTAGAAAGTAATCTCAAGGAGGAGAGGGAATTTTGTCTAATTTCTGATGGATCCTCCACTACCCTTGTAGTGGAGGACATGCAATATTTGTAGAATGAATGAATGAATGAACGAATGAGAGAGTGACTGCCTTTGAGTCCCGAGAGCCACTGAGAGCTGTCCCTGGTGCTGCCCTGGCGCTGCCTCTCCCTGTCCTTTCTGCAGCTGCATGCTGACCTCAGCTTGTCTGGTCACTTTCATCTCCTCTGGCCCCTGACTCTGCTCACTCCTCAGCTGCTGATCCAGCCAGTCAGAGGGCAGATGAGGAATCCACAAGATTTAAAATGAGGGCTATGAGGCGCTATGAACTCTACTCTCATGGGCCCTCAAGATT